>NW_027040887.1:1252500-1622500 GCF_037179485.1 Ochlerotatus camptorhynchus | reverse complement strand
CGACACTTGCACGCTTTGGATTTGGCGTCACACCGCCATCGCTACTGGTTTTCGGTTGGCTTCGAATTCAACCCAACGAAGTTTGGTCAGGTTAGTGAACCCGTGCGTGCACGATATATGTCCAGCCGAGCTGAGAAATACAACCTCCTAACACCTGGTTTTCTACATTACGGTTGAATGGATTGTTCGAAATGAGGTTCGGATTCGTCATTGGCTGATCTATTGTGGACAATTCGTCTCCATCGCGCCCTTCAATTATTGCTTTCTTCGACAACAATCAAGCGGCAGCCATAGCATTTACGGACAATCGAAGCATTCTTCCATTTGACTCATCTCGTTGGATTGCGGATTGATCGTGTACATCGATCGGGCACGGCTGCATGGTGGAAACGCTCAACGGTTGAGTTGGACTCACTTCGGAAATTGCATGGATGCTCTCCTGCTCTGGATATACAGGTACATTATTTAAATTCAGTATATCTCTAGTCGTTGTTAGATTGCCTGAAACTAACGCCAACCATTCGACGTTTCTTCTATCTAATCCCTCGCCAACCACGCTGAGGACACGGGCGGACAGTCATCACGTTTGGATTCGAAAGCCAGTGGTTTGGCATACAATCCGAACAGAAGTCATCAGAGGTCATCAACTTCGTCGATTGAGGTCATCGCCGGCGCTACGACCAGTGAACAACTGTCTTCAGGGTCAATGACCGGTGCAAGGGCCGATGAACTTCGCTTTCTACGCAGACTGGGAGCAACACAATTATTTACCAGGTAGTGTATTGCCGAAGCTAGGCGCATGTAAATACACTGCATTACATTGGAATCAATCCTGTTAATTCTACATTTCTAATCACTGAGCCCTGCTTGCCCTTTTGGCACCCGGTTATCGAGATTTGGTTTCGTCGGAATTGGATTTGGTCGTTTGCTGGGAATTCTATTGAACGTTTGGTGCAGTAATTGATTCATGCGGAGAGTTGCCACAGTATATGCCTGGGCGAAGCCATTTTGTTGGATATTGGTAACGTTTGATTTTGCAGCACTATTCCCAAGCGTACCAATCACCGATGCTTTAAGTAGCCTGCGTCGGCATGTGGATCGTCGTCGAGCGCCACACAATCACATTGAGGATTATCTGCTTGTGGCTGAGGTACGCATGAACCAGGATTTTTTCACTTTTAGAACTAAATTTTATAAGCAAACGTTTTGCAGCAAACTTTAGCCTCTCCAGGCGAACGTCTTCATGAGTGACTTTGAAGTCGATGCTGAAAAAATAAAAGTTTTTCCCACGTGTTTTGAGGCGCTATTTAGACGATATTTTTGCACCCGTTGAAGAACGCTACCTAGAACAAACCCTTAACCTGCTTAACTCCCGGCACAGTTCAATAATATTCACGGTAGAAAGAGAAGTGGATGGGAAATTGCCCTTTCTGGATCTAATGATTACCAGAAAGGAAGACGACACCCTGAAATTCGGTATTTCTCACAAACCGACGTCCACCGATCGCTACATTACTTCCGATTCCAACCACTTTGGCGCTCAAAAGCAAGCTGCTTTTTACTCCATGGCACACCGTCTTTACAATGTACCCATGGAGGATGACAAGTTTGCAGACGAAAGAAACCGTATCTACAAAGCGGCTGAAATGAATGCTTCTCGTTTCTTCTTATTGGACGTGTACGGAACAACGTATGAACATCCTGAGTAATCAATCAGTCGGACATTGTCCCGTAGATAGGCAGCGTCACGCCCGAAACCGGTCGACAGGAAGGTAAATTTTAATTTATTTTAACGTTGTAAGAACGATAAGTGTTGTGTCTTGTCTCGCGTCACGTCTTGCGAGTGACATATTAGCTATGTTTATGCAAAGTTCGTTTATGGCTAAATGCCCGCACCTTGGACTTAATGTTACCCATCAAATCCTGTGCAACACTTGCGCCATCTTTCTTATACACTTATTTTCCTTTATTTAACGTCGGTCTCTATTCCGCAATCCAGTGCCAATCACCGACGGACATCGATTGCCATCCATTGATGGCAATCGAATGTGCAGGAAGGCAGCTTCCACACCTGAGTAGGATATCGCACCCATTCACAATACACATGGGTCGGAACCAACGGATTTACTTCCCTTCTGAAGGAAGTCGTGACCAGAGATTTTTACGCCTCAGAAAAATCCCACCGACCTCGGCTGATATTGAACCCAGACCCATTGGGGTGAGAAAGCAGTCAGGCTTACCGCAACACCATCGGCGCCGGCATCTTTTATAAACTTTCATCCACTCTTTCTTCAAACCTTGTCATTTTGACGTAGGACTACGTCTGTGATTTCTATATGGGAGTACACTTTGTAAAAACCGAAAATGGAACATCCCAAGTAACAATCTAAATGCTTGGAAGATTTATTCTTATTTTATCATTGTTTTATCATAGCATCCCTTCCAGCCTGTGGTTGTATTACGGTTTTGTGTGCTTGTCATAAAATCAGGCCGTCAAGTCGTCTATAAAACTTTTTATGACTACTAAATTAAAACTCAGACTTCATAGTTTTAACGGTAGCTGTAAGGTGGTTCTGCATCACTACTTATAACTGAAGGATAAAACCAAAACAAAACATACAATTATGTTTTATGGTACACTTGTTATGACCGATATAAAACTTGAAGCAGTCTTAGACCTTCACTAAAGCTTCATTACAACTATCATCTTTATCAGAGGCCTAAGATTCACAGATAAGAAATATACTGCTACAACAAAAAATACTCTGAAATTTTTTGTCATTATAAAAAAACAAATCTATTCAGATATATTAAATGAAAACCCCTTCAGTGCTTCTGAACACGATGAAGATGAGACGATCGACAATATGAAACTCCTTGAGGAACTACAGTTATACGATCCCTACATAAGGCACAGTGCGATGAAGGAGCTCTTAAAAATATTGAACAAGCGGCTTTCCGATACACTTCAGAAAGATTCACGAACCCTTCTTAAAGCAACGCCGACAGTTTCACTAAATCCGTTTGGAGATGGCCAGTATTGACATCACGGCTTTAAACCTTGTATTGAAAAAGCTTTTAGTGGATCCAATAAGCATTTCTTACATCTTGATTACAAGCGAAAATAGGAGGATCACTTGAAATGTTGACTTTTTGACAGGTGGTCATGGTTTTTGTTTTGTTTTGATTCGCTGTACCGAATAAAACCAGCAAGCTAGTTATATAGCTTAAATATAACTTAACGCTCTCAATTTGGACTACGAAATGCTAAGATACAACCATTAGGTTTATGTTATGCTATAGAATTCCAATCTAGGAGAATATGTTATATTGAGGTATTTTTAAGGAGTAGCAAGTTATAACGAAAAAAAATGTCGCCGTATGAACAAATTTCACACAGTATGAATAATTACGCTTTAATTGATAGGCAATAAAACACTTTCATACATCTATGTATAATTAAATAATATGTGACTGGTTATTGCTCAACAGTAGTAACAGTTTTGTACTAATTAGATAATCTTTGAATGACTCTTTAATGCATGCTGCTAATGCAGACAAATTAAAAATATCCCTATATTTTAGAATTCATATGGCGCACTAAATTTATGCTCCTATTTGGTATAATAATCACCATAAATATTGCACGGCATGCTGTGAAGCATATACAGGATTGGTTTAAAATTATAATTAAGTCGTCTTATTTTCAATGTACAATAATATCAGCCATTATTACCAACTGACAAGGATCATGATTTCACATCAAACATCGAAAGAATAAAACCACAATAAAATATTTCTCAATATTAACTATCATCCAAAAACCCCAACTTAAAACCTTCAAAGTTGTCAAAATGTTTTGCGTATCATGTTTTATCAACTTCTTCAGTAGCGATTTATGCGGTTGTAATATAGTTTTATGGTAGTCATTAGAAGGCTGTTAACACTTTCTGACCTGGAGGAGGTTTTATGTTTTCATTTTTAACAATCACGTCTAGAGTGTGATAAAACTGACATAAATCCTATGCTCCTAAAGTAGTTCGCATATCAAGTTTTAATGACTGCATTAAAACTGGGCCAATTGGCCATGACATGGCTGTATTGCGGTTCTCAGGAGATTGTTAAAGCAATGTGGTCGTCAGTGAAGGTTTTATAATTTGGTTATATCAACTGCTATAAAACTTAAATAAAACAAAAATTGTTGCTTGGGATGTAACGAAATTATGTATTTTTTTTAACGTTAATAACTCATAATAATTTTATCACCAATCGATCAGAAATATTTCTACGCATCGATAACAAGCTCTCCTTCCATTCCCATGATTATCAATCATTTCCAAGGCAAACGGTCAACTTGGCTTTATCTCCAAAATTGCCTAGGACTTCACGGATCCACACTGTCTAATCGTACGACCGATACTAGAAAACACTTTACTTGTATGGGCTCCAAACGACGTTACATCGAACCTAAGAATCGAGCGAGTCCAAAAAAGGTTCATACGGCTTGCTCTCAGGAATCTACCATGGCGTGATCCGTCTAACCTTCCAGTGTATTCCACTAGATTCTGTCTGCTTGGTCTTGAAACGCTCGATCGCAGACGAAAATTACTACAAGCTACGTTTGTCTTTCAATTACTCAACGGTGACGTCGATTGTTCATATCTTCTATCGCTCCTTGATTTCCCTGCTTCATTTAGGATATTACGTCAGCGGTCCCTGATGCAGCCGGGATTTCATCATACTCTGTATGGTTATAACCAGCCTATATCTGCGATGGTTCGTTTGTTTGCATCGGTTGGTTGAGTTTTGGTATGTCAACGCCTCAATTTGTAAATAGAGTAAGAAGATTGAACATAATTTAGATATTCATTTAGACCGTTTGTCAGATAATTTACTAAACAATAAATAAATAAATAAAAATCTGTTTCCAATATATTTTGAAAAATCAAGGAGTATTTTTTTGACAAAGACTACGTCCTACGGGGGAAGGTACGAAAATCTAAAATTTAAAATGCAAACGAAATCTTTTAAAAAAAGCAATATTCAATAATTTTTTTGCTCAATCGGTAGATAAAAGATGTACCGAGAACTTATTGCAGGCATTTATGGCTAATCGAGATATTCCCGATCAATCATTACCACCTAACATTTTCAAGGACACAAATATCAGCTCTCATAAAAGTTATAACAATGAAACTAGAACTTCACGTTTGTTGCAGTGCAGTACACAAGGACAGGGATGGAAAATCATTTACATTCATTTCTTGCATTCATTTACATTCATTTGCCTCTAACTTTTTTCATCAACAGAATTCCATAAAATTATGTTTCCAGCTTTTATAGGCTTTGATATTAGCTACATCTTTTGTAAACAACTCAAATCTGTATCTCTTATGCGTGATGAATCAAAGCGAAAAGGACCCACCATTGTTTTTCAGTGAATGTAAATTGCATTCACTGAAAAACAATAACATGTTCTGGCAGCTCTATTTCGTTGTAGTTAATATCAAAAGCTACAAAAGCTTCATACATCATTTAACGGTATACTGTTGGCAAAAAAGTTAGAGGCAAATGAATGCACGAAATGAATGTAAATGATTTTCCATCCCTGCACAAGGAGTTTAAATTTCATGAGTGATGTCACAACCTTCCAAGATTTATGCCCTAGAAATCCTGAAGTTATAGGGAATATCGGCCATCATGACGGTCATTGTTGGACGCTTCAATGAATAACCTGACGAAAGCCTTACTCATATCTAATTGTAATTTAGAAACCAAGTGTAATAGAATATGTATTCGCATTTTTATGAGGTCCTGAATTTAACTAAGTTACACTAAGTAGGAAATCCAAAATATGTACATAGGACCGAAATCATAGGCTACTTCTACTGTATTTTAAATCAATATCTAGAAAAATGCACGAGAATTTCACTATACAGCTTAACGTAGTCTACGTCAACCATGCGGTCGTGTCTGGTACACAACTCCATCAATTTTTTTTGGGGCTGTAAGCTTCACCTTAACTACATATTGATAAAATTGAGCTCCAACGGCAGATGATTTAAATGTAGATTATGGAACTTAGAGTAATGTTCGAGATCTCGGACTTAAAAACAATGACGAGTCCCCACATTTTCAACACACTGGATTAAGAAAAACATTTGTGAATCTTGGTCCAACATGAGCCATTAGAAAACGAAATCTTGCACTTCTAATAATCTGCTGCTCAACTTCTAACAAGCGATGGTGATCAAGCATGGTCACACAATGGCATAACATCCATTCAAAATATCTGCAGCATGCAGCCATATGAATTCCAACGAGCGAAGAGATGGCTCTCTTCGCCACTTCTTCGAGAGGAGAGCATCATTTGCACTGAGAGTGGTTGGCTCCGAAAATGCGAGAGAGCAATAAAACGTGGCGCACTGCAACTCAACCGTCGTCAGTGTGTCTTGCTGGAGTGCTGAGGAACATTAGTCATCGTTAATTAGAAGTTTCTTTTATTTGTGTAAAAGATTGCATAGGTTATAATGACCATTTGTCAACTGGGATCGCAATTAATGCTTGTTTTTTGTTTTGTAGCCGCTGGAGGAGCTTGATAAGCAATATATTTCATTAGACCATGCGTGTCCATGAAATTGCGAGTAGCATGCCAATCCCGTTCATTCGAATACTCGAAAGTTAATTCTGGATGAAAGCGGAAGGTGTACAGATACAGTGCAAGCGCTAGATCATCTACTGATGCTATCCATCCTTCATATGCGGAAGTGCTGATGAATAATGCATGTTTGGGGTGGCATTGTCGTGATACGTAGAACAAGTTACTTGCGTCGAAATTCTGTTTGTATTGACATTGGGCTGGGTATAGAACGGATGAATAGAGTTGGGACGGTGCATTGAAGGATATAGTAAATCTCCTTGAACAAATCTTGAAGCTGATTACAACAATAAGTGCTGTTGCTATACATATCAGTACATACATATTGCATACGTTCCTCATAGGGGTGCTAAATTTCATGAAAATGTTATACAGTCAGTAGTCAGCATGTACATTTTCCACCTCTGGTTCCACATCACAAGGAGTAGTCCCATAGATGTATTTGACGAAACCACAATCAACCAACTGAGTCTGCTTATCATCCAGCAGACATTCTGGGTAACTACCCAACCATCCACCGCAGTTGCAAACGACCTACTAATAGGTTTATGACGAAGTTATTATGTAATTACCGTTGTTTATTTGTTCACCTTTAATATGGTTACACTTTCGCTTGTATTGCGCTTTCCCATTGTACGTATTGTACGGCCCACATTATCCCAGGTGTACCACAATGGGACATAACCCCGTATGAATGTGACTATGAATAATGGAAACACTGCGGAGGTGGACAATAGCCGGGTTGATGAATGTGTTCTTTTCAATAAAGGATGAAAGCTCAGGTGTGGGAGCTTTAATCGTACACTACAGGTGCTACTGGGAAGTTGGATGCGATGACAAATGTTTGTTGAAATGTGATATGTACAATTTGGTACTGCTCAAGTTGAACGTGGGAAGCTTCCGCTCTGACAAGGATTCTGTGTTTTGTCAGCGAAACTTAATGCGTATCTGAGGGGAACACTCAAATGATGCTAGCGGTATATAATTCGGGCTTGGTAGCCTCTCAACTGGGCCTATAAAATTGTTCCTGTTATGTTTAGAAAAACACTGGTGTCAGTTTTACCAAGGTGTTTGTTTTCGGGTTCTTATCACTACGGCGAACACATTGACCTTTTGTGATATGTACGTAGTCGTAGTACATCACTATTATGGAGCATTTTCATCCCAAATAGCAACATTTGAATTTTACACTTCACGTATTCTACTGGAAATTCTTATTACTTTTAAATGTTTTCAACCGAAATGCTGACAACATTAAATCGCAGTAACATAAATATTACTAGGAAGTAGTTGGTCCTAACAATGGCGTGCGTGTTCCGTGCTGCCAATCGAGACAAGCGGACAAATGAAAGCACGGAAGCCGAGAACCATTGCATCGGTCCGAGTTCCGTTGCAGCAAAAGGAGTACGAGAAAGCGGAGCGGCGTCTGCTGAAAGTGGCGCAGACGGAGAGCTTCATCGACGAACTTAAAGTGTTAACGAGAAACAAGGATCGTCCGGTGAGCCAGTGGATGACTATCGAGAAGTCTAGTCCGCTGTACAAGCTGACTCCGCTGATCGACGAGGATCGATTGGTCCGGATGGAGGGTAGAGTGGAGCGAGCGGATTTTCTGCCATTCGATCTGAGATTTCCGGTGATTCTGCCGGACGATCATCGGATCACGAGGCTGATAGTTCAGCACTACCATGAGAAGAGTGCCCACGGCTACTGTCAATCAGTGAAGAACGAGTTGCGGCAGATGTATTACATCCCGCACGTAGATGCAGTAGTCAGGAAGGTATCAGCGTTCTGCGTATGGTGCAAGGTGAATCGTTGCCGTCCTGAAGTTCCTAGGATGGCTCCGCTGCCAGTACAGCGGGTCGCACCGAATCTACGTGTTTTCAGCTACATCGGGGTAGATTATGTGGGGCCGTTCGATGTGACCGTAGGACGCAGATCAGAGAAGAGGTAGATTGCACTATTTACCTGTATGGTAACACGTGCTGTGCATTTGGAGGTGGCACATGGACTGACCACCCAGTCGTGTTTGATGGCGATATATCGGTTTATTGGTTGCCGGGGCTGGCCGATCGAATTCTTTTCGGACAACGGGACAAACCTACGTGGAACTAGTAGGGAAGTGGTTGAGGCTGTACAGGGCATTAGAGATGACTGTGCAGACCAGCTAACGAACGCGAGAACGAAGTGGACGTTCCCCGCCGTACCTCACATGGGAGGCGTCTGGGAGCGCTTAGTCCGCTCGGTAAAGGAGGAAGCGCTGACGGCGCTTGATGATGGAAGGCGACTTACGGACGAGATCCTGCAGACAGCCATCGTTGAAGCGGAAGACATTATCAACTCCCGTCCACTCACCTACGTGTCGCAGCAGTCCGAAGAAGCAGAAGCGCTCACCCCGAATCATTTCTTGCGTCAGCGAACCAGCCTCATACGGCAGTGGCCCTTCGGAATGCGTTTCAGCGTTCGCAGCAGTTGGTTAGCGTGATGTGGGAGCGGTGGATTAAGAAATTGATACATATTTCTTTATCGTTAAGCGAAAATTGATTCAATAATTCTAATTATTTTATGGTTTAGAAGAGTTCCACGACTATAAGTCATAAGTATAACAATTTCATTATTCTGCAATATTTATGATCGAAAACATATAATTTTAATTTTTTTTAAATAATTTTTTTTTATCGGAAAAGCACTGTATTAATGCACTAAAGCATATTTTAAATATACATCTTGAAGATGAATGAGAAAGATTTGAAATCACGGTTATGTGAACTTATGGCTTTGATAGATATGCCATTATTGCAAATTACTTTACTCTTCTGTGACCAAATGAAAAAATACATCCGTCTTTTGATTTCAGAAAAGATTTTCTAGCTTCGAACCGATGTCCTTCAGTAAAATATAGAATCACTCCTTCACCGTGCGAGCAGTAATCCGAAGAGGTTTGCACAGATATCAATCACCACAGTGCGTAAGTAACAGCACGTGTCATGTTTCTATTGCTCAAAGCTCATCGACGTTAGTCAGTTTCCAATAAACCAGTCAGTGCTCCGGAAACGTTCATAAATCACTCAGCGGCAGGCAGCACGACAACGACGACGACGACGACGTCAGCAGCAGCAGCATTTTCATCACCCAAAACAAAAACAAAAAAACGAATCATGCCGGCGCCGGAAAGCTGCAGAAAATGTCGAAGGTCACGAACTGTGTCTCTTGTGCTCCGTTGGGAGCATCCCCGACTAAGCAAACAGGAGCGCCGAGAAACACGTCTTTAAGTTTAACGCTTGATCCAGCCTCATGGCAAAACTTAAAGCCGCTGGGGGTCCTATTTGCCGCAGAACCATTGGATTGGAAGAAAAACGTAAACCTGCCATCATCATCCATCAGCATTGCCAAACCAGGACCAACTCGAAACCTAGTGGAAACGAGTTTATCGCATCCAATCAGAGCTGCTGACGGTGCCTAGATGGGCGGACAGAGACGAACGGACGGAACTTGCTGGGAACAGAAACGGTTTCCGCGAAAGACTAAAAACTGATTGACTTTCAAAAGATAACTTTTGAAGGGGGGATTTCCTGAACATTTTACGCAGCCGAGAGTTTTTATCTTGTTGGATGTAGGATGTTTGTTTTCTGTTTCCGGTTCATATCTTTCTAATGCAGGAACAAATGTAACAGCTTCAGGATTAGTTTTGAATTGAGAGTAGTTTTTCGAAGTAATAACTTCACGGACTACGTTAACTGTTTAGAGAGTGAATTAATCAGTTTCAAATCGTAGCCAAATTCGTTCAAATTGGCACATTTGTTCCTCTCCATAACATCTAAAAAATCAGTGGGCAGCAGGGGGTTATGATCCGTCAAATAAACTTGACCCACCCTAAAGCACAAAGAAAAAAACAAATTTTATGGTTGTTTAAATAAAATATATTGTTTGATACTAATCCAAATAGGGGAAATGGATGTAATGTCGGCCTAAATGCCGCTAATTCGGGTCCATACATATATTCAACAATCGACTAAATTTTCAATAGCGACCAAATATAGCCATTAGTACCGTCACAATGACGCGTTCATCTAGATAAAATTTATAAATGGCAGATTTTTAGCGATGGGCCCAATCTTAGATCCATAGGCTAACATTAGAGCCGTTCTCAAATATGTCTCATATTTGTGATATATATTGTTTGTTTGATGCTCATTTTAAATAACTGATAAAATATTTTGCGTTCACTTGCGCATTTTTGAGTAAAACCATTCATGTAAATTTTTGAAATTTCATGTGATATTTATGTTTCAGTGCTATAAAAATAAAATTAATGTTAAGGAAAATATTGACTGCATCAAAACCGATCGATGAAAAATGACTTTATTAAACTTAATACCGAAAACGTGAATTTCAGACAAATGTTACCTCTGTTGATGGAAGATGTACAGCAGTTATGACTTCAGCAACTGTTCATAAAATCTTACGTTCAACAACTTACTTAAACTTATAAAATAAGTTTGAACTTATTTTATTCAACAAATTAAAGTTCTAAAATAACGAAAAAATCCGGACCATGAAAAACGCTGCCATTCCCGAACAGGAGGAAATAACTAATGAATACCTAATTCTGACCTGATACCAAAATTTGGTATTGACCAGCATGACATAAGAGGTAAAATACCAAAGAATTATACCAAAAAATTACGTGCAAAATACTTTATAAATAACAAAAATTGATATTTGGATACCTAAAGAATACCAGTGTGGTATTGTTTTGGTATTGCATTATCATAATTTGGTATTGGAATGGTATTGTGGGAACATTTTTTTGGTATTATTGTTTAGTATTTTACCTACCTTGGATCATCCATACCAATTTAAAGTATCGAGATATTCCCCAAGTAACCAACATGCCCGTTAATCGCCCTTTTTGGTATATAAGACTGCTATACGACTGATATAAAGTTCGGAAACCCTATATTTACCTTATATCGCAAAAGGGCGATTATCGGGTAGTTAGCGTGGTGGTTACTTGGGTCGTTCCTGCTCGAGTTATGGAATTTTTGAACAAAATTTTTCAAAATTTCACTGCATCAAGCCTAAGAGGAAGAGAAGACAATAGGGGGACTGTTTAGAACCAATTTTGTCTGTCAAACGCGAACCAGCGTCTGATTGGTCAGGTGAACGTATAGAAACGTGAGAATTTTTACAACAGGGAATCTATTTTCTTGTATTTTGACAGTCGACAGCGTCGCCCATAATGAAATCTAGATAGAGCTGGAATTAGGACGTAACAGCTTTTGTAAACAATGACTTCTCTCGATGATTTCTCGTAAGCCATGGCTCTCCCTGGCAAATCGACATCACCATCGAGTAGAGGAAGACTTCCTCTACCCGATGGTTATATTGGTTTGTGTAGGCGTGCCTAGAATTCCGAGAAATCAACGAAAGAAGTCGTTGTTTACAAAGGCTGTTACGCCCTAATTCCAGCTCTATCTAAAAATAGTTTTTGCACGGTCGTTTGCGCGAGAGAAGAAGAACACTTCACAGACAAAAAGAAGCCAGTTGTCTCCTCTTATTCTTAGCATCAAGCTAATAGTATCGTCACAAGTTCCTCCGAGGTGAACGGAGAATCGTCGACAGATTCACCTGAGACAGCACCAGCGTATGATAAACCAGGGGCGGTGAAAAGCGGGGGAATCCGCTCTCGTCTTGCAATGGGAACGGCGTCACCATCGCCATTTTCTTCCGGGAGTACTGCACACTGGTTGGCTTGCAGTACTCGTTTTCCGGCGTCATCCTGCGACGCACTGGGCTTGATTAGCACCTTCTTTGAAGGGCCCGCTGCTGGCTCATTGGCACGTTTACGCACCATTTGTTTCGTGTTTGCAAGTTCAATTAAACTTGCCAGAACGCGAGAAGGTGGCGACACTTCCACGGCGCAACGCGACAGCACAAAACGAAACAAAATCGAATCGAGAACTCGAGTGAAAGTACGGACTGAACAGCTCGATAGTCGAGGAGCAGAGGCAGGAGAGCAGCGCTGATTTATATCTTTTCAGGATCAAGCAGAATGATGTGCAACCAAGTGGTATTCGTTTATGATGACTGAGTTTGGGAAAAAGGCTTATTTCGTGAAAACAGTTATAAAATTATCATTTGTATATTTTCGAAAGTGTAATTACAGAAAAATTGGAAAAATATTTATTTCAGCAGGTTTGTAATGTAATATCCTATCGATTGGCGTATTTGGATTTAAATTTCATCTGTAAATGACAAAGTTACAAGCGTTCAAAACCTAACACTCCTTCACCACACATATTTTTTGATTTGCACCCCAGTTTAGTCGACAAAGACGTAGTTCTACGTCAAAAGTTCCTTGTCTGGCAAGCATTCTTCAGTTGTGGGCTGAATAGCGAAACTTTCGTTACTTCTGGGACCATGAACCAGCAAATTTACCAGTAGAACTGCCTACGCCTGGAGACTACTGCCTTTTCTGGAGCAGCATGTGGTAGATTGCCTATTCTGGCTGGACTTGGCAAGCTGCCACTACTCAAATTCCACCAGTGGTACAGCGATAATGGCGTCACAGTGGTTCCCAAGGGGATGAATCCGGCCAATGCTCCGGAGCTAAGGCCAATTGAGGAATACTGCTCAATTGTGAAGCATATACAGAAGAAAAAGGGTGGAACTACAATTGACCTGAAGAATTTCAAGTGGAAATTGAATTTGGCAGCCTAACAATTGGGAGCCTAAACAATTGGGTTAGATTCCTAATAATATCTCAACAATTTGTGAATTTTTTTTTCATGAAATCCAACGGTACGTAAAAAGGTTAACTCCATTGTTGGGTTCATATCCGTTCGAAAAAGAGAGGTTAAGTGCGGGTTGTGCTTAGTAGGGGGGGGGGGGAATAGATCAAAAACATTATTTCAGGGATCTGTAATTTGTCGTCTCGGTGAGATCGAACCCGTCTTAAAATAAAAATATTAAACTGGCTACTTTCTCGGGGGCCCCTGAACGTGTCTGGGTAAGACTAAGTAAGAGTAAGGTAAGAGTTCTGCGCACTCAATATATGACTATCCCATCGGCTTGTTATTGAATTCTCGTGCGATTATACCACTTCTCCGATGTCCAAATATGACCAATGAGGTCCCGGGCTCTCAGTATGACTACTGTTGATCTTGTTTTCGAAAAATTCTCGATTATTTTTTTAATAGGTAGGTCCTATATCTATTTGCCGATCAAACAATCAATTAACTTGATTCTCTTACATTCAAAGTGTTTCTAGCGACGTTCACTAGAACTATTCCACAGCCACAGACAGTATATAAGCAACGGCGGGCGCACACTGTTTTGCCTGTAGATTTAGAAGACATCCTTCAAATCTCCGTACATCGTACGGGTTAGGCAAATAAGTGTGCGTTTGACTTTGTACTATCGCATTAATGGCGCTTCGCTCATTTTCAACTTCTATTCAATTTTCATACTGCCGTACTCTAACGGAACTATCTACCTATCCTAACCTAAGACCATTCTCTAGCTAATAAATTATCACACTAAAGCTTCATGTTAGATAGCATTTCCAACCAACTTGATTCTCTTTCTATCGCGACGGTAATAATGATACTCACAAACTTTAATTTAATCTTCGAACTTTTGATTATGTGCCTCGGATTCGATGACCAGAAGGTAGCAGGAATGGGTTATACATGGTAACCGCAAAATACCCAATAATGACTATAATAGTCTCGATATTGACTACAAAGTAAGCATGTTCGAGGGAGACTGAGACTAACCATTAAATGAGTAAACATATTACCCATTTATGAGTATTTGTTACTTAAAAATGAATACTTACAACTTGTTTTTATAGTTGTAATTACTCATAAATGGGTAATCCCAGTTTCACTCGAAAATGCTTACTTTGTAGTAATTATTCGGTATTTTACGATTACCGTGTAGGGATGCCAGTCGAAATGTCATCAAATATACATAAACTTTTAAAAAGGTCCTATCTGCATTTATCAAAACCTTTCCCTATTGTATTTGACGCTTTGGAAGCAAGATAATAACGCTTCTAACGTATCGCAACTATAGCTGCGGCTACCCTAAATCTTTATGAAATGTTGTAGAAGTTCAGGAAATTGCGTAGAAATTCAGGAAACTGGCAAAAAGTGCACCCAATGTTCGAGCTTAACTAACTTTGTAGAAGTTTGTAGAATTTCAGCGAACTTCGTTAACCATTAGTGAAGTTCAGATAATTTTGTCGAAGTTCAGATAATTTTGAAGAAGTTCCAAAAACTTCATAGAAGTTCATTGAATTTTGCAGAAATTTGGACAACACCAAGGTTATTCATAAAACTTCAGGAACTTCGTAGATGTTCAAGAAATATAGGGTAATTTGCCAATTGTTGCACGGCTAAGCACGTGCTTTTTGTTATTTTGCGTTTTAACGGGGTTGATAACGTTTTTAAAGTATTGGCAGTTCAGAGAAAATTTAGCAATTGGCGTCAGCTTTGACAACCGAAATTGACAATCGTCACTGACAGTTGCTTTAGGGATTTTCGGACACTGAACCAAAATCGTTCCTTGAAGACCGAGTTGAAGACTTTGTTAGCATGACAACACATAAAACATGAAGAAAACATTAAAAATAAAAAAACAATTGAGATGGAAGCTCGCAAGATAAATTGAAGAAATCTGGCACAAGAATGTCCTCCAGCCAGCCTATGGACTACTACACTACTTCATTTCATGACGACACCCGTCTCCACAATTATTTAGTTGATTCTAGGGTTACATGTTGTTCCAGTATAGCCTGATTGATACAATTGATAATCCAGCGGGAGGGATCGATCTTCAACCAAGGCCCCGAAGAATGATAATTATTATCCGGTTGTGTTTATGTTTGACAGCTGCGGATGTTGCTTCTTCTTATTTGTGAAATGTCGATGCATGCTAAGATATAGGTATGTGAATCAGCAATATAAATTTCTCAAGAAACCTTTCTGTGCGATTAATGAAGCATTTCCAGAGCTAATAAGCGCTAAAGGTTTAACTTGTTATAGGTTTTTTTGAATGCGCCTCAGAGCTCAATTGTTGCACGCATCATTTGCATTGAAATTCAATTATTGCACACTTTGTATCCAATTATTGCACACCCATAAAATATGGTTAAATGCATCCTAAAATAAATGTTTTCAGCAAGTAGAATCATTCAGTGCTTCTTTTAGATGGTTAAACGTAACTATTCGGTATAGTGTACTTACGATATGGGCTCATTCAAATATTACGTAATGCAAGAGAAGGTGGAGGAAGTCTGGAAATGTGTTAACTAGAGAGGGTCTAGTATAAGTAAGAGAGGAGCGGATTCGAAACAAACTGCCTTGGCAAACTATGCCTAGGTGATGTCTAGCAACACTGCCAATGCCATCAAGACAGTTCGTTTGACTCAAAACAAACCAGTCCGCATCTCTCTTATGCTAGACCATCTCTAGTGTTAACCACCATATTTTAGATAAAGGAAAATTGCGTAACAAGGGGGGGGGGGGTATTCGAAAATCCCCCTTTTTGCGTAACGTAATATTTTAACGGGCTCTATAAATTATTTTATCCAGCAGCTGCTTTATATGAAACGTTGTATACCTTTAGGCGTTATCCCTATCGACAATAATTCAGGAACAAGATAACATTTTCCTGCAAAGATTAATTAATTTAATTGCATTTTGAGCTAGTAATAAGCTTATCTTATAGCGTCACCGGTGGTGTAGTGGTAAGCGTGATTACCTCTCAACCCAGCAGGCCTGGGTTCAATCCCAGTCGGCGCCGCCGGGATGTTCTGAGGCATAACATCTCTGATCACGCCTTCCTTCGGATGGGAAGTAAAGCCGTTGGTCCCCGGTTCATGAGTTGATGGGTCGATAGGTAGGGTCCAGGTGTGAGAGCTGCCTTCCTGGCACGTCGGTAGCATTGGTGCTCAGCACGGAAAACAAGATCGACGGAAAAAACAAACCAAAGGAAAAAAAAAAGCTTATCTTACAACTGAGGATTACTAGCTGGAAAACTAAGAAATCGCCTGAAATCATATGCACAGTATCAAAAATACTAAGAACATGTTTTAATACAATATTTCTTTTACGAATATCAAACAATCAACTATTGATTACGCATTAAGCATGTCACCATGATAGGCAAACTTTATGGTCATAGAAAAATGCTGCACAACAATGAGAAGTGTGCAACAATTGGGTGTTGTGCAACAATTGGGTGTTGTGCAACAATTGGCAAATCACCCTAGTAGAAATTCAGGAAACATCGTAGAAATTCAAGAAATTTCAAAGAAATTTAGGAAATTTCAAACAAATTTAGGTAATTTCACAAAAATTTAGGAAATTTCAAAGAAATTTGTAGAACTTCTGCGAACTTCTGAGACATTCAGGGAACGATGTAAAACATTGAGAAAACCATGAAGTGGAATCTTTGTACAAGTTGGGAGAGTTTCGTAGAAGCTATGGGATCTGTGTATAAATTCAGGGATCATCTTGAAAATTCGGGCACTTCGTTGATGTTTAATAGTCTTGGAATATTAAAGGGGATTCCGTAGAAATTCTGGAAATTTCCTGAAGTTTCCAGAATTTATGAAATTATGAAAGATTTTGAACGTTAATAACTCAGCTGCCCCTGGACCAATTTAAACAATTTTATCACCAATCGATCAGAAATATTTCTGATATCAATATCGATGCTTCCAAATGTTGATTTTCAACAAGAAACTATTGAAAAACTGGTAAATCTCCAGAATTGTCCAATGTACACATAAAAAGTGATAATTGTATCACTGTTTTCATTAAATAAACGTTCTTCCCAAGCCCAGTTGTCATAATCGAGTACCACGTGGATGCACATTAATCTGCTTTATCCTGAAAAGATATTAAAGAGCGCTGCTGTATAACCTCAACTCATTTTCGCTTCGGACGGCGTGGTGAGCAGGCAGCAGAAGCAGCAATAGCAGCAGTAGGAAGGTGCTGGCAGGTTAGGTAGTCCACTCTTCTACCTAACAAGCAACAATGACTGGTCGTGGCAAAGGAGGAAAAGGGCTTGGTAAAGAAGGCACTATACGACGTCAATCTATCCAGCGGGACCATCTTAACGAATTTCAAAGTTGATACGTGTTTTGGAATGTACCAATGGCGTACCATAGCGTACCTTCAAGGATTTTGAACGTACCTCAATGCTTCCCGGAAAACCCGTGTCCCGCTGGATAGACAGACGATTTCAGCAGTTACCAAATCGATCGATCAGATTTCTACGGAAATGTGACGTGCCAAATGCGTACTTGACGAATCTGTGATTCATTTTAACGTACCTCTTATTTTCACTTAAATGCTTATACTAAACTTTTTAAATCGGTTTATATATGAATTCTGGGCACGGAATTGGATTCTTTGGAAATTTAGCCTGATTTAATATAAAAAAAAACATTATACTTAAGTGCAGTTTAGCCAATTTGAGGACCAAAAACAGTTTTTTTTTATTTACCTCCCTTAAAAATATACTAATTTCTAACAAAACCGTTAATAATTATGGAGACGCACGGTGCTGCTTGGAAAACTCCATCATGAGAAATGCCTTGATAACTTTCTGATCGGTCATGACCAACGTACCTAACTGGAATTCTCTCTCTGATAGAATTGACCAGTGATTTAAATAATTTTTTTTTATTATTTTAAAAATTCCATTTTTTTATGATACATCAGAGAAAACCTGATCAAATGATTCAGGAATAAGCATAAGCGGCCATGTACGGTTTCGGAGGTTAAATCATCACCAACTTTGGCAACAAAACGGCCCTACAACGGGTCAACAAGCTTATTACAGTAATATTTGCCTGTTTGTCCATATTCAGAACCACACGTCCCCAATGACCACACAAAATGCTCTCCAGAGTTGTAATCTTTTAACCAAACTTGAAAGCAGGGGTGCAAGTGATTTTAATCAATTCTCTTCATCAACATTCTCTTTGAAAAAAAAAAAAATACAAAAATACATAAATGCTTTTCACATTTGTTCCGTCCACTAGCGATCCTACGTCAAGCTTCCGTTCATGCACGTAAGCACAGATCCTTCTTATTTTTCTACAAATCTGTTAAAATTAAGACTTAATCATTTTTCAAAATGTCACTATGGCAAATTGCACGAATGTACAACTGTTGCTATGATAATTAAAATTATCACCGATTGCCTGCGAACAGCGATTTTCCCTAACACAGATTTCAAAGTTGAATTCCATCCGGTCTCACCAAACGGTATTTATTCAATCACCGCGTGGTGAGTGGTGGTGTTCTCCAGCACACAACGAAAGGCTGCCTGCATGCAGCGAGCTGCAGCCCACATGAGCATCCATGGAAGGAGGAAGAAGCCATACCGCTATTTATCGGAATCAGTAGCTCTTCGTGAGTCGCTGTGATCTATGGCAAGCGCGTCATACTAAAGAGTATAAACAGAGAGAACCCCGCTCAAATTCATATTCCTACACAAAACACAAGCTCCTGGTGCAGTTGACAAATAAGATTTATTATATACCATTGCGTACAACCAGATAGAGCTGTCCCTTGTAGTTTTTTTTTAATCGAAGCAGTATCCACGCTTCTATTATCATTATCTCATGTTTCTCTGGTCAGCAGTCTCTTTTTCTTCGGTAACCTTTCCATTTGAACTGTATGTTAACCAGCTGTTCTATCATCGGCAACTCTAAATCATCCTTATTTGGTAGTGCGTATATTTCATTTAAAGAAAAATATAGTAAAACAGGATTATTCAGTGGTAGAAATGTAATCATATTGAAGCAGCAAGACTAATGAATCCTTTGGATACATTAGGGGAACTGTTTTGATGGGAACAGTGATCTCATCTAATATAATATAGCACAATGAAAATATCCCGCGGATACAACGTATAATCGTTATAAGTCATGACCAGAGCTGGTAAATATCACGGCCGTCATGTGACGATGAGAAGACAGGTCCTCTCACTATCACGAGACGAAACTACCTATCATTAGCTTTCTTGTCATTTGTCAATGATCAAGCACTCATGAGAATTATTCTTATGAGGTTTTAACATCAACATTTCTAACTGATTTAGATGAATTTAAGCAAACAACCGTATGTAATCGGTAGAGTGAATATATTATTAAGATTTCCTCGGTACAAGTAGCTTTAATAGCATTAAATGAGCTAGTAATTACGATGATCACCACACTGTCACGTTCTGTCATGACAAAAAATTCGATGAGATTTTGAAGAAAATCTCTTTCATCGTTTTCTCATCCAATGATAGTGACAGAAGTACCGTGCCGATTCAAATTTCGGACACTTAAACTCGAATTTCGGACACTTTTAAAAGTTGATTATCTCGGTCGAATATGATCCACATGTCTTGTAAATTTTAAATTTTTTTGACTAGTGCCCTCCACGATCATCTTACATTATTACTTTGTTTCTAACTGGATGTAATATTTAATTAAAAATGAAAGTGTCCGAAATTTGAATCGTCCGAAATTTGAATCGTCCGAAATTTGAATCGGAACGGTATCTCTGTAAATATCGCGTGAGATCTTTCATTGAAAATGACATTTGCCAGCCCTGGTCATGACACACCCGCATAAACAATAACCATAAGAAGCGTCTAACCACGGGATATTATCAAAACTATCCATGATATTGTTTATGTATGGCACTAGTTTATAAGGGCAGTAGCGTCGATCGGGAATCAAATTGTACTGACCAATCCATGGGAAGACCGAGAAAAGGTTCAATACACCACTCACAATTGTGCTGTCAACATGATGACAATTTATTGAAATATTTAATTTACGGCATCTCAAATTCGAACGAGCATTTCTATCATCGTGAGGTTGAATTCAATGCTCTTGCCCTGGCTCCTGCGTGAGAAGTGACATCATTTTCCAACCTTCGTGCTGACAAGTCAATACCATCAATGTGCGTTTTCATTCTGATTGGAATTGTGACCCCACTCCACCCCCTTCACCAAGAACTGCGTACAAACATATCATCGAAAGTCACGCAAAGTCATAAAATTTATCCATTTCCATTCGATACGGGGACGCTGCTCTAATGGCAAAGTGACGCTCCAAAATGCGTGCTCCGATCAAACAGCTTTTAAAACCCCATTTCGGAAAGCTGAAATCTAATTTCCTCCGCCGCGCACTTAAATATGGCACACGACGACGGGATGATTCCTGCTTTTCCCGCGTCGAAGACGACAAGCGCCCCTAAGTGTGTGAGTGTGGGGGAGAAAACCGCTTAAGCAAATAGAAGACGCGTCCTTGGATACTCGATACTAGCCGGGCTGACTGCCGAACGAACGGACGGACGTCCTTCATCCTTCGCTGCCTTTGCACTCTGTCTCTGTCCATGCTGAAGCTTTTTACGGCTGATCAAAAACGTGAGTTGAATTTTGTTCTATCTTCTATTTTGCTGCGTGGCAACCCTCCTATCGGCTACTAACAAGGTTCTCCTTTCAACGTGCCACTTTTGATTTCGTTCTGCGGGATGGGGTGGGTAAACAACCGACAGAGGGGGAAGGAAGGAACTTAATTCAACTCCATATTTACACCGGATGATAAGGAGAAGAAAAAGGCTATCTTCCTAGAATGGAATGAACTATTCCTACTCTTTTATCGTTCTGGGTTGTGACCCAAAGAGGCCGGGATGATATCTGTATATCCACTGTCAGTTCTAATTTGGAGTAGATAGACAATGCTGGATACGGAAAGGTCAACCAAGTGGTTACTTTCTTGATTGTCTATGAATATTAATATCTAGCAGTCTTTGGTTTATAGAATGTTTAACAGATGTTTAGTTTCGATGAACATATGTTTTTGTGTAGATTCACTTTTACTAATTCAATAGTTAGTTGAATTGTCTTAAATTTTAAAGTTGTCGCGGCGGAGCAGAATTCTGGTTCTTAATGATTTCGGTGGACATTTCAGATACCGCTAACGATGGTTCCAGCGGATTCCAGCAGAGATTGTTTGCAACAGGGATGAGATTCAACACGATTTCGACGGAGTTTGCTGACGTTCGTCACGGAGGAAGTTCCAAGCGATTGCTCAGATGCTGTCAACGAAGGTTCCAGACGATTCCGATAAAGATTCCATTAATTTTCGACGAGGATGCGATTCCACACAAATGTTAACAGTACAACACGGCTACCTATCACGTCATTTTTATTAGGAGTGACGTTTTCATGCCACGATTTATTGAAACATATCATATACGCCATTTTGAAAAAAAAAATACATTATTCAAAATAGCTGATTTTTTGCAGAAATCTTGATATAGCTGGAATTAGGGCGTAACAGCTTATGTAAACAATGACTTCTCACGATGATTTCTCGAAACTCAAGGCACGCCCACGCAATCCAACATAACCAACGGGAAGGAGACGTCTTCCCCTATCCGATGGGGACGTTGATTTGAGTGGGCGAGCCTTGGCTTTCTATAAATCATCGAGAGAAGTCATTGTTTACAAAAGCTGTTACACCCTAATTCCAGCTCTATCTAGAAATGTGAATGATTGCCCATAACAAACAATTCTATACAGAGCTGGAAAAGGGGCCTGTCTGCTTTGATCGATCCTCTTCATCTCTTTCGTTAATAACTTAGCTGCAACAACATTTCCTGCTGTATTTAACGATATGGACAATATATAAAAACCTCATTTATCAATCTATGTGACAAAATTAGCACGAAAACTGATTGCATGGCCTTGGTTATCAAACGAGAAAGTCGATGAAGAGAATCGATCAAAGCATATAGGCCCTTTTTCCAGCTCTGTATAGAATCTAAGATGGTCGAGTTTGATCGATTCGTCATTTGGGGTAGAACTGCTCATATTCAAAAAGGACTCCAGAATTCGAATCTGAAATCTGTCATTCCGTCCCCATTTCATCCTAGATACACGGAGATACACTGGAATCCTGACCTGACGTTGGCGGTTTTCTACTTCGTGCCTAGAAAGCTACCAACCTGATTAACGGTGTATGTCGAGCAAATAGCCTGCATTGTACAAAAACAAACACTTAAATTAGTAGCTAGTGTTGTTCCAAGCTCTGTGGGGGAAGGGGGGGGGGGGTAATAATTTATCCCGACACTTTCTGCATTTTCCGCAAAATTAGGTTACAAATCTGCACTTCATCTTGGCACACGTCGCCATCGTTGTCGTAACGAATCATAATGTAGTGTAATCAGTAAGGCAGTTGTGTGAGTATATGAGATATAGTAGGGAGCTTATTTCTAGCGTAATGAATGGAGAAAGTTGGACAGTCTTGTTCTAAGTGGATGAAATAGAAGTGGAAAAGTAAACTTCTTAGCACAGCTAGGAGGCAGCAGTTGGAATGAATTAATTTCCGCTTCGGGAAGGTTTGCGTGAACAGAAGAGGAACTTTTCTCTCATACATTTTGTGATTTCAAGACTCAAAGTTGATTCAATTCATATGTCAACATTGTAGTAAAAAGCTCCCTTCACTTTAATGCAGGCAATTACACATGAAGCACTAGTTTTCTAGTCACAATCTTCCCCCCAATTAAACCCTCCACAATGCCCATCAGACTGCCTCCAAACCAATTTAAATTTTAATGAACTTCCTCTCGGGAATTAACTATGACTACCACTTCAAACCGATTCCATCGTAGATATGCATCCATGTAGGCCACGCAAACCAGAATGCCACACGTTAATGTCAAACAGAGACTGTATAGCAACTGGAAATAATTTCTAATCCACCATCACCACTAACCCATCGTCATTCCATTCCCGAAACTTCAACGTGAATTTATGGAATAAAATTTCACCCCATGTCCCCACATATGCATGCATGTCTAGAACTGTGTGTCATAGTAAAATGAAGTGCGTTTGCCGTTTACCATCACTGGATAGTGGGACCATTCTGAAGAAAGACGGGCAAAAACCTTTTCACACCTTTCCCAATGTTTTTCATGAAATGTTAATGACGTAGGACTACGTCTGTGATTTCTATATGGGGGTACACTTTTTCAAAACTGAAAATGAAACATGTAACGAAATTATGAAAGATTTTGAACGTTAATAACTCAATTGGACCAATTTCAATAATTTTATCACCAATCGATGGGGAATATTTCTACGCATCTGTCAAACTTCATACTTTATCGTTTTTCAAAATGTCACTATTGAAAATTGCACGAATGTGAAGTTAGTTGCTATGATAATTAAAATTATTACCGATTGCCTGCAAAAAGCGATTTCCCTAACATAGATTTCACAGTTGAATTCCATCCGGTCTCACCAAACGGTGTTTATTCAATCACCGCGTGGTGAGTGGTGGTGTTCTCCAGTACACAACGAAAGGCTTCCCGCAAGCAGCAAGCTATCAATGCTGCCCTCAACCGCTGATCGGATTCTGCCGTGTGTGGTGGTGTCCGGTCGTCAGCATCATCAGCAGTGCTTTCGGCGCGTGGTGTTGAACATTGTTCTCCAAGCAGCGAGCTGCAACCCACATGAGCATCCATAGAAGGAGGAAGAAGCCGCACCGCTATTGATCGGAATCAGTAGCTCTTCGTGAGTCGCTGTGGGCCATCTATGCCAAGCGTGTCACCCTCATTCCAAACAACATACAGCTCACCAGTCTCATCCATCACGACAAAACGGTCTTTTTCAGGACCATCAAAAATTTAGTAAAGAGCATTTTTTTGCCCATTCGGCTGTCCCTTGTGAGCGTAGTCCTACGTCAACTGTTCGTACAACCAGGGTTACTTCCACTCACTTGCTATAAAAAAATGTTTTTCGGAATTATGAAATCTTGAGATGGTTTAGTGATAATTAGTACTTGTAAGAGAACGTGAAGTATGTGGTTGATGCATAAAATCTGTCAATATTGCTTTCAGTGTGTCACAATCAGCGATTTTACAACTCGTGAGTGCTCCTGTTGGTCCCAAGCAAATTGATTGACGTACCCCATTCTAGTCGAAATTCTAGTACTACACAATGTTTGTTTTGATTCGCTATTAAAGTTTGACAGATAAAATGAGGGGTTAGTGGATTTTCCCATGTTTCGAGGGGTGAATCGATTAGCTTGGGACCGAAGAGAGTACCAGAGCTGAGCCAAAAAGTTGAGCATGTTTCTTCGGGACCTTCTAGTCTTAGAGTTATCTCTATGGTACAACCCCCTGCATCTTTTGAATAGTGCATATCCATTTTTATTAAGGTGGTATTGCACTTAGAAAACCTAAAATTTGATGTAAATGGACTTTTGTCAGGACTACATTAATATCAGCTTTTTGCATAATAAATCTTAATTAATCGATTTGACATGTTCTTCAAAGTTTTCAATATTATCAAAATACACAACTTTTTGGCAAACGGCAATATTTTAAATTGCTTCATTTGATTTGAAAGGTGAATTTAAAGCAAAATTTCATCAATTTAATAAATTAAAAAAAAACTAATATAAGCAGCAAAACTATAATAAATATTAAAAATATTACCAAAATGACTGAATAAACTATTGAAAAAAAAAAAAAACCTATGTACCTGAGCAGACCTTACAGTGATTTTTGGTACATTAGTAGTTCATATCATAATTGATCAAACAACGTCAATTTTGGCTGCCAGAAACTGCCATTTTCAAAGAAATTTTATCTGTAAAATTGATGAAATTTTTCTTTACAATTCAAATGAAGCGATTAGCAAAAATGCTGTCTTCATAAAAGTAGTGTATTTTGATGATATTGAAATCTCTGTAGAACAAGTCAAATTGATTAGTTAAGATGTTTGATGATTGTATGGTAGTCTGACAAAATCCATTTATATCTCGCTAGACTTATGACATAGATTACAAAAAGTAAGCCTTTTTTTCTAAATGTAATAGGGGAATTTACGTATTCTCGGCAACCTAAGCAGCGACCTTCTTTCTATAACCTTTTTCTCTAAGGAACGCACACATATGCAATATTGGTTTGTTTACAATCTTTTGCTGCCAGCTGCTCTAACAATTTCAGTCGAAAGAATTGTCAAAAACTGTTTTGAAACGCTTTTACAAAGCTCCAATCTTCTCTAGTGAGAGCGAGTATTGTCGGCAACCAGTTTTTCTTCGGCAACCGTTCCATTTGAACTGCATGTAAATCTGCTGTTCTATTATCGGCAACTCGAAATCAGCTACAATTTGTAGTGCGTGTGTTGCATTTCAAGAAAATCTTGCTAGATTGCTTTTTCTCAGTGGTAAAAATATAGTCAAATTGAAGCTGAAAGCATTAGGAATCGTTTGCATGCATTTAGGAATGTGTTTTCGTAAGAAAATCCAGTGAAAATAGTGTTTCAATTTGTGTTGCCGAAAATAGTCTGTCATGCCGAAGCCGTCATTTCCCCTATCACATTATTTAAAATTTATATGGATATTTCAGAAGATGTAGATTAACATTTCAAGAAGCTTATATGAAGCCACCTAAACGCTAGAACATCGAGAAAAGCGAGAAAAGGGTTTTGACCGTCTTTTTTTTCAGAATGATTCCACTGTGCACCACAGTGAAGGGTAGATTCGGTGTGCACTGATGGATAAATTAAGGTAAATTATATGGTCGGTGACAATCGATGCAGATGTGTGAGTGTGTGTGCTCCTATAAACCATGGATTGTGTGTCATCTGCGTTCGATGAATGTAATTGATAAGTTGTGTATAGAGATAATCTAAATTGCTGCTAACTTTGTTGCATCCCATGATGCCAGTTCGGTTAGGTTGAGTGTAACATCGATGGGGCGTGTATTTCTATGACATGTAATGATTTATAATTGTCCATATCTGCATCAACTGAATGGGGCTGGGAGTGACCGTTCAATCGCAATGTTAAAGTTTCCGGGGCTCCAATCATCCATACATGCCATAGCTGATCTCGATCGATTGTGTCGTATGCGGATTTGAAATCGATGAACAAATGATGTGTGGGCACGTTGTATTCGCGGCATTTCTGCAGAACCTGCCGAAACGCTAAAATTTGGTCCGTGGTAGCGCGGGCACCCATGAATCCCACCTGGTATTGCCCCACGAACTCTCTTGCAAATGGCGCGCTTGTCTGTATCGTTCCACATTCAATCTCGTACGGTGTTGCAGCATTCTCGCCCGTGCTGCATTCTTCTCCTCTACTAACAGTTTGCATTCGCCGTCAAACCAGTCATTTCTTCGGTCCGGGATTGCAGTACCTAGTGCCGCTGCAGCAATACTACCTATGGCGGAACGGATGTCCCTCCAGCCATCTTCAAGAGAAGCTGCGCCAAGCTGCTCTTCCGTGGGTAGTGCAACTTCCAGCTGCTGCGCGTAGTCCTGGGCAACTCCGGCGTCCCGTAGTTGCTCAATGTTGGGTCGCGGCGTTCGACTTCGACGGGTGTTATGCACCGTCGAGAGTTTTGAACGCATGCATACTGCAACTAGGTAGTGGTCCGAATCTATGTTCGCACTGCGGTACGTGCGGACGTTGATAATGTCGGAGAAGAATTTCCCGTCGATTAGAACGTGATCGATTTGGTTTTCTGCGGGGGAAAAAGGTACTTCGAACTACCATACCCCGGGAGGCTGCAAAGTTCACGCATCGTTGGCCGTTGTCGTTCGATACGGCATGCAGGCTGTTTGGCCCGATTGCCGGTCTATACATTGCCTCCCGTCCTACCTGAGCGTTCATGTCGCCGATGACGATTTTGACGTCCCGTTGCGAACAGCCGTCGTACACCTGCTCCAGCTGCGCATAGAACGCTTCTTTCCTTAATCCGGCCCTTAATCCTCAACTTGCACATCCTCGCGTTGATCGGCTGCCAACCAATCACGCGTTGGCGCATCTTACCCAGCACTACAAAGCCGGTTCCCAGCTCGTTGGTGGTGCCACAGCTCTGGTAGAAAGTAGCCGCTCGATGCCCGTTTTTCCATACCTTTTGTCCCGTCCAGTAAAGTTCCTGCAGTGCTACGACTTCGAAGTTGCGTGGTTGAAGTTCGTCATATATTAATCTATCGCAACCCGGGAAGCCGAGTGATTTGCAGTTCCATGTTCCGAGTTTCCAATCGTAGTCCTTATTTCGTCGCGTAGGTCTGTGCCGATTGTTCCGATCCGTATTTCTTTCTTCAGTATTTGCAACTTTGTTTTTTTTTCTAGATCGGCTTGTTGGGCCTGCCCCAACCCCCTGTCTCACCCGGGGACCATCGTGCACAGCTCGGTTTAGAGTCCCACGCTGGCACTAGGACGGTGATCAGCCGCTCCTAACATGGAGAACAGACGCCGTTTTGAGCCGCACCTCCATGATGAACAGACGCTCAGGTTTGGTGAAGCATTTCCTCTATCACCGTACTATGGCTACCACGCCAGTGTTCGCGTCGCTATTGCCGGACTGGCAACATTGCCCAGGCTACGCCACCCAGCTGTGTGCATGTTTCAGCTGGTAGTCTTTTGTTATCATATGACTCGAGGAGGCGTGAAGTAGGAACTTGTGAGGACCAGGGCTAGGTATTCCGCTCCTTCCAGGTTGTCAACTCACCATTTTGTAGCCATTTTGTTTCGAATACCTCTTGATTCATCTGCTGACAGCACTTAGTGGCCCTTACCGGCGACCAACTCGTCTGCCCGCAAAAGTAACAACGCCTAAATCTCAGAGCTCTCCGGACATCCCCTCGAAAATGCAATCGAGATATGTATAAGAACAATCTTCAACTGGAACGTACTCACCAAATAAATACATCCGGGAGCACATTCCCGATGCTTATTTTTCTCTCGCATGCCCGTCGTCGTTGAACGGCAAAAAAA
The DNA here is from genome assembly GCF_037179485.1 of Ochlerotatus camptorhynchus. Taxonomy (NCBI): domain Eukaryota; kingdom Metazoa; phylum Arthropoda; class Insecta; order Diptera; family Culicidae; genus Ochlerotatus; species Ochlerotatus camptorhynchus. The sequence continues at coordinate 1,594,019 of NW_027040887.1, read as the reverse complement.
AGGGAACTCGGTGAGCAATTTTGTGATACGGAATTTCCACTGAACATAAACCGCGAATTTACGAATTTCACCACTCCCAACTGCGAAACACGTTCAGAAGCACTTTTGGTACACTTTCGATCAATTTCTTTCGAAAACACAAAAAAGAAAAATTGGAATCGAGCCAACATCGCCCGGCCTACTTCGATCCTCAGGAATGCTAAACTTTTTGGGTGGTGATGCAATATTCAAATGAGTGTTGCAATACTTTTCTATGCGAGTTCTTACTTATGACGGGTAGTGTACTTCATGTAGAAATTTAGAGGGACTTTCTTTATTTAATTAATTTATTTGTTGAGGCTCAATCGAATTAACTTTACAGAGCCAATGAATCTTGTTCACTATTCACAACATCGTAGAAAAACTGGATACTAACGATTTTAAATAGGCTCACTACTTGACAAGCCTATTGGTCCCAAGTTGGTCCCAAGTACCATCTATAAGCGTACCCCATTCTAGTCAAAATTCTAGTACTACACTATGTTTGTTTTGGTTCGCTATTAAATAAGCCCCCCTCGAACAGATAGAGATGCGCTTCCAGTGGTATCATTGTATGACCGTATCACCAACAGGGGGCAGAGCGGTGTCAATCATACAAGGTCTGGAGCAACATGCAGTTTGCTCAACAGTCAATACGAAACTAACGATTTTAATTTGGCTCACTACTTGACTAGCCTATTGGTCCCAAGCAAATCGATTAACGTACCCCATTCTAGAATAAATTCCAGTACTACACTATGTTTGTTTTGATTCGCTATGAAAGTTTGACAGATAAAATGAGGGGTTCGTGGATTTTCCTATGTTTCGAGGGGTGCATCGATAAGCTTGGGACCGAAGATAGTAGCAGAGCTGAGCCAAAAAGGTGAGCACGTTTCTTCGGGACCTTCTGGTCTTAGAGTTACCTCTATTGTGCTAGTGTGCATGTTAAATACGCTTGACGATATTTTTGAAGATTTTTTCTCTAAAATTTATGTCTGTTTGTCTGTGCTTAACCCTTTGGTCACTCCAAGGGGTTAACAGTGTGCCAAAAACAAGATTGGGCACACCTGGGCACAGTCATTGGCACTGTTTGGCACCCATTTTTCTGGTATTTAAAGTTACTGGTAACACTGAACTTTTTCTGCGCCTGCGCAGTGTGCATGTGTCAAAATTTGTTATTGATGTTGCCACAATTGAAACAATTTGTTTCAAAACACAACCGTGAATCTGCACCAAGTCTCGTCATTGATTCTCCTAAATTGAATGGTCAGCGCACATCCTGATGCCTGTCCGAAGACCTAGGTACATCAGTTCGCACCGGACTGCGTACAATCATACCGACCACCCAGTATGAAGAAATCAGGGCAATCGCTTGCATAGCAACACTCCGTTATCAAAATCGTTACACCGGTGAATGCACATTTCCTCCCAGAAAAAGAACAGCTGACTGCGGTATCGTGACCGGACCGAGGTTTCCGGCCACGGCTACACGAACTAGCGATGCAGCTCCCACGGCTGTGGCTGGTTCTAATGCTGCTGCTGGTGGTCCGTCTCCTACAACATTCTTTTGACGAATTTTAGAGGAGATGGACCAGCAGCAACAGCAGCGTTGCCAGAATGTTTTAAAGCTTATCGGTATCAAAGGGTTAAAAAAAAATTGGTACTTATCGGTATTTACTATTTTAATTAGATTTAAATTTTTGCCGATTTTGAAAGCTATGGACTATGATCGGAAACTTTCGGAAAAAAACTCCGGGGAATGTTTGAATTAGCTTCTGGAGGAAGTTGACCACAACATCCAGAAAAAGAAGAAATAAGCTCCCCTGGAGGAAATTTGAGGAAAGATCTGAGAAAAGTCGGAAAATCATCCGCGAAACTTCCGAGACATAAATTTCGCTAGAAATTTAAAGAAACAATCAAAAAAAAATCGGATTTCACATTCAAAAGAAGGCAGAAAAGTTTTGGAAATCGGAAATCAATTCCAGAAGTAGCTATTTCCAGGGGAAGCCAGCAGAAGCTCGGAAAAACCGTCCAATAGAAGTAACAGAAATCCAACTGTACAAAATTCCAGAACTAGACGAAAGAAATTTCTGGGAGAAGTTTAATTGAACTTCCTGCAGAAAACGGAAGAAACTTCCTAAGGTAGATTGGAAAAAAATTCTGGAGGAAGTCGGAAGCCAGAGCACTAACGGAACAGTCGCAAGAAACAAGGACATAATTCCGGAGGGATGTTATAATGATCCAGAAAATTTTCCAAATGGTCATAACACATCCCTGAAGACTTTGAAATACTTGGAACTTCCCTGATTATAATGAGACTACCGAAATATCTCTAATCAACATTGAAAGTCTCTAGACTTTCTTGAATATTACGGAATTTCTTAAGCACTCTCACAATTTTCTTGAATTTATTGTAGCATCAGCATTAAAGTTCTCTGATATTCCCGATTTACCTAATTTAAAAAAGTTATCAACACTGCCATTAATAACCACGGAACTTCCCATAAAATGTTCTCACAATGTGCTAATGTTCATGTAACTTCCCTTACGTTTCTTAAATTTGCATGAGCCCCTCGGAACATTGCTGAAGTTTTCGGAAATTGCCTGAGTTTCTCGGAACTCCCTTAAAATTTCAGCGATTTCCTTGAAAATTATTCATCTGTCCTGATGTTCTCGGAGCTTCCTAAAGTTCTCTCAATTCTCCTGAAACTAATGGAACTGTCCTGAAAACCATTAGATTTTCCAAAAGTTTTTTGGCCTTGTGAAGTATCCAACATAGGGGAATTTACGTATTCTCGGCAACCTTAGCAGTGACCTTCTTTCTATAGCCTTTTTCTCTAAGGAACGCACACATATGCAGTATTGGTTTGTTTACAATCTTTTGCTGCCAGCTGCTCTAACAATTTCAGCCGAAAGAATTGTCAAAAACTGTTTTGAAACGCTTTTACAAAGCTCCAATCTTCTCTAGTGAGAGCGAGTATTGTCGGCAACCAGTTTTTCTTCGGCAACCGTTCCATTTGAACTGCATGTAAATCTGCTGTTCTATTATCGGCAACTCGAAATCAGATACAATTTGTAGAGCGTGTGTTTCATTTCAAGAAAACCCTACTAGATAGCTTTTTCTCAGTGGTAAAAATATAGTCAAATTGAAGCTGAAAGCATAAAGAATCGTTTGCATGCATTCAGCGAAGTGTTTTCGTAAGAAAATCCAGTGAAAATAGTGTTTCAATTTGGGTTGCCGAAAATAGTCTATCATGCCGAAGCCGTCATTTCCCCTATTTACGATGTTTCCTTAAATTCACTGGAGCTCGCTGGACCGGATTTTAGAATTTTAACAGAAATTATTGAAACATTCTTTAATTTATCGAAATTTACTCAAAAGCCTGGGCATTTCTGAAGTTTCAGATCTTCTTAAAAGTTCAGGGAAAGTTGAAAAAATTGATGGAAAAAGATGGAATAATCATTCGAGCAAAGATTGAAGAAACTTCCAAGGGAAGTCAAAATAAGTTTCCAAGAGGAATCGTAAAATAATTTACGATGTAAGGTGGAAGAAAATTCAGGAAGTTAAATTATGGTTAAAAAGTATTTCCCGATTTCCCGGAATTACCAGAAAGAGCCATCGACTGTTCATGGGTACCCAACTAACAATTTTAGCTGCAGATTAGCTTATACAGGAAAACAATGGCTTATACAGCTATTTTTTGGCTGTATAAACTAGTCTGTAGCTAAAATTGTTTGGTGGGTAGTCAACAACGGTGAGGAAATTGAAAGAATAATCGAAAGAGTATTCATAAGACATTTTTAAAGATGTTTTTTTTTTTTTATTTTAAGGGCTCAAAAAATTTGAGATATTTAAAGGTAAAATTCTCTCACAATAATTTTTGTCCGAAATTTGAGCGCGGACAGGCAATAATCATTTTGATTATTTGATAAAATCGGTATAAATCGGTATAAAATCTCAAAAATTGGTATCCTGAGGACCCTTATCTGTATATTGGTATCTAGTTCGGAAATCGGTATAAATACCGATAAATCGGTATATCTGGCAATGCTGAGCAGCAGTAACATTGGAAGCAGCCGCAGCCGTGGGAGATGCATCGCTAAGGTCCCATGAATTAATTATGTCACGCTAAATCGAGGAGAAATTTATCCCCCCCCCCCACTATCGTGACGTTTTTCCTATACCTAATGCATTGCTTGTCACAAAAGCTTACCATCATCACTGCGCCCTGTTACTGTGCCGGTTGAATGAAGTTGGCTGGTCCATTTCGGGTCAGCGGTCCGTCCTTCATTAGTCCGACGTGTGTTCCGGCCGGTGTGGGTTTCCAGTTTTTCGACGGATGAAACTCCGGCTGTGAAAAATCCGGTTCAAATCCGTTTTTCCGCTGACTCCCAGAAGGGCTGGTTTAAGACCATGGTTGACTAAAGATTGACGGTCGTTGTACGGGGTCCGCTTTCCACCGAAGATGGTCGGATCATGTAGCAACGGGGCTCGTCCGTTGCAGGCATCCTTGGAGACGGCTGCTTCCAATGTGTAGTCCCATCTGGAGTCTGTGTTAAAACAAACAAAAAATACCGGGTTGCCAAAAAAGGCATTATAAACAAAAGTCAGTTCAATGACTTCTCGATACTGTCAGCACAGCTGCGACACACTGAAGGACACTGAGAAAAAAGTTGGCGCAAAATAAGTGTGTAGAGTGACAATCCCTTCGTGCTAATACTAACAAGCCAATTGGGCCAGACCTTGATTGATATCGGTGGCAGAGCGCTTGCATTGCAGCCAGTGCTGATAAAAATCTACTCTCAACTTAGCTGAAAATGAAGACAACCTTAACAGACAACTACCTGGATGAATTTGAATTTTGACATAAGTACATTCTCTTGATCAAGGCTCTGAGTTGTAACTGGTCGTTTTTCCCGGCAAGTTCAGTAGCAAGAGACCCCTCGAACTGTTTCTCAGGATCGGCTTACTACTTGGTAATCTCGAGGAACTTCGCGGACAAAATGTGTAGCGTACGGTCACCTGACTAGAAATACTGTGTAGTGTGAATTTATTGATTTTAAAATTTACTTTGACTGTGAGGGTTTTTATTTTAACAAATTGGTGTGTTGGTGGGATTGGGTTAGATTTCTGTAGTCTATTTTTCTAATTGTGGGTGTGGATAAAATTAACTTCGTTCTTCGGTACGTACCACTGCTTATTCTGGCGTCCTGCGAGCGCTCGCTGCTGCTGCTGCTGCTGCTGCTGCTGCTGCTACTGCTGCTGACGACGAGCTGATTCCCAAAACAGTGGGTAATTACTGTTACCGCACGATGGTTTGGCGGGGTTTGTCGATGGTATGTGGCTGTGTAAGCCTTTCAGGCGTCCTCCCTCGTTGACGGAGATTGACACGGCCCAGGACGATACCAGAGTGACCGTGTCAAGAGGGGGAAGGCTCCTTTACGTTTAGGGGTTTCGCCTCCGAGCTTGAAAAGCCTCCTTACGGGCGGCTGACCCAGAGGTTGGATTGGTCCTTTGCGATTAGACGTAGCAAACCGAGGTCTACTACGCCGAATCGTGTGCACCTGGTCGAGCTTCTCACCAGACAAAATGGCGACTTTCAGTCGAATTTACACAATACAAAGAGTCCTGTGAGGGTAATGGGAGGTATTAGAGAAGCCGTACTAATCTTCTAGTCATTAGTAGGGATCTAGATTCAGTTAGTTTTTAAGCGTAGGATAGGTCATTAGCGTACCTGACGAATCCGCCGTCTTCTCCCTTTTTCGCTGGATACCACTCACTTAACAATGTGAAGGACACTTTAAAATATGGTTCTTGTGCACACGAACGCCTGTAACTTTCTGAGCAATGGCGTTCCTTCTTATTCTCATCAACCCCGTTGTAGCTTCTTTGTTGCTGTCTGTAAGGTTGGGGGGGGGGGTTTGTTATCACCACCTTTGTAAATTTTGACCCACTTCGCCTGCTGGTCTACTCTTCTATCATTTAGTTGTTGTACCCACTGGCTTGCATGCGATTCACCCCACTTATTTTGTACAAAATTCAAATTCTACTAACCTATAACATTTTTAATAGACACTAGGTACATTTTTACTAACATTTACTAGCCTATAACATTTTAAATAGACAATAGGTACATTTTTACTAACAGTTACTAGCCCTACTACTAACCCTAAATTTAATCCAACACCACTTAACTCTAGAGACGTGACTGTACACAAAATAAAAGCACAGATAAAAAAATACTAACAATTTGTAACAGTCGGTTACAGAGTATCAAAGTCAACATTTGCTTTTCTTTATTCTCTTTGTTGTCAATATTAATTTTCGTTTTCATCTTGATGGGATCAAAGGCAAAACCATTTGTATTTTCATTTACACAAATATAGCGCTGTTGAACGTGTCATGTTGGTTTTACACACAGATCGATAGAAAATTATTGCCTCATGCTGAAGTGATGATAATATCGAGGTTTTAGCAACCGGTGAAAACTGACGATTTTTAAATTGGCTCACTGCTTGATTAGCCTATTGGTCTCAAGCAAAACGATTAACATACCCCATTCTAGTCGAAATTCTAATACTACACGATGTTTGTTTTGATCGAGGGGGACGACTCTATCTACGATGCAGAAAAGAATGTGTTTTGCTGTGGCTAGCTGCACGCACGCTGAGTAGATAGATGGAAGATTTATGTCGATTTTGAAGATTTCCTGCAAAAAGATGAAGCACGATGCAAGTAGATGCGAGAAATGAAAGATGAATTTTCGAAGATTGATTCGCTAGTGTGAGATTTTTTGAGCATCTAGAATTGGGATTTAGATGTGTCGCCACCCTCGGTTTTCATTCGCTATGAGAATTTGACAGATAAAATGAGGGGTTCGTAGATTTTCCTTAAAGAGGCTGAATTTACAAAGAGACGACATGTCAAAATTGGAACAATCGATTGTCTGTCAAAGTCATAGGAAAAGTCATTCCAATCGAGCAGAAGACCTGTCAAATCGATAAGATGTCGCCTCTTTATAAATTCAGGCTCTTTAATTTTCCTATGTTTCGAGTAGAGTCGGTGTATAATGAGTCACGCCAAGAGTGAAGCCAAGTCTACCTATTTAACAGTCAAACCGGCTACCTATCGAGCAAAGTAAACAAACATTACGATGCTATGAAAGGTCCACGAAAGGTATTGCAATAAAATATAAAATATAATCGAAGAAATTATCATAAATACGCAGTGAGTATTAACTTGTCATGGGATACGTTTAGTAATTACCAGTAATGAGAATTTTTACTATTTTTTGTTAAGATAATTTGAAAAAATTGCTGATATAATGATTTACTACAGCCGCTATTTTTATTTATGGCTAGAAGTCAATTGAAGTTGATGTAGAAGTCCTCTGTTGCCAAGTGAAAAGAAAGGGAATCTTTCGAAAACCGTGATGCGAGTTAAACTGTTTTTCTTTTAGTGTGACTCATTATACATCGACTCTAGTTTCGAGGGGTGCATCGATAAGCTTGGGACCGAAGATAGTAACAGAGCTGAGCCAAAAAGTTGAGCACGTTTTGCTCAAAATGAATTTGATTATTTTGGTTTTGAAGATCGCTTCTGAATTTGACAATTTTGGGTTGGATAATCAAGCACTGGTGAATATCAACAACCGGCTATTCGTTGATGTATAATGAATTCATTTGTTCATTTCACGTATCAGCGAAGACTTTCAAAACAAACGCATTTCATCTAAACTGGGTTGAAGCGCTACTCCTTGCTTGTGATGGTAAATGATAAAACGGACACTGATGGCAGCAATGGACGCAAAACGTGGTCATCACTAACACACTCATCACGAAACGATTGTTTTCCAAAGTCGACTACGCATCGATCGAAAGAACTGCTGATGAAGAACAATGAGGAGGACCACACAATGGTTGCTGCTAAGTAAGCAGACCATCGCATGACACACATCGAGCATGGCCTGCTTCTGTCGACCGCCGAGTAAACACTGAAAAAGGAACCTCCTGGAGAAGACGAAATAAATTTCCTGGAGACGCTGGAAGAAAATTCCTGAGGTAATTTGGAAGAAACTGCTGATGAAATGAAAAGCTTTTTGAGTGTGTCGATTTATTTCCTTTTAATTGCGTTATAATTGCTGATCTTTTGACAGGTACACGTATTTCGTCTACTACTTGAAGACTTCATCGGTGCCAAGTACTCAACACCACTTTGCACTGATGAAGTCTACAAGTGATAGACGTAATATTCGTATTTGTCTATATATAGATAACGGAATTAAATGGAAATAAATCAACACACTCAAAAAGCTTTTCATAAAAGAATTCCGTTAAAAGGTTCGACAAAATTAAAAATTGCTGAAGAAAGAAGCTTTTTCCGGTGGACACCAGAAAGTTTTCGGTACATTCGAAAGAAAGTTCTAGGAGAAGTTGGGAATCAAATTTCGAAAGAAAGTGATTTCAGGGAAATGATGAATTACATTTTCGGTGGAAATCGGTAGAATCTTTAAGGAAAAGCCAGCACAATATTCTGGGGAAGGTTGTAAAAAATGACGCTAGAAAACGGAAGAACCTTTCGAGTGAAGCCACACCGTTTGAAAAAATCACGCGAATTTACGCAATGATAAAAATTTAGATTTTTTTCTGTGCGGAAGAAGCTTCCGAGGGAGTCAAAATAACTTTGTGGGAAGAATAGGAATATAACTTACGGGGTGAGGTGGTAGAAAATCCCACGGGAAAGTTAGAAGAAACTTCCATGTGAATGAAGTAATGAAATTGGGTTGTTAGCGGAATGCTTAAATAAAACAGCAAAAGAGTGGAAGTGGAATTAAATGGAAGATAACCTTTTTTGCTGTTTTATTTAGGCATTCCGCTAACAACCCAATTTCATTACTTCATTCACATGGAAGTTTCTTCTAACTTTCCCGTGGAATTTTCTACCACCTCACCCCGTAAGTTATATTCCGATTCCTCCCACAAAGTTATTTTGACTCCCTCGCAAGCTTCTTCCGCACAGAAAAAATCGCTAACAACCCAATTTCATTACTTCATTATGATGGCTACCAAGCCTTTGAGATTTTCCATATAAGAGAGTTGTATAGATTTTTCTCCTTTAGTTTACTTAAATCTTTGGTTTTTATTAGCTAGGTAGGTTCCGATTCAAAACATTGTAGTTTCATTTTATACCTATGATCTTGACTTTTTTTACCTAGGGATGAGTACTTAAGGGGTTAGATTTTGATAAGTTCTTTAGTGGGAATGACACTGATGAAGACTGCACATTGTAGTCGAAATACGTATCTGTCATGGATACCAAAATTAAATAAGTGGAATTAAATGGAAGATAAAATTTTTTTGCTGTTTTATTCCATGTGAAGTTTAGATAAGCTTCAGAATGTTAAAAAATCAACATATTGATGGACCTGATGGTCACATAAAAGATAATAGGGGAAACAGTCCTATTGTTGCGATAGGTTAGAAGCGTTAGAAGCCTATTGTTGTGTATGGAGACCGCAACAATAGGACTGTTTCCCGCAGTAGTCCCAGGAATTACCAGGTCACCTATTTCTAGATTCCTGGATATTAAAAAATGACGATGAATTGGAAACACTAGTTGAAAGAGTATAAAGCATAAGCATTTTTGTAATGATGAATAAATTTTTGATCATTCAATCATAATGCTCAACAAATTTGACATATACAAACAGAAAAGTAACTCAGTTTCCTCTGACATTTGAGCGTGAGCAGGCAATTGTAATTTTTATTATTTATAAAATCGGTATAAAATCTAAAAATCTGTATTCTGTATCGGCTTATCGGTATCAAGAAAATCGGTTCAAATACCGAAAAATCGGTACATCTGGCCTCCAAGGTATATTCAAGTCCACACTGTCTAGGCCAAAGGAGGTCTGCACCTATTTCAATGTTGATAGTATTGAACCAGCAATGTCTAAAATAACTTCTTAAAAATTACTCATCAATCCTACCTACTAATAAGGCCCATAGTATCCATAATGTACGGCCTATTTAGCTAATCGCAGTTAATTGCATCCACTTTGTCCACTTCTACGCTTCCTATTAACTGCCTTCTCATGGTCTATTTTCATCCAATATTTCAACCGCTTATCAAACTTCCAAAAGCCCATAAAACACGACAAGATTAATGACCATCAAACGTCGGGTGGATGACTCGAAAAAAGAAGTCGCCCAAAAGCTAGATGATCGCCCGTAGGGATGCCTTGGATGGACCCGTCCCAAAGACTCCCAAAAAGTCACGGTCAGCCAATTTATCACCCCACTATAAATCTCTGCTTTCATGAATGAATAAAACAAACACCACGTCCGTCCGCTCATCATCGTATCGTCATGTTGTGACCAGTGGCGTTGTCTGGTGAGAGCGGAGTCATCCGTAGAGCGGTGGCACCCGAGAGGATAATTAGTTGAAACTTTAAATTTCGCATAGACTTCCACTTTAACAACAAAAATAATTAAAACAGCTAAGTTTCGTCTGACTTCTCGGATGCATCCACTAGTCCTATCATTTTCCTGAAAGTTTTTCTACACCTTCGAAGGCAGGAGTTTTTTTTTGTTACTTCCTTTCGAGAACTTAGGATGAATCCCGAATAAGCACATGTTTTCAGATATGCTTCAAAAAATTAACCTCTGATAATTTTGATTTGTTAGTTTCATGCAAATCAATTCGCGACTAATAAATCCATACACTTTATTTTATCCAGTAGCCTTCAATAAATGTGTGATGCAAAAAAATATACCCACACAAGCCACCCCGGATGTCACCCAGTCACACTACGCCACTGCTTGTGACATTATCAGGACGTGCCAGGAATAAACCGAAGCGTGCTAAAGTGAAACATTTGCTTTATTTTTGCATCGCTTTAAATTTAATTGGCACCGAAAAGGAAATATTCCACCAATTCTTCAAAAACCAGAGGTAAGGATTTCATCGCAGTAAAAAATTGGCACAATTCATCTCGAGACAAATGGGATTTTCTCCTTCCATCCAACAACCATCGAGCTGCGTGGTGACTCAGCCAGCGGAGAAAAAGGTAAACATTAATTTTAATCTTCCTTCCTGCAGACTCACGCTTTCTGCGGGAGAATAAAACCGGAAACTTCGAGAAAAGCAAACGGAAGCGAACCGAACCTGTTCTGTCGGATTTCTACTCTTGGGTGGTTTGTCAGCACTTGTTGTGGAAGAAGTGTAAAAGTGCGGTCGTGAGTGTGTTTATAGTGACGATTATTATGGTTGCTGAAGCATTTTCCGTGCAGCACTCAACCAGTCCATAATTTGGAGGAAAATTGGCTCTGATAAGGATGATTAATGCGGGTTGAGGTGATTTTTTTTCCTGGGATTCAGTTTGGATTGGTTATGGCATTTATTGATAATATTCGTATTGTCAATACGTTATTTATTGACGTCAATTCATCGATATTGACAACATTTCTGTATTCGCATCATCGATATTCATGTCAATAATTCCTCTTTTTTCCTTGATTTGTTTTCCGTAGATCTTGTTTTCCGTGCTGAGCACCAATGCAGCTCCAACACCTGGACCCTACCTATCCGAGCCATCAAGTCATGAACCGGGGACAAACGGCTTTACTTCCCTTCCGAAGGAAGGCGTGATCAGAGATGTTATACCTCAGAACATCCCGACGGCGCCGACTGGGATTGAACACAGCCCTGCTGGGGAGAGAGGTATTCACGCTTACCACTACAACATCGGCCTGTCAATTAACTTTAACTTAACTTTAACTAAACCTTCACTAAACTTCAACTTAACTTAGACTTATTTTTAACTTAACTTGAGTTTAACTTTAACTAAACATTTACTTAATTTTGTTAAACTTTATTCAACTTTTAATGTATTTTAACATAGCTTTAACAAATTAACTTAATATTAACTTGACTTTTTATTAGCTTTAACATAATTTAACATAACATTAACTTAACATCAAAATATAATTAATTTAACTTTAACTAAACTATAACCTATTTTTAACTTAACCTTCACATAACTTTATTTTATCTTTAACTACTTAACTTTGCTGTAACTTTAACTAGACAATACTTTCACAAAACGTTAACTAAAACTTAATTTAATTTGGACTTTATTTTAACACAGAGAACAGACATCCAAGCTTAAACAAATTGTTCGAAAAATTATGCGTAAGAATTCAAATTAAAATATGTTAGAAACACTACCGCCGGCATACGGAATGTTGTGACTCGAAGAGATGCGATTAATTAGTAAACTAAAATTTGGGTTGATCTTATTGAGCGTGTACCCAAATGAACTGTCAAATCAGTTCAAAACAATCAAGACAAAATAACGGAAATCAATCAAGTTTCTGGGGAACCATTATTTTTGAATAAAAAACTAAGCTCTTTTACAGTTTCCTGTATATCTACAACCGTTTTTCAATTTTAACTGGGCATAGTAGTCAGGAGCAAAACTGACTTTTCTTGAGTTCACTGGTGGCGTAGCAGTTAAATTTCTTACACACTTTAGGAATTTGACTTAGATGTCTGTTTTCTGTGATTTCAACTTAACGAGAGCTTTCAAAAGTGTCAAGTTTCAAAGAGTTCCAAGAAAATCCAAATAAATTTAAGAAATTCAAGAAGATGTATAAACTTCCAAGAGGTTTCCGCAAAGTTCTCTGGAAATAACTTTAACATAACCTTTTCTACGCTTTATGCTTTAACATATCTTTCATTTAACTTTACCCAAATTTTATCTCATTAACTTAACATAACTTTAAGCATAACTTTAAGCAAAACTTTTTTTTTACATAATTTGAATTCAACTTTATATTAACTTTAACTGAACTTTAACGTATCGACAGGCAGTTTCGAACCCCTTTGGATACGGTTGTGTTTTAAGTTTGCTCTCTGTTATGTGCGTGCGTTCGCTTTCATAGTTTTCGGATGCGTTTGTCGGATTGGCACTTTGCCTCCCGGACGGTTACAAATGTGTGATTGGTGGTTTTCTCGCTTTCTGGGAAGTTTTAAAATCGAGAAAGAAAACGTGATTCATCATGTTTGCATGCATCAGAAGAGATGTCGCTATCTGCGTTGTTTCATTTTTTTTTCTCCCGGACCAGATATTTGTGGCATCGCGAGTGATAATTTTTGATTTCAGTTTATTTACGCGCTGTAAGGTGCGTGAAAGAGCTCGGCACGGCATAAATCCTAATAGAGCGCATTGTATGAATATTTACGTTCATTGTTCTCAAAGCAAAAGAAGCGCTCCTAGCGAATTACTTTTTTCTACGTTTATCCGTAAGACGAAGAAAATCTAATGGCGTTTCAATGGATTAGGACGGAATTGAAACTCGTAGAACGAATTTAGGATCAAGAAGCAGTATTAGATTTTGAACAATATCTCAACAATTTGTGACTCTTTATCAAATCCAACGGTACCGGAAAGGTTAATAAATTTAGAATTCATTGTTGACAGAAATATTCCACTTTTTGTTTAAACTCGTTCAGAAAAGAGAGGTAAAGCGCGGATTGTGCTTAGTAGGACGGAAATAAGATCAAAAACCTTATGTCCTAGAAAAATTACAAATTCGCTGTTGTCGTCGTCGTAGGCGCCATCGTATTCGCCGTCGTATTCGCCGTCGTATTCGCCGTCGTATTCGCCGTCGTATTCGCTGTCGTAACCGCCGTTGTACCGTTAGTATATTTAAAATTAATCATCAGACGCTGAAACTATATGAATTATCGCGTATTTCTGTTGTTCATTACATACCAAGTAAAATTCGAGAACGTAATTTCATTTGAATGGTTTGTTTAACCAGGGCTTAAACAATCGCCACGTCGGTTATAGCTTGTTATGATTGCCTGAACAATGCGTAAAGAGCAAATCGAAACATTGAACGTCGCGTGAAAGTGGAACTTTATGAAGACCAAAGTACTCTTTCGTAGCTTTTAGTTTCCGGATTTGAAATATCGTCGGTTGCAGTGGCTTGCTAACTGATCAGAAAAACGCGGTCCCAGTTCCTTTCATATTAAACATGTATGGTAAGATCGCTTGTTTATCGTGTATTTTGTGTTTTGTATTTTGTCGTCGGTAACGGGTTTGAATAGTTATAACAACTTGAGTAACGGTATAAAATGATATGAGAGGCTCAGTGGCCTTAGAGTAACCGTTTTTGATTACTGAGCAGAACATCATGCGTCTAATCGTTTTATTTGTTAACATGACTAACAGCAATAATAACAGCAACTCGATGATTAAAAAGGAGCTCGTCTGCCTAGTGGCAAACGTTTTTGCTTACTGAGCAGAAGACCGTGGATTCAATCCCAAGCTCCTTCGCGTTATATGATCGTTAGGACATCAATTCAGCTTATCGTTTTCCAAAACGAACCCTGCTGCAAATCCAACCCTCTTACCCAACATCCCTGTGATTCCTCGTGGAAGTGCAGAGGACTCCTCGGTTTCCATCAAAGCGAGTGTCACGTCAACACATTCCTACCCATTCGGCGCGGTTGGCGCTGGTATTGCCTAATTAGAGATCACCAGTTTTTACACATTGAGAATGATTGCTAGTCCCAAGCATGGTTCTTCATGTAATTACAGCTGGTCTGGCAATAACAGAGGAGTAACCATGGGCGGTCAATCATGCTCATGCTCATGCTCAACCGAGGTTACTACCATTCATTTAACATATACACGTGTAATAATAACAATGATATTTTGTATTTGTAGGTCACAATAAGATATTACCAGGAATGTGTTTTTCACATAAAGCCTGCCAATTTTGCTTTAATCGCTGTTCATGAACTATGAGTGAGAGAAAATTGTGAAATCGACTATTGCTTCTCTCATAAAGCAAAACATTCAGGTTTTATGTGTGATACTCAAACTATACAAACTCTTCTAGCTACTTACAAATACAAAATATCATCATCATCATAATATCTTTTGATTACATTGCATCTTTTTATGCGAAATTAACGAAAGTAACCCTGTTGTCAACCTAACTGTCAGAATGCGTTTTAATGTTAGAGGCAACATATGAAATTTACATTCTCAGTCCTCCCTAATAAAAATGTTATGGTTAATTTGCACAACGACGTGTTCGGAGTATCATCTAAAACATTTGTGGAATATTTCAATCATTTGGATTATCGTTCGTTTATGTTTTTTTATTAGGGCTATTTTATACAACATTAGGAGCGACTATCCCAAGCAGTGATGGATCGTTCTTTTGAGTCTTTTTCATTACTTCTTAATATAGAATGCTTACGCTAAATCCACTTGAATTTTCAGTTAACCCATCTTAAAATATATAATTTGGTGCTTTTAATCTCTCTATCAAAATTCAAAATATCACATCGAGAGCGCTCTCTAGTGTACCTCAAGGGAAAACACAGAGTGTGCCTCTACGGTGCGGATATTTTGAATTTTGATAGGGAGATTAATAGCACTAAACTATCTTTTTTTATGATGGGTTTACTAAAAATTCAATTGAATTCAACGTAGGCATTCTATATTAAAAAGTAACGAAAAAGTCCCAAAAGAGCGATCCATCTCTGATCCCAAGTAACCCTAGGCACGTTATTTCGCCTATGATTTTGCTTACTGAGCAGAATCATGAGTTTAATCTCAAGCTCTCCCACAACAGAATAAACCTCGATCGCCGGGTTTCAAGAGCATAAAGCACCGTAATCACTAAAAGTTGAAATGTTTAAATCATTATCGCATTGGAACTATTCCTTACCTTGTAACCGTTCGCGAAGAATGCTTGAGGTTCAAGTGAAACTCGGTGGCTTAAGCGCCACTCTCTTTACGAGAGACCACCGGTCGTGTTTACTTGTCCCAACTTAGAGACCTAATCTTAGAAGACCACTCGAACGGTATTATTTAAAAAACCTTCCTCAATGAAATTTGAAACTTATGACGGAAACTAATATTTATCGAAAGAACACCTTTATCCGATCCATTTACCTAGGGAAACCCGCAATCTCAAAGAAGTCCCACATTTCATTAAACCTAATGAACCAAGCTAGAACGAATGTGTCTGCTGCGAATCCAAGACGAGCCCAAGAACTCCATGACGAGCGAGCCAGCTAAAAACCCGTGACGGAAAGTTAAGTAACACAACGAAGAACTTCAAATTTCAATCTATCTTCACATCATTCTTCAACATTCATTCGGGTTGGACTAAAACCGGTTTAAAAAAGCAAACTATTCATGGCCATGAAAAAAAAAAAGTACGAACATGCCTTCGCAGGTTTTTTTTTTTTGATGCGATGCGATGCGATTATGGCGACGGACGAAACGGTGATGGCGACTGATGGAGCGGCAATGGCAGCCGGTGACCGAGGGGGGCGAAATCTCAATTCTAGATGCTCAAAAAATCTTACACTAGCGAATAAATCTTCGAAAAATCTTCTTTCATTTCTCGCATCTACTTGCATCGCGCATCATCTTTTTGCAGGAAATCTTCAGAATCGTCGTCAATCTTCTTTCTATCTACTCAGCGTGCGCACAGCTAGCCACAGCAAAACACAATCTTTCCTGCATCGTAGATAGAGTCGGCCCCCTCGCCGGTGACCTTACCTTCCAACGACCTGTAATTATGGCGGTGGTCTCGGAATGGCACCGATCTATCTGCGGTAATGGCGTGCAGCGACGAAAGCTGATCCACGTGTGGTATGGCCGAGATTAGAGGTGCGGAGGTAGTGGCGGCTGGACGGAAGGCTTCCGATTTCCTTTCGAGAGAGCTAAGCATCGAAAGAGTCGAGCTTTTCCCGGGAGATTCGCTCCGTGGAGGTGTGACGTTCCGTCGCACGGCTTCGCATACTATGTTTCCACTATGACCGCCCGAGATGAAATGATATCTACCCCCTCTTTGGTTAAAATCCGAACCCAGGTACGCGCAATTGGTTTCGTACTTCTGTGGTCCGAGCTCTCGAGTATCACGGTCCCCGGGGTTGTAGCGTAATGGGGACTCTACCAACGACTTTTGGCGACCTTCGGGAAAAATTTTGCTTAATCAAACTAGCGACTTCACGACACTCCGTTTAACTACCTTCGTAATGCACACGGCCAAGTTGACGCCACGAGAAACCAGACGGTCCGGCGACGATGGATGCCGAACTCGTTGAACGAGCTGTCCAACGCGAAATCACAAAATTACTCATCTAATATTTAAATTTACAAAATTGATCAAAAAATACCATTTTGTACACTAACACTATTTACACAGCGGTTTGAAAAGCGAACTACTTGCTTCAGGCAAGATAAATCTAAATGCACAAGAAGAACTATTGAATTAATTCACTGACTCGAAAACTTCTTTGAACTTAATCACCTTTATCTTTTTGATCGAATTTCACTGAGTTCACACTTGATTGACGAACTTGAAAACCGCGTCAAACACTATTGATCTCCAGCCGATTTGTTAGCGAAATGACAGAGACTAGAATTTCTTTTCCCAAGAAACCATGGAATTTCTTAAAGATAAAAGGATCGGATGTGGTGTGAAAAATTAATGTTCGGCTTCGCCATTTTATTCAGGTGTTCATTTGAATCCTATCTCTTTCACGTATTTACCAAGCTATAAAGGAAATCTACATCTGCTAGCTTGCTATAAAAGCTTCATATTCATATCATAAAAATCCCGACAAATGTACGTATCACGAAGCTTTTTGCTACATTGCATTGGAACCGACAATACAATCCCGACAATTGCACGTAGCCAAGAAACTTTTGCTATTTTGAATTTGGAAACGAATCACTTCTTTTTTATTGCATTGAAATTCTTTATTAATTGCGGGATTCAATTACTAACCATAGTTATTCTAAACTAAACTTAAAATTTAAACGAAATAAACGCACGACGTTACAACCTCTCAATAAACCATAAACTTTAAAATGCACAAACACCAAATCCACCAATCCAAGAGCAGAGGTTTTCTCGGCTTGGTGGTTTTCGTATCCACAAAAATATTGAAATTCAATCGAGAATTTGTTCGTGTTAATTATAATGGTGCGTGTATAATATAAGCTGTTTTTAATACAGAAAAGGAACCATCGGTACTTTGACTATATGTTTTTAGTATTACTTCTACGTGAAGTCAACGATTTACATAGTTGAAGATGCTAATTTCAAATAACAGACTGTAGTGGTAATTTTTATACGATAGATGGAGTAGATGAAAGCATAGAGTTGATAGTTCCGTTAGAGTACGGCAGTGTGAAGATTGTATATAGATATTAGAATAGCGAACTAGGACAACTTTTAAGGAAGGTACAAATCGGCTTTTTCATCTCTCTTTACCAAACTCCCCCTTTGGAGAGGGATGGTGAGGGGTGCCCCCCCCCCCCGCCACCACTGGCAACTCTATGCTTTCATCTACTCCATCTATCGTATAAAAATTACCACTACAGTCTGTTATTTGAAATTAGCATCTTCAACTATGTAAATCGTTGACTTCACGTAGAAGTAATACTAAAAACATATAGTCAAAGTACATAACTCTGGATGGGAGCATACCATCAATTACTGTCAATGGTCGAAAGGTACAGTAGCAACACCTACCCCACCAGTGTCCCCTCGAAATCGTCAAGTCGACGATGATAGGAGCACATATCGTGGTAGGGGTAAACAATAGTTGCAATTTCCAAACCTACGACTGGATGCCTTCCTTCAAATAACAATTGAAGTGCGGTAAAAATCGGTAGAACTGTTTCAAACACACAGTTGGTACTTGAACGGGTCGGTTTTCATCTCTTTTTGCCAGTGGTGGCGGGGGGGGGGGGGACACCCCTCACCATCCCTCTCCAAAGGGGGAGTTTGGTAAAGAGAGATGAAAAAAACCGATTTGTACCTTCCTTAAAAGTTGTCCTAGTCGCTATTCTAATATCTATATACAATCTTCACACTGCCGTACTCTAACGGAACTATCAACTCTATGCTTTCATCTACTCCATCTATCGTATAAAAATTACCACTACAGTCTGTTATTTGAAATTAGCATCTTCAACTATGAACCATCGGTGTTTATGATGTGATGTTATGCGAAGAGCTCGATTACCCTGGAGGGATCGTTTCTGCTTATTGAGCAGAAAATCATGGGGTAAAACCCAAGCTCCATCACATCAAGCATTGCGCCGTCGCCGGCCTTCAATAGCCGAACCCCGTTGCAGACCCTACACCATGTATCTAAAATCCCAATGATTTCTCGTGGAAGTGCAGAGTTGTTCTCGGTTTCCTTCGAAGCGAGTATCACGTTATCACTTTCTTTTCCACTTCTTAGTTGCCCCATAGAGGTAACTCTTAGATTAACAGGTCCCGAAGAAACGGGCTCAACTTTTAGGCTCAGCTCTAGCACTATCTTCGGTCCCAAGCTAATCGATGCACCTCTCGAAACATTGGAAAATCCACGAACCCCTCATTTTAACTTTCATAGCGAACTTTCACAACAAACATAGTGTAGTACTAGAATTTCGACTAGAATGGGGTACGTTAATCGATTTGCTTGGGACCAATAGGCTAGTCAAGTAGTGAGCCAATTTTGGTGGCGCTGCATTCAGGCACGGCCGGTGCTGGTACTGCTTAGTATCGGGTCATCAATTTTTACACATTGAGGATGTATGGTAGTCCCACCTGCGCTTTGGTCAGAGAGCGTATAGGGCGTCATTGTGCCAATTTTTTTTTTTTTTTCTTTCGGTTTGTTTTTTCCGTCGATCTTGTTTTCCGTGCTGAGCACCAATGCTACCGACGTGCCAGGAAGGCAGCTCTCACACCTGGACCCTACCTATCGACCCATCAACTCATGAACCGGGGACCAACGGCTTTACTTCCCATCCGAAGGAAGGCGTGATCAGAGATGTTATGCCTCAGAACATCCCGGCGGCGCCGACTGGGATTGAACCCAGGCCTGCTGGGGTGAGAGGTAATCACGCTTACCACTACACCACCGGTGCCGTTATTGTGCCAATTTGGTCGTGGCACATTTCGAGTATGAGAGAGTGATTGCAGTTTGCTCAAAAGGGCCTAAGTAAAATGCAAGTACTTTCGACAGTGAAGATATACACCCATATTCTCGTTTATGTCTGGACGTGTTTGTCATACAGAAACATTTTTATTTGATTTTGTGTGGTGGATGGGTTTCGGGCGTGCACGGACATATGGGTGATAATATTGAGTTTACGTTAGGATAACGTTGAAAAATTGAGAAATGGATCGCTTCAGTTTGAGAAGCACTTCACTTCGCAACCGACGAACCATTCTGACGGCCCACATTACCGTGCAGGTGCCGTGTGTTGGCAGGGTCCAATATTGGACAGTTTATAAAGTACCATTATTAAAAAACTGTATTTTGAGCTTTATCTTTATACATTCTTAGGTGTTTCTTAGAAGATTATCATGAAGAAGATGATGACCATGAACCCCTTTGTAACTGTTCGTTTTTCCCGGCCAGTTCAGTAGCAAGAGACCCCTCGAACTGGGTCACAGGATCGGCTTACTACTTGGTAATCTCGAGGAACTTCGCGGACAAAATGTGCAGCGTACGGTCACCTGACTAGAAATACTGTGTAGTGTGAATTTATTGATTTAAAAATTTACTTTGACTGTGAGGGTTTTTATTTTAACAAATTGGTGTGTTGGTGGGATTGGGTTAGATTTCTGTAGTCTATTTTTCTAATTGTGGGTGTGGATAAAATTAACTTCGTTCTTCGGTACGTACCACTGCTTATTCTGGCGTCCTGCGAGCGCTCGCTGCTGCTGCTGCTGCTGCTGCTGCTGCTGCTGCTGCTGCTACTGCTGCTGACGACGAGCTGATTCCCAAAACAGTGGGTAATTACTGTTACCGCACGATGGTTTGGCGGGGTTTGTCGATGGTATGTGGCTGTGTAAGCCTTTCAGGCGTCCTCCCTCGTTGACGGAGATTGACACGGCCCAGGACGATACCAGAGTGACCGTGTCAAGAGGGGGAAGGCTCCTTTACGTTTAGGGGTTTCGCCTCCGAGCTTGAAAAGCCTCCTTACGGGCGGCTGACCCAGAGGTTGGATTGGTCCTTTGCGATTAGACGTACACAGCTAAAAAAAAGTAGTGTAAATTTCCGTTACTATGATGCACATAAATTGAGTGTCATATATCATACAAGTTTAGATTATACATCGTGTAAATTTATGAGACTAGTCATATAATATTCCATGTATTGTATGCAACTGTCCACTTTTGTTTGCAACATTTCTTGCAAGCTGCTTGTTTACGTGAAAAGGAAGTTTACATGTATGAATGTTTGCATGCATGGATGTTTACATCGCCAGTAAAATTCAGAATTTTTTGGTGTGTAGCAAACCGAGGTCTACTACGCCGAATCGTGTCCACCTGGTCGAGCTTCTCACCAGACAAAATGGCGACTTTCAGTCGAATTTACACAATACAAAAAGGTCCTGACGAATCCGCCGCACACTAAAAAAATCTGAATTTTAATGGTGATGTAAACATCCATGCATGCAAACATTCATGCATGTAAACTTCCTTTTCACGTAAACTAGCAGCTTGCAAGAAATGTTGCAAACAAAGGTGGAAAGTTGCATACAATATATGGAACATTGCATGACATGTCTCATAAATTTACACGATTTATAATGTAAATTTGTATGATTTATGACGCTCCATTTATGTGCATCATAGTAACGGAAATTTACACTACTTTTTTTTAGCTGTGCGTCTTCTCCCTTTTTCGCTGCACCGTTCGAAAAATTCATGTAAATTTCTGCGAGATATAGCGCACATAAAATTAACGCTAGATTTGGCATAAATTTATGCGATATTTCGTGTAAATTTAAGCGCAATATTGCATAAATTAGCAATATTGTATGCAAGCTTGTAAACGATATCGCTGTTTGTGCCAAGTATAGCTCAAAATTAAACGAAGGGAGATTTTACGCGAAAGTTAAAATTCAGAATTTTTTTCTGTGTGGATACCACTTACTTAACAATGTGAAGGGCACTTTAAAATATAGTTCTTGTGCACACGAACGCCTGTAACTTTCTGAGCAATGGGGTTCCTCCTTATTCTCATCAACCCCGTTGTAGCTTCTTTGTTGCTGTCTGTAAGGTTGGGGGGGGGGGGGGTTTGTTATCACCACCTTTGTAAATTTTGACCCACTTCGCCTGCTGGTCTACTCTCCTATCATTTAGTTGTTGTACCCACTGGCTTGCATGCGATTCACCCCACTTATTTTGTACAAAATTCAAATTCTACTAACCTATAACATTTTTAATAGACACTAGGTACATTTGTACTAACATTTACTAGCCTATAACATTTTTAATAGACAATAGGTACATTTTTACTAACAAGTAGCACGATCTTCATCGAAATGTAAGTATTATTGGAAATAATCATAACAATCAACTCGTATATACATTGAAATACATATATAAAAGGGAAGGGACGGTCCAACAGGGCACCCGATTGAAGCGATTTGGACGGGGAGTGTGGGAATGCCAACTCCCTGTTAAGAACATTTCGTGGATAAAGGGCGGGCTCTTCTCCCCACTCATTGGGGCATCTTCCTGTTTGGGGGCTTGTCTTTTTGACCAATTTGCTGATCAAGTTGCTGGAAGGAGATTCTTTATTGTTCCGTAGATGCGTATAGGCGACTTTGCCTATCGATCTACCCAATCCTTTTTTGTGCTTTCATACAGCGACATGTTGAGGACAATCAGAGGTTATTATACTTTATCAAGACAAACAGAGAAAAGAGCCCACTGCTATCGGACTTAGTTTCCGTGCTACAATGGGTGGTAAACCACGGGTACGACCACGACGTTAGGCATACGGTCGTTAGGCATACGAACGTTAGGCATACGGACGTTACGCATAATGTACGATAGACATAATGGACGTTGGGCATAAAGGACGTTAGGCATAATGGATGTTAGGCATAATCTACCCGATGAATTCCAAAAGGATGATAATGGGGACCGTCTATTGAATGCTGACTTCGGTGATGAAAGAGCCTTAATTTTTGGAACTCATGAAAACTTGCGACGTCTTGGACAGGCAAAGTATTGGGTTACAGATGGTACGTTTGCCACAGTTCCTTGTTTGTTTCGGCAACTCGTCATTGTTCATGGAAGTATCGCTCCTTTACATCAGCAGATGGTTCCGCTAGTTTTCATTCTGCTAACAACAAAAACAGAATCGTTGTATCGAAAAGTATGGCAGGAAATCCTGGAAGCAGCAGGCATGTTTTTTTGTTATTGAATGAAAAACCACAGAATTCACCATTCTTCATTTCGTGAGCTGTTCTTTGGCATCATATTTTATTCAACCTTAGCTGTTTTTTTTTTGTTATTGAATGAAAAATCACAGAATTCACCATTCTTTATGTCATGAGCTGTTCTATGAGGAAAACCTTTTCTTCTTTGACAATTGCAATATGTATGTAAGAATATATTACAACAAATGTGTGATTTTTTTATTTCTAGATGCGATTGATTTCAAGATATAGTTCAAAACTATGCTGAGTTTTCATTGCCAGATTACTTAACCGCTATCGCTACTAATCTTGGATCTAAGTAAATATGTAGCTACGTCACTTATGATTTGATAAATAATGGATTCCAAACTGTGCTTATTAAATAAACTATGTTTGTTTAACTTCATCATTTTTTATTCAACGCTTAGCTTAATTTAAGCATTGTTTACCATGCTCGAAACGAGTTTCTAGAGTTGCACAGCAGCAAGGTATTTTATGCCTAACGTCCATTATGCCTAACGTATATTATGCCTAACGTCCATTATGCGTATCGTCCGTATTCCTAACGTCCGTATGTCTAACGTATTTATGCCTAATGGGGTAAACCACTATCATCATCATCATTGAGGATGTATGTTAGTCCCAAACATCATCTGTTGGTTTTCTGCGTAATAACAGCTGATTTAGAAACTAGTAACGGAGTAGCAACCGTAGGTGGTCAACATGCTCATGCTCAAGCTCATATTAAGAAATATAGAAATACGCAAAAAATACAAAATAGGGTAGATTGACATATGAAATGGGCAAGACAACAGTACCAATTTCATCACAACAAAAACAGACTTGTTAATCATTGTCATTTTTTCATCGTTTAGGCAACTACATTCTCTAAACCTTCATCAATCTTTACCATTTTTTTTGCATTGACTCATATTTTGGGGTATTGACTTGAACTAAAGGGTGGTCTAGTTATAAGAAATGTGCAACTTTTCTTCAAAATGATGCACTCCGATGGGCATACAATGTATCTTGTTTTCAATAAAAATGTATCACAACCGTTCTGGAATGAGCAAACAAACCGCATGTCACGTTTCTGACAATCGTGTAGCATTTTGGAGTAATCATGGTCATTTTGGCGTTACTATGTTGGTGCGTCGCGAACTTATGGAATTTTTCAAAGTTCAATCGAAAAAAAAAACATATATACGCTGATAAAGTTGGAATGCTTTGTTAGATCCGATAATTCGACTTCACTACTACCGAAACAGAGCCGTAACTTTGGATCATGTCCTATAGAAAAAAAAAATGTCATACGAAAATAAATGCTCCATATGGCATGACTCCTTCAAGAGAGAGTCTGAAGTAGCACTTTTATTGGATTGCAACTTCCAGAGTTTTGAGTCATTTTCTATTTCCGTATATTATTGAAATACAATTGTGTATATTAAAATGGTTATACTCTGCCTGCTGAGTTATCCAAAACTAAGGAAGAGGGGATCCAATAATTATCAACATAGTAAATTCACTCCACGCCAGTCGGCAACTTTCCCCACACGTTGATAACTTTCCGAATCGAGCAAGCAACACCATCATTACCTTCCACGTTAGGGTACTGAATAATGAAGTTATCACCCGGCCGGTTGGAAGGTTACCGGATGGTAGATACATTTAACCTCCATCAAAATTCAACCTCCCCCAAGTGAAACTTGCAGCGCTACCTCTAGTCTAGTCTACCTTCGTCCTGGTCCTTCGTACTAACTGGATTACTTAAGTGAGATGCATACATTTCTCCCATGTTGTCTGATATGGGATTTCTGCGGCAGGCGACGCAATCCGTGCAAGATGCCTCCGGTTACGTGATAAGCTCATAAGCTTCTTGACTGGTCCGGTAATGAACAAGGGGATTATCGCACTCGCAAACTGGTCCTACAAAGCACCGACGAACGATGGTGATGATGAAAGTTGCCAACGTGAAGCAGTTGTACAGCTATTTACTTAAAGGATACTTAATCAACTCACTTTGTTGGGATTATAATCCGATGGAATGCTTTCTGTAACGTAACGTTTTGTTTGTATTCAAAAGCACGTAAATCTATGCATGGAAAAACTGTATCTTATTTAAAAGTCTCATAAGCTGCAGTGCTTACCGTTCCCGCAGGTAAACAAACGGAAATGATTCATAGAATAATGCAAATAGATTGAATCTATAAGACACATTGTGCTACCGGAGAAAATTCCAACCATCAGCACTCCTTTCCAGACCGTGCGCCCACGTTGTTTACCATTTTATGTTCATATTCATTCATTCGCTAGAGGAACTCCTACAATCAAAGCCGGAAAAAATTACTATGCGTAAACACAAAGTTGGGTTCGGCTTTAATGGAAATGCATGGTAAACAAGTTCATTTGTCACAGCGTCGGGTTGCGGAGGATGGATCTGCTTCGTTCCGGTACCGGGTATTGAGATGAGGATTTCGGAGGAATTATTACGATGTTTACATTGTACGTGGCGCTGTTCTATGGGCACAAATTGAGTATGATTGTTTTATTACCACCCCCTGTTCTGCGTATTTCATAGTGTCGTCGGAGTACCTATAACAGACAAAGCCATAATCACAATTCATTTACCATGGGAGTGTGTTATTGTGTGTGTCAGTTTGTTATGTGCAGAGCGTTAGTCGCCTTACTTATGAAAACGACTAGTTACTTGATTTGCTCAATTAAATTGAAACTTTCGTTGGAATACAAATGCTGCCTTCACATTATCAGATATAGGCACACTACGAGTTTACGTGTATACGTGATACTTTTTACTTCCATCTCTGTAGCATGGATTTTTTTTTATTTATATTACTGCTACTTTAACACTCTTCTACACAATCGTAATTTGTCCAGGGATGAGATTTGCGTGACCTTCAGCTTGAGAGGCATCATGCCTCATAAATGCTAGACGCAAGCCACTCCGCCAGGTTAGGGGAAATATTCGCTCATCATGATGTTGATTTCATCGTACGATAGATTCATTTTAGGAGCTCTTGTTATACTACTCTGTGGT
This sequence comes from Ochlerotatus camptorhynchus, assembly GCF_037179485.1. NCBI lineage: Eukaryota > Metazoa > Arthropoda > Insecta > Diptera > Culicidae > Ochlerotatus > Ochlerotatus camptorhynchus. Next base: position 1,567,682 of record NW_027040887.1, on the reverse strand, counting down.
ACAGTAGATAAGAACATTTTATTAGAGTGGAATCAATAACTTAATAAGCATAGATAGTGCAATTCATGTTCATCACAAACCATTGATATATCGGTAGTAGATCATCTCTTGCTTTCACTTTCAAAACAAAAACAACACCAAATCACCCATCATGTTGAGTATTTATCCCAAATCAAATTACCTATCACCCGCTGCCTATTTAAACAATTCCATAAACCAATCAATACAAGTGGAATAACTAACATCCCGTATGTAAATGCAAATGTCACGCATTCAATTGCAGGAAATCAAATCATTCACATTTTCACCGCAATCGTAAACAAGTTCGAACGCAAACTCATTATTCCAATAGTGTGTAGCAATACCACACCATCCTCCTCCTAATCCCTGCGATGTTGGGGCCTCTCAATAGCCATATCGACTATAGTCACTATACTTATAGTCTGGCGGATACAAAACCCTGCGAACTGACAACTTTGATTCAAGGAAGACGTTTTTGTTGTACACAGCATGATTATATTTTTTTTATCTTTATAGTATCAATAGCAATCCTAAAAGTTGTATCATGATGGAAATATTTGCACAGAATATCGATCAACTTACACGTTTTAACGCATTAATTGTAATCAGAGATTCACAAAGTCACTTTCAATCGAAAATCGTCAAGTGACGATGAAGCTGTCAACCATCACTTTCAATTGAAAGTCATTCTGTCTTCTCTTCGAGCAGATCCCCGTCAACATCAACAGAAGCACTTTCGATCAGTATTCATGCTGTTTTTTTTGGCTTGACTCTTGTTCATTTCTTCTTTCATTGTCAAATGAACTTTCTTTTGCATTGAAGCGAAGCTGTTCGATCCGAATTCGCGCAGTTTTTATGACTTTTGTTGATTGTTCACTCGGTTCATGCGCACGTGGATGTCAAATTTATCATTGTCGTGTGGTTTGTTAACCCATTTTCATGTGTATTTTTTTTTAATCGGGCTGACGTCTAGAGATCGAAAATTGATATGCGACGCCATTTTGAAATCGCCCGGCTTCCAGTTTTAAAAAAAAGTAGAAGGGTCTGTGCCTAGGGGCACGAACCGAAGCTATCTCAACTCTTTCCGTTTTTGAATTGTAGGCGTACTCAATTTGTAGTAATTTTTTTCAAAGAGAAAGTTGATTAAGAGAATCAATCAAAATCACTTGCACCCCTGCTTCCAAGTTTGGTTACAAGATTACAACTCTGAAGAGCATTTTGTGTGGTCGTTGGGGGCTTGTGGTTCTGAATATGGACAAACAAGCTCAGATAAATTCTATTCCAACTCTTTACTGAGGTAAGCTTGATGGCCCTGAAAAGGGCCATTTTATTGAAGAGGACATCCATGGCCACTCACGCTTGGCGTGTTTAGTGTAGGTGACAGCATCACGGACCTCATTTTCTAGGAACACCTTCAGCACACCTCGAAGATAAGACCGGAGATACGTTTGACACCGCCACGGCGAGCCAGACGACCGATGGCGGTTATCTCGAAGAACGTTGCGATGACGCTTGGCGCCTCCTTTACCAGACCTTTTCCTCCTTTGCCACGACCAGTCAATTGTTGCTTGTTATGTGTGAAGGAGTGGACTAACCACCACCTTCCTATTGCTGCTATTGCTGTTCACCACGCCGTCCGAAGCGAAAATGAGCAAATGCCATACAGCAGCGCTCTTTTATATCTTTTCAGGTTAAAGCAGAATGATGTGCAATCAAGTGGTATAAAAGCTACAAAGACTCCTCCCATTATGAGTAGTTAGCTATCAAGTAGCGACACTGGCTCTTTTCTTTTGCGTACACGGCGAATGGGAACGACCCAAATTTGAGTTTAGTTCACCTTGAAAGATACCGCCGGTGGTTAGCGTGATTACCTCTCACCCCAGCAGGCTTGAGTCCAATCTCAGTCAACGCCACCGGCATGTTCTAAGGCATAACATCTCTGATCACGCCTTCCTTCGGGAAGTAAAGCCGTTGGTCCCCGGTTCATGAGTTGATGGTGTCGATTGGTAGAGTCCAGATGTGGGAGCTGCCTCCCTGACGTCGGTAGCATTGGAGCTCAGTACGAAAAAAAAAATCTCGCGTCACTTTTCAATAGGTCCTATCTACATTGATCGATTCTCTTCATCGACACTCTCTTTTGTAAATAACTTGGCTGCACAAATGTTTCCTGCCGTCTTCGTAGAATTAGATGCTAGATTGTTGCTTCTTCCATCGAAAATATCCGGCCGTGGCGATTCAAAGTTGATCAAGGTTGTTCAAAATAATTTGTACCCCTGCTTCCAGTTTGATTACATGAGCATTTTGTGTGATAGTTGGTTCTGAATATGGAAAAACAGGCAGATGAATTCTATTCCTACTCTTTACTGTAATAAGCTTAGGGGCCCTGAAAAGAGCCATTTGGTTGCCAAAGTTGGTGATGATTTAACCTCCGAAACCGAACAGAGTGCGTCTCTGTCACTTCAAAACGTAGATGACATCCATGGCCGCTTACGCTTGGCGTGTTTAGTGTAGGTGACAGCATCACGGATCTCATTTTTCAGGAACACCTTCAGCATACCTCGTAAATCAGACCGGAGATACGTCAGACACCGCCACGGTGAGCCAGACGACGGATGGTGGTTATCTTGAAGACTTTGCGATTGGTTCTGAATATAGCGATGAGTGTGCAAAATATCATTATTTATTATTTCGTCTATTTACTACTCTCTGACGACTGTGCTGGGGATTTGTTAGTTAATTCGACGCTTTTGGACAATGCTGGACATTTATCAGTTTTTCAATAGTTTCTTGTGTTAATGGCTAGCCAGATGGGCTAGTTTAAAGGGATTCCCCTAACCTCTGGTCTAGCCACGGAGATCGTTTGGGGTGGGCTACACTCGCCTCTTTTGTTGGCTAGCTCGAGCTTGAAACCCTGGAACTTCAAGGTCGGCTCCTGGCTTGTCGACACTGATTAAAAGTACAAAACACCTCTTTATCACTTTTCACTCGTTTATTACTTACGATTTCGGTGTCTGTAGTGTGTATGTGTGTGTAGGGCTGGCCAGCGATGACGGGATTCTGCAGCGGGTGGGGTTTTTCGGCGGCGGATGAACGGAGTGCTCACGATGGATGCCAGTACTCGACGGTTATCACCGTGTGGCACGACGGATGTTGTACTGGGACTCGATCGGGTGATCGACGGTGGTCTCCCAGTGGTCGTCGGTATATAACCGATGGACGCTTGCTACACGGGTGTTGGCGTATTAACGGACGCCTTCGTGGTTTTAGCCCGTAATTAATGGGTCCTGACTCTGTATTCGGTAGTTTCACCGGTATTTGTTGGCGACTCTATATTTTTCACTTCTCTCAAAACTTTTACGAAACTTAACATGGCAGATCGATCTATCTCGCGCAATGGCTGAAGTGAAAGAGAGCCTTCTCTTCAGTTTAACCCAGTAGCTTCCCCCTTGACCTAAGCCCATTTCCACCTCCCTCCCACTTTTCCACTACCCCTTGTCCATATCCTTCTCCTGTTTCCAACGCCCACCTTCATCCTTACTCCTTCCCGTTATGGGTTATGTGTTATGTGTTGTTGGTGTGACTGGGTTACAATTTTTAATTGGGCCGTTGGTTTGGGAGTACATATTTACTTACATTCAAAACAAGACAATATTGCATACAAGAAACTGACATACATATTGAATTCACAATGAACTCACATATACCCTATTCCTCGCTCTCGCTATCTCCTGATTTTTCTCGCTCGAAGTGAACCAATAGGGTACAGGAACCAAAACGGTAACACTACCCCACACTCCCTGTAAAAATAAATTGATTTATCGATTTATTTTTCAACAACTTATTCACAAATACCAATTGATTTTCAGAACATCACAGTTCTAACCATGTACCCAGGGTTGAGTATTGCCTTTTGCAAACTTCGGAATCCGTAAGAACAAATAATGCAATGACGCTATGTCTACCAAATAGAATGTCTTGTCTACTTTGTACAAGAAACCATTTACTAACGCCTCTACCCTTTTTTCTTGATTGATCGGTCTTTCTCTCCCGAAATCTCAACAGTTAAATTGAGAGGAAGAACAATGACCGAACACTACCTATGATCTTGTTCGAGTGGTACGTGATGAAGTTGAACTCAAGCGAACTATTGGCCTGGTGATTGTGGTTGGAATTGCTAGTGTTTTTGCTGGAGATATTTATATTGTATAGTGAGGTTTATGTGACGGATTTGTGGAAATTTTTATAGATTTGTGCTGTCTGTTGTCATAGGAAAAATAATAACGCGTTTAAAATTTTTCGATGCACAACGGAGTTGTTGCATTTAACATTTGTGATGCCCTTGATCGGTTTTCCTCCTGATGCGCGTACTATGATTTCAGTAAGCCTATCCTATATTATTTCCGAGTGCGATCTATGGGAACATTGAAAGTTACAAAAATGGGACTGACTAATACGAATATTGAAAAGACAAAAAAAAAACCAGACAATCGAAAATCCAACAGACTGACCTTGAACCTCATCACACTCTAGAATAGCTCTCTCTCTCTCTCTCTCTTTCTCTCTCTTTTCTTTGTAAATTACGCTACTTTGATACGAATGGGCAATTTATATTTTATGAGCACCATAGAAATTATCATGCAAATAATTATACAAACAAAAATAAATTAACAAAAGAAATAAACAAAAAAAAACTGAACAACAAAAACCCAGAAAATAAATAAATTTATTATCCTATAATATTAGCTCACCGCGCCCTAATGACATATTTTATTCTAGGAATACTCCGGCTCGGGGTTACCCGGTCTTAGATCGGCCGCTGAGAAGACCCCTATGTTTTTACCTGAGCTATCCATAAGCTCATAAGAACTGGTACCACGCCGGGCCACAACGGTACAGGGAATATACGATGGTCCCAACTTTGCGTTGTACGCATTTACTGCTGAGGACTGTGTAAAATTTCGTCGGAAAACCTTCTGACCGACTTGGTAGATAGGAGCAGGTTTCCGATATCGCAAGTTATAACTTCGGACACTCTTTTCGTGTGCTCTCTCGAGATTTTTTTAAACAGTATCGAAAATAGCACGATCAATTTTCAATTTTTGATTAATCCTCTCCCTTTCAGAGAGATCCTGCGTTTCTACGTCTAACCTGTGTTCATCTCCGTCAGCCACAATCTCGTGACCGTAGAGGATTCTATACGGGGTGAAACCAGTAGATGAATGTCGAGTGTTATTGATCGTGAACTCAATCTCCGAGATACGAGTATCCCACAACCGTTGATTGGTTTTCACGTATGTACGTATGCATGCGTTAATACTACGATTTAGTCTCTCGACGGGGTTTGCCTGACTGTGATGGCGTGCGTTTGCCCAGTGTTGCACGTGATATCGTTCGAGGAAGGCTTTAAACTCTTTGCTGAGGAAACAGCTGGCATTGTCCGTGATCAGGACTTCAGGGACAGAATATCGACGAAACCAGTGTTGCTGAACCAGACGGATGACGACATCAGAGGCGATTTTCTTAACCGGGAACAACATTGTCCACTTGGAAAACATATCCATCAGAACGAGAAGGTGCATGTTTCCAGATTTGCTACGTGGCAATGACTGGATAAAATCCATCGATAAGATTTGGAATGGTTTAGTGGTTAAACGTTGTTTTCCCATCTCGGGGTGTTGTGACACGTTTGAAGGTTTAAATTCTTTACATTGTTGACAGCACTGAACGTATTTCTTTACCGACGTAGCCAAATTCGGCCAGAAATACCGCTGTCGCACCTTTTCTAACAGCTTTTCATAGCCTATGTGGAAAGCGCTATTGTGCTCTTTCTGCAGAATTTCCTTTCGGATATTTTCCGGCACGCAGAGTTTCCACTCATACCGATAATCGAAAACTTCTGTTTTCGTCGGTACAAATTTGTACAATTTCCCCAATTCAATTTTAAAGTCTAAGTATTCATCAGGGAAAGCCTGAACTTTCTTCAGTAATCCCGTATACCAGTCATCCTCTGATTCGACATCTAATTCTTCGACAGCTCGGATTAGCGCATCAGGTATAATATTATCCTTACCTCGTCTATGCCTGATTTCAAGATCGTACCCTTGAAGATCAATGCTCCATCTGCTTAATCGGGAAGATGTCTTCCACTTTCCGTTCATGATGTGTGTGAGAGCCGAAGCGTCGGTCATCACCACAAAATGCATTCCTTCGATATATGGCCGGAATTTCTCTATAGCACAGAGAACGGCTAATCCCTCCTTCTCTGTAGCAGCATAAGACTGTTGAGCTGGGGTCAATTTCTGCGAGAAATACGCAACTATCTTTTTCCCGTCTGTGTGTTGTTGAGTCAACACGGCTGCAATCGCATTATCACTTGCGTCAGTTTGTATTTGGAAGGGTAAATTGAAATTCGGATTGCTCAAAATCGGAGCAGAAATAAGGCTCTCTTTAATACGGACGAAAGCTTTTTCAGCTTCGTCATTCCAAACGATACATTTGGGTTTCTTACGGAGCAGATTAGTGAGAGGGGCGCTCATTTCGCTGAAGGAGGCAATGAAACGCCTGTAATAATTTGCCATCCCCAGAAATCGGCGCAAAGCACGAATTGAATTGGGCCGTTCATACTTCAAAATAGCGTCGACCCTATCGGGGTTTGGACAAATTCCCTCGGGTGACAATAGGTAACCGAGATAGGGTAATTCAGTTACACAAAATTTGGATTTCTGGAGGTTGATTGATAAATTTGCGGCTCTGAGTCGCTTAGCAACCTCCCGAAGGCTGGTAAGGTGGGCCTCAAATGAATCGCTTACCACGACAATGTCGTCCAGGTAAACGAATACATTCGGTTCCAGTTCCCCATAACCTAGAACCTCGTCCATCAGCCGTGACAGACTAGCCGGACTATTTACGAGGCCAAAAGGCAACCTGGTGAACTGAAACAGTCCTCTACCCACCACCGAGAAGGCCGTATACTTTCGCGAGTCAACGTTGAGTGGAATCTGCAGAAAAGCTTTAGTTAAATCAATTGTGGTCATATATTTACTCGCTCCTAACCGACTCAGTATACGATCTTGGTGGGGGAGAGGATAGGCGTCCTTTTGGGTCCGTTCATTAAGGCGACGGGCGTCCATGCATAATCTCACCTCTCCTGAGGGTTTAATTACTGGCACAGTACTAAGTGACCAATCACTTTTACTCTTTTCGATCACTTTCTGCGATAAAAGGTTATCAACTTCTAGGTTGATTTTTCGTTGCATTTCCGGAGAGGTTGAGTACGGGTTGATTCGAATTGGCGCAGAGTGTCGAAATTCGTCTTTGAACTCTATCTTATGAGAGATCAATGCGGTGACGTCAAGGATCTCACCATCAATCGCGACTTTAAAAAGTTGTTTTACGTTCTCGAGTTGAGTTATCTGCTCATCGGAGAGATCGTTTGAGAATTCTCTAACAGAATTCATTTCGGCACTCTCGACTTCGTCAATTCTAACGAGCCCATCTCCTCCGTGCAATGTTGGTCGGATGCTGAAAGCTTTCCAGAAATCTCCGAATCCTAAAATGAGTCTCCTACGGAGCTCCGGTGCAACTAGTGTGGGTATGATTCGGGTTACATTGTTGAAAGTGATCGGTAGGTAAACAAGACCTTTTACAGGAACATTCTTTCCTTCCGCAGTTTTTACTGAAACAGTCGTTGGGTGAATTTTTAATTTCAAAAACTTTATCAGCTTTTCAGATCCGGATCCCAACACAGAACGTTGAGCACCACTATCTAAAAGCCCAAGAACTTAAAACCCTATTACGTTAACTTTGGCAAAAGGTCGGTCATAACCCTGAACGTGAACAAAAATTTCGTCTACGCTGGGTTCAGTGACATAATCAGTATCGGATAGTGGCTCTAAACCGTATGCGGTCAATTCACTGAAAATTTGATTTATAGTGGGAGGACTTTCGAGGACATTATCAACTTGCCTCCTCAAGCTGATCCCTCGTAGTTTTTTTGACAAAATGGGCAAGCACTAGTGAAAACATCCGAGAACCCACACAAACGACAACATTTTCGCCTGAGTTCGGGACACTCTACGTAATGGTGTCCGTGTTTTCTACAATTGTAGCATGTTCCTATAGGTGGTCTTTGGTACTTGTGGACCAATGCTTGCATCGTACCTTTAGCAGATCCCTCCATAGGTTCCATTTTCCCCTCCTCTCTTTTCCCTTTCTCATTTCCTGCCTTTCCTTTCTGATATCCCAATTCCTCGCCTGAACCTTTAGGTTTTGTTTGATTGTATTTACTATTGGTGAAAATTCGAGTATTATTTCCAGAGCTGCCAGAACTCTTCTGGTTTTTATTTTGATCTGATGTCATTTCGCTAACATGGTTATTGCGTGAGCGATTTGTGAGTTCAGACTGTTTTTGAATGAAACTAAAATTTTCATCAATTCGCCTGCCATATTTCCGTAATTTGTTCAAGGTCTTAATTCCTGCTCCTGTTAAAGCATTTTTGTAATCGTGACGCATATTACGCCAGATTATATTAAATTTTCTCTTTTCAGATAGCTGTTTTGTCATCGACTGGAATAGTTTTTGTATCTCGTGAAAATAATCTGCGAATTTTTCACCTCTGACTTGCCTGCGATTCGTGGCCTGGATTTCTAACTGGAAGTCAATGTCAGGAGGAAGGAATTCTCGCTTCAACTCCTTTTTCAATTCGGACCAATCCCTAAAATCCCCGTTATCTACCCCGTCAATGTACCATTCTTTGGCACGACCGGTGAATAAATGTATTGCCGATCTAAATAGTTCGTAATCCGAAACGTCTTCAGACCGACATCGCATTTTGATCTCCTTTAAAAATTCAGCCACCTTCCTACCATCATCTTTCCCATCGTATTTAAGTCTCCATTCCGCAACTGGTATCCTTTTCATCGGTTTTCTACTCTTGCTTTTCCTAATTTTTTTCTTATTTGAGCTTCTTCTCCTTTTCCTATCAACTTCGGAAGAGTCAAATGAGCTCAACGAACTTTGAATCTTCGAGCTTATACTCGACGACTCTGTACTCTCAGATGAATCTGGAGAGGAAGAACTTTCAGACGAATCGGAGCTTATTATTTTCTTCTTCTTCTTGTTGATATTATCGTTCTGACTTTGTCTGTTTTTCTGTTTACTTGAATTTTTTCTCTCTTTCAGTTTATCATCCTCACTTTCTTTGTGCGAACTTTCACCTGAACTATATTTGTCTCTTCTATTTTTCGATTTCTTTTTAGGTTTCGATTCTGTTTTCGATATGTTTCCTTTTTTAGGTTTCCTTGGACTCTCCTTTTCACTCTCAGATGATGAGGTTTCATCTGACTCAGACTCATGTTGTTTGTCCTTTTCCAACAGAGCTGCAGACTGTTTGGTGTGTCCCTGTTTTACTTTCTCATTCAGTTCTGCCAAAAGTTTTTCCAAATTTTGTTTTCGTTCAATCATTAATTCCATTTCTTTCCTCCTTTCTTCATCTAGCTTGATTTCCTGTTCTTTCTTGCGTCTCTGTTGATCAGATGTTTGAACAACAAAATCTTTAAATGCTGTGATTAACAGCTCAAAATCTTCTTCTTTTCCTTGCTCATATTCATTCAACTTATCCAAAAATTTCATCAGTTCGTTTCATTGACAATTCCGTTTCCTTCTTTTTCTGTTCAATAGGGTTAACTTTTCCTCCTCCAGTAGCCTGATCATTGTCTCCTTCCTCTTCCTCTCCGTCGAGATTAGCAACAGTATCGTTCAATGTTGCTATCTCGTTTCGTACCTCAACTAAAGCCTCTGTTATCTTCTTCTCTATTTGTTTCGGTTCATTTTGCTTGTCTGCCTGGTTTGGTAATAGAGGGAAGTGAATGTCTATGATTCGGTCGATCTGGTTTTCGATTTTGGAAATTTTGTTCAAGTATTTGCGCGCGTCTAATGCTCTCGCTAAATGAGCAATCCTCACACGGTAATGTATTACTCGGGTTCTCATCTTCTCTTTCTGCCTCATATCAGCTTTGGGATTATCAAATATCCCACCGATAGCTTTCATTCGGGACAGCACTATTGCAAGTTCCTCGTTTGCAGATCTCCAAGTTCTCGCGAAAGCTACAGAATTGATTCCTAAACTTCTCTCCTCATTCATCCTATCTTTTAGTTTACGACGTTTGACACTCTCGTGATTGTCAAAGTGAAACAACATATTCCTAATCAACAGCTCGTGTTCCACTTCATCTACAGCGAGATGAGACACATTCATGTGCCTATATTCTAATTGCAAATTCATCGTGCAGTTCCACTACCACAGTCACAATTAAAAAAAATGAACTAATTGAACTCAAATACTTTCAAGTAGCTGTTCACAAGAATCTCATGAATTGGTTAACTAGTTTTCGTTGAGTCAAGACCCATTAATCAAGAAAAAATTGAATTGAAAAAAACCTAGAATTTATTCGCGAGCAACTATTCGGGACTATTTTCACCAAATTATTTGCTCTATTCGGCGTACGCGCTCTAGAAAGCCCACAGGTATAACTATGTGTTCCGCAGAAAATGTGTCGTATTAACGAATTTGGATCCACCACCCCTTTGCACCACTTCGAGAAATTTATAGGTTATTATTTTTTTTTTTTTTAATTCTGATACCCTACTCTTTTCTATCTTCCTACACTCCCTTTGTACTTCCGATCAGTAAAGCTTGTTTCTATTGGGCGCCAATTGTTAATGGCTAGCCAGATGGGCTAGTTTAAAGGGATTCCCCTAACCTCTGGTCTAGCCACGGAGATCGTCTGGGGTGGGCTACACTCGCCTCTTTTGTTGGCTAGCTCGAGCTTGAAACCCTGGAACTTCAAGGTCGGCTCCTGGCTTGTCGACACTGATTAAAAGTACAAAACACCTCTTTATCACTTTTCACTCGTTTATTACTTACGATTTCGGTGTCTGTAGTGTGTATGTGTGTGTAGGGCTGGCCAGCGATGACGGGATTCTGCAGCGGGTGGGGTTTTTCGGCGGCGGATGAACGGAGTGCTCACGATGGATGCCAGTACTCGACGGTTATCACCGTGTGGCACGACGGATGTTGTACTGGGACTCGATCGGGTGATCGACGGTGGTCTCCCAGTGGTCGTCGGTATATAACCGATGGACGCTTGCTACACGGGTGTTGGCGTATTAACGGACGCCTTCGTGGTTTTAGCCCGTAATTAATGGGTCCTGACTCTGTATTCGGTAGTTTCACCGGTATTTGTTGGCGACTCTATATTTTTCACTTCTCTCAAAACTTTTACGAAACTTAACATGGCAGATCGATCTATCTCGCGCAATGGCTGAAGTGAAAGAGAGCCTTCTCTTCAGTTTAACCCAGTAGCTTCCCCCTTGACCTAAGCCCATTTCCACCTCCCTACCACTTTTTCACTACCCCTTGTCCATATCCTTCTCCTGTTTCCAACGCCCACCTTCATCCTTACTCCTTCCCGTTATGGGTTATGTGTTATGTGTTGTTGGTGTGACTGGGTTACAATTTTTAATTGGGCCGTTGGTTTGGGAGTACATATTTACTTACATTCAAAACAAGACAATATTGCATACAAGAAACTGACATACATATTGAATTCACAATGAACTCACATATACCCTATTCCTCGCTCTCGCTATCTCCTAATTTTTCTCGCTCGAAGTGAACCAATAGGGTACAGGAACCAAAACGGTAACACTTGTTGAAAATTAACATTCGGAAGCATTGTTATCGATGCGTAACCATATTTCTGATCAATTGGTGATAACATTATTGAAATTGGACCAGGGGCAGCTGAGTTATTAACGTTCAAAATCTTTCTTAATTTGTTACATGTTCCATTTTCGGTTTTCACAAAGTGTACCCCCATATAGAAATCAAAGACGTAGTTCTACGTCAAAAGGTGAGAAATGCTGTCTAATACTTATCAATAAAGGTATTTGTGAAATCGTGAGGATGAAAATCGATATCCGACGCCATTTTGAAATCAAAGTGGCGGCTTCCGATTTATGAAAAAAAAAAAAAAAAAAAAAAAAATGGAAACACAGTCAAATACACCTCCATGGTGGTATGTTTGTAATCGGTATGATGTCTACAGATCGAAAATTCATATGCGACGCCATTTTGAAATCTAAGATGGCAGCTTCCAATATCAGAACAAGTGGGAAATATTGTCAAATACCCATCAATATAGGTATTTTTGGCGTGGCGTTAAGAGCCGGAAATTGACATCCGACGCCTTTTTGAAATCCAATATGGTGGCTTCGTATTTCAGAAAAAATGGGAAATACTGATTCCGTCCCATCAATATGGATATTTTTTGAATCGTGGTGACGTCTGGAGATTTGAAATAAATATCTGACGCCATATTGTAATCCAAGAATCCGATTTGCGTAACAGTGTCAAAGACCCTGAAAAATGGTTATTTTCAGAATGAGGATGAGACGTTAGCCGAAAATTGATGTAATGCCGTATTTAAATCCAATATGGCGGCTTTGGTTCAGAAAAACTGTGAAATTCTGTCAATTATCGATCAATGTAGGTTTTTAAGAATCGGGCTGACATCTAGAAACCAGAAATCGATGTCCGACGCCATCTTCCGATTTCAGTAGCGGTATCAAAAATCCTACAAATGGCATCGGATATCGATTTTCAGCATCTACGCTTCGTCCCCGTTCAGAAAATACCCAGATTTTAGGGTATTTGACACTTTTTGTGAAACCCGATGGCCGCCATATTGGATTTCAAAATGGCATCGGATATCGATTTTCGGCATGTACACGTTGTCCCCATTCCGAAAATACCCATATAGTAGGGTATTTGACACTTTATGAACCCTGATGACCACCATATTGGATTCCAAAGTGGTATCTGATAGCGATTTTCGGCATCTACGCGTTGTCTCTGTTCCAAAAATAACCATATTGTAGGGTATTTCACACTTTTTGAAAACCTATCGTCGCCATATTGGAGTCCAACATAGCATCGGATATCGATTTTCGGCAGTCACGCGTTGTCTCCGTTCCAAAAATACCCATATCTGAGGGTGTTTGACACGTTTTATGAAACTTGATGGCCACCATCTTGAATTCCAAAATGGCGTCGAATATTGATTTTCGGCATCTACGCTTCGTCCCCGTTCTGAAAATACCCATATTGTAGGATATTTCTCGATGAACATTTCAAATCGTCCTATCTGCTTTGATCGATTCTCTTCATCGACTTTCTCTTTTCATAACCACTGCTATGCAAACAGATTTTGTGCTAATTCTATCATATAGTTTGATAAAGGGGGTAGATAAGAACCGTCAAAATCGTCAAAATCGTCAAATACAACAGGGAAAGGTTTTGCAACTGAGTTATTGACGAAAGAGAAAGTCGATGAAGAGAATCGATCAATGCAGATAGGACCTTTTGAAATGTTTATCTAGATTCGACACTTTCTGAACCGTGATGGCCGCCATATTGGATTCCAACATAGTGTCGGATATCAATTTTTGGCATCTACGCGTTGTTCTCGTTCCGAAAATACCCTATTGTAGGGTATTTGAGATTTTTCCTGACTCCGATGGCCACCAGCTTGGAGTCCAGAATGGCCTCGTTAATTTCATTTTCGTTTAATATAAAATAATATATTATTACTATATAATCTGGATGCCATCCTTATCGCCAACCGATATTGTGCTGATACTATCCGGATGCTATATTTTTATGCCTATCAGATTGTGACAAGTCGAATGAGCCCCGAAGTGAAGTGAAAGTTTTTTTTTTTTTTTTTAATCTTTATTTTAGAGATTTTTAGCCTGAGGCTAGTTCATCTCTTCGAAGTGAAAGTGCACAACACGAAGGAAGGAGTTTTCGAGTCATTCATTGCGTCAATTGAAACAAGTCTTTGCTTCAAATTAAATGAACTGGTTCACTTGACGAACGATACAAGCGATATTCCCTAGGGGCTTTTCATTTTTGGAATATAGATTCAATATGCATTTATTTAAAAAAAATGCATTAAATTTCCATCGTTTGCGTCAGCTATTCTGTGGGATGTGAACATCATGCGCTTTTTTGCTGAAACCACTACATGCATCGATGCGAAGATAAACAAACACAACAGGAAAAGAAAACTCGTCGCTCTTCACGATTTAGGTGGAGAAGAGCATTCATGAGAAATTTCCTGTAAGCTACTCCGGCAGCAACGAAAATCTCCAACGAAATCCTGCAGAAGCTCCCTCGAGAACTTCCACTGCGAAAATCGAAATCACGCAAAACCTGCTCCGCTGAGAACGCGGGACAACTCTGTCGAAATTCCGTAGAACCTCCGTAGGCACCTCCACCGGAAACATGCGGAAGCCCCTCCACCGAAAACACGAGATAATACCGTAAAGATTTCCTGAAACTTCCGTTGGCAGCATCAAAAATAACCACCGCGAACCCGATAAAATTCCGATGAAATTGGTACCTCCGCCCGCAGAAACGGAAACATCTATCAACATTGTGTAGAACTCCGCTTAGAACGCGAGAAAATTTGGGTCATACTTTATGCAATTTTAATTTATTTATTTGTCAACATCAACAGGCTCAATGTAGCCCTAATGTAATTCTTTTATTCTAACCGAGTCAAACGTAATCCTGGAACTCTTGATCAAGACAAACAAAAATCCTAGAACCTTCGTTGGCAGCATGTAAAATCTTCACCGAAATCGTGCAGAAGCTCATTCGCCGAGAAGGCAAGGAAAATCCGTTGGTATTTCCAAGAACTCCCGCTGGCAGCATCCAAAATGGCCGAAATCACGTGGAACCTCTTCCGCCGAGAACGCGAGAAAACGCCGTCGATATTCCCTGGAACTTCTGTCAGCAGCATCCAATCTCTTCACTGGTATCGTGCAGAACCTCCTTCGCCTACAATGCAGGGCAACCGCGTCGAAAGTCTATGGGAGCCTCCGTTGGCAGCATCTGAATTTTCGAGGGAAGTTTCAACGGAGTTTTCACCTGTTCATGGCTGCAAGGGTTCCGGTAAATTTCAGTGGAGATTTTCGGTACTGCCAACGGAGGTTCCAGTGAGTTTCAACGGAGTTTTCTCGCGTTTTCGGTGGAGGAGGTTCTGCACGATTCCGGTGGAGATTTCTGATGGTCGAGGAGCTGCTGAAATAATTTTCTCTAGTCAGGAGTGTGGATTTGAACGAACCGAAGCGAACAACAAAACAGGACAAACATTTTCATGCATGGATGCATGTATTACATTAAATGCATTTAATTTTTTGATGTTACAATAAGTACACCTCAAGTGATCTTCCCCTAGGATAGTCCAGTCATGTTTGAAAAGAGGAATGATCATCGTGACTCGATAACAAGAAACACGATGACTTACACGAAAATGTTATTGCTCGAAATAAAGCGATTTTGTGGAGAGTTCATTTTCTTTTCTTTGTTTCGAAAATGCAGAACCTTGCTTGTAATGCATGCTCCAAATTGAGATTTTTAGACGTAGAACTACGTCTTTGTAGACTATAATGGGGTGCAAATAAATAAAAAAAAAAAACAAAAGTGTGACGAAATATTGTTAGGTTTTGAACGATTGTAACTTTGTCATTTATAGATGAAATTAAAATCCAAATACACCAATCGATATAATTTAGCTCTACAAATTGATGCTGATTCGGAAAAAAAACTAAGTTATAAGCAATTGCTTCTGTGCAAAGATATAAACCGGCTTGTTCATTTGCTGATTTCTTATTTGCATTTATATCAATTAGTTCTGCTGGGTCCAAAACGTGTTTCATCATATTATTATTAATTGTCGACGAACCCCAGTTCCAAATTACTTTGCAAGAATACAATTCAATGCGAAATTATCAAACAATATATATTGTTGCCGTACATTCATTAGCCACGTCGTTGTTCCCCGCGAAAACGCAAAAAATATTATATTCAGGAACGCTATTATAAATTATCACCTATAACGATTTCATTCTTGTTCGATTTAATAATCGTCACGATTACAATACTTCCACCGCATTGGTCGATGAAGAAACAGTAATGCTCGATTGGCTTCCACAAATGACGAATTAGCTCCCGTCATTGTCTCCGCCAGACTATGAATATAGTGACTCAAATATCGTCGTCGGTGTCTCGATTTCCAGTCCAGGACATTTCTCGACTCCCAGCTCGTAGAATATCACTGTACTTGCCCCACAATATACGAATGCAAAAAGTGTGAGCGCTGAGAACACTAAGCTGAGGGCAGGCACATGGTTCTTGATGGGACGTAGTGCCCAATGAAGAACGAGCAGAAGAACCCCTGCTAATGTCCCCACGCCACTATGCTTTGTATATTTATTAGCTATTCGTCAACCTACAACTAACGATCCTTTCGTCGTCGTCGTCGTCGTCGTACAGCCCCATCCAACATTCGCCAAAACTAGTAGTGCACGGTGGGATTGCGTAGTGGAATGTGAGCCATATCCTTAGTCGATTTCTGATTGAATATTTGATTGGCTCTACGCCCGTCCGGTGGTCTGTCATAGTCCGTCAGCGGTTGGGAGGAAAGGTGAACCGGAAATGGGCAATCAGCATAAATACCGATACGGTTACCCCCAGGCACCCTTTGCGTAGGTATCTGACGGTTCGGGTCTTTAGTGGCCTTATCGTTGATGATAGTTTTTTCTTCTTTTGTGTGCTTTGCCTTGATTCGGTTGCTCGTTTAATTGCTTTGGTTTATGGACCTGGTTCCTTTCGCCCGGAAGGAACGAGCGTGGGTGGAGCGGTGCTGTGTATTTAGATTAGGGATCCTACAGAGGTAAACATGCGATTGCTACCCCCCCCCCCCCCCGCATAATGGTCACTACGATGGGTTCGGTGGTTCGGGCTCGTTTTGGATTGTGTTTACAGATAACACGTTGTTAATTAACGGGTAGTGATTTGGACAAACCAATTAATGTAATGGGTAGTTTGGATATGTTTGCGGTGCAGGAAAGTGGCCGATACACTTTTTTTTCCGTAGGATCTGAGTATCTGTTTCATGATAGAAAATATTTTTTTTTGAGTGATTGCTAGCATCCTTTTAAGCTTTACACTTAAAAATTTCACTGAACTACCACTTGTTGTTTGTAGCGGTGAAGCAAGAAATGCCTGACATTTACAGATTTATAAACCTGCAAATATGGTACAGGTAGAAAGCTCTCAATTAACTACTGTGGATTTGCTTAAAGAACGCTTAATTGATAGTTGGCGTAAAGTCCCAGTGGGCACGTAAAAATCAATATTTTAAATTTGTCGAACCTCTTAACGGAATCCCTTTGTGAAGAGCTTTGAGTGTGTTGGTTTATTTGATTTTAATTCCGTTATAATTGCTTATCTTTTGACAGATACGCGTATTTCGTTTGCAATTGTTGTTTGACAATGACGGTCAAAAATGACAGTTACGTTATATCGAGGTATGCTTGTAGATGGTGGTAGCTTCCGGTTAGAGAAAAACTGGGAAAACTGTGAAATATCCCACAATATGGGTATTTTTGGTATCGGGATAACGTGTAGGAACCGGAAATCTATGAAGTAATGAAATTTAGTTGTTAGCGGAAAGCTTAAATAAAACAGCAAAAAAAGGTTATCTTCCATTTAATTCCACTTAATTATTTTGGTATCCATGACAGATACGTATTTCGACTACAATGTGCAGTCTTCATCAGTGTCATCCCACTAAAGAACATATCAAAATCTTACCCTCTTAAGTACTCATCCCCTAGGTAAAAAATTCAAGATAATAGGTATTAAAGCATGTTCAGAAAGATTGCATATTTGGATAAATTTGGTTGTCATATCCTCAATTTTATAATCTACTTTGGGAATTTTTGCCTCTTGATGGAGGACTGCTATTCTTGTGTCGAATGGACGATCTAGGATCATCCTCAACACTCTATTCTGTGCAACCTGGATTTTGTTCCTGTGGGTCTGAGCGCACGATTCCCACACCGAGGTGGCATAGAAGATCGCGGGGGCTATGATCTGTTTGTAGACACTTAACTAGCGTTTTCTCTATGTGCGAGCGGAACAGCAGCTTCTCATCGAACAACATCCCGAGATAAGTAACATCAGCGGACCACTCGACCCTTGTACCATCCATTATTACGGTACAGGAGGGAGACGGTTTAAGTTTTGGTGATTGTCTGTGAAGGAACATGATCGCTTGGGTTTTCGAGGCGTTGATTTTGATTTTCCACGTGGTGGCATAATCAGTAAAGGTGTCAAGGCATCGTTGGAGCTTGTTCGTAATTTCACGAGGCATCCTACCCTTGACGGCTATCGCGGTGTCATCTGCGAACAGGAAGAACACGCAACCGTCTCCGAGAGGAGGGATGTCCGACGTGTAGATGCTGTAAATCAGTGGTCCCAGCAGACTCTCTTGCGGAACACCTGCTGGGATCGGAAATTGTCCCGAAAGGGAACTATTCAACGACGCCCTGAACGACCTTTGCTGGAGGTAGTTACGGGTGATTTTCACAAGGTATGGTGGAAAGTTTTAGTTACAAAGCTTGTATATAAGTCAGTCGTGTCAGACATTGTCATTTCGACGTCTAACAAGGCCACCCGAGTGCACCCTCGGGCTGAGATTTTTCAACGCTAGGTTGAATATTCCGTCAAACCCGGGAGCCTTCATGTTCTTACTGTATTTCAGCGCTGAGCAAATTTGTTCCTCTGTAATCCTTTCTTCTGGAGGGACGGCACAAGGGGAGGCATCTAACGTCTGGACGCACTGGGCAACCGGTTCTCGAGTGGACTTGGGATTGTGGAGCCAAGCAAATGCGACTGGGCAATGTGCTCCCCAATCGCATTGGCCTTCTCTTCGTTGGTGATAAGCCGTTCGTCATTGACTCTAAGTGGTGGAATGGGCTTGGGGTGAGACTTCAGCACCTTGGCAACCTTCCAGAATGGTCTGGAACGGTCGTCCAGGTTCTGAACGAGCCACCCGAAACTCTCGTTCTGGATTGAGACCATTCTGGAAGTGATCTGCCGATTTAGATCGACCATTTCGTATTTACGCTGCAGATCCCCAGTTCGCTGAAACTGGCGTCTATGAACATTTCTGAACCGAGTCAAGAGTTTGGTGTGGGAATCAATTGCTTGAAACTTACCCCTCACAGGAACTCTTCGAACGCACTCATCGTCAGCCACGGATATGGCTTGATGGAGACCCTCCAGGGCCCGGTCAATGTCCTCCACTGTGTCGAGCGGTGGGTTGTCATCGATGTGGCGGTCGACCACGCACCGAAACTGGACCCAGTTGACTCGATGGTTTAGTCCTTCCGCAGGCACGGTGCAGGGGCCACGTTGCAGCCCAGCTCGGTCAGCACCGGTTGGTGGTCCGAACTCAGGTCGTTGACGGTAACCGGCTTGGCTAATCCGGTGTTCGCCAAGAACAGGTCCAGCGTCGATGGATTGCCCGCCGGTGATGTGAAGGTTGGTTCGTCTGGAAACCAGACGGAATAGAGACTGTTAAGAGTGTAACCACAGTGTACTAGTTGCCCCTACCTTTGGTACGCCCCTGTGCGTTTTTCTACTACATCATTCGCTCAGAGTAAACAAAAGTAAAACACGTTTCAATAAAGTTCAATTTCGTTTTTCCTTAAATCGCTATTTTTCTCGGTTTATTTCCTCCTGGTGTATCCGAAACCACTTCAGGTTTTGGGCCCGGTCGCGTTTTATCGGATAAGTATCGGAAGTGCGGTGTTTTCGTTATGGAGGAGGAAAGGTTCGATCGTGTGTTGTTGCCGTTGTTCGATGGCTTGAACTTCGCTGCCTGGAAGTTCCGGATGCAGATTCTCCTGGAAGAGCACGAGCTTGTGGAGTGCATCCAGACATATGCAGCGGAAGTGGAGGACCTGATTGTCCTGGAAAACGACACGAACGAAGTGAAAGCGGAAAAAGCGAGGAAATTGGAGAAACGCATGAAGAAAGACCGCAGATGCAAGTCCCTGCTGGTTTCGAGGATTCACGATTCCCAGTTGGAGTATATCCAAGGCAAGCAGTACCCCAAGGATATCTGGGACGCCCTGCATCGGGTATTCGAGCGCCGTAGCATCGCGAGCCGCATGCATTTGAAGCGGGAGATGCTGCAGCTGCGGTTCGAAGGCGGAAATCTACAGCAACATTTTCTTCGTTTTGATAAGCTGGTCCGTGAGTATCGTTCGACTGGTGCTGTTCTGGAGGATTTGGACGTGGTTTGCCACCTTCTCTTGACGCTCGATTCTTCTTATTCCGGAGTTGTCACGGCACTCGAGACGATGCCCGAAGATAACCTGTCGCTCGAGTTTGTGAAGTGCAGATTGCTGGACGAAGAAACCAAGCGGCGAGGTATGGAATTGGTTTCCTCGCAGGGTGCAGAAGCAGCTTTTTCCGGATCAAAGGTGGTGAAGCAGAGGAAGCTGATTTGTTTTCACTGCAAGAAGGAAGGCCATAAACAGATCGATTGCTTGGATCGGAAAAAGCAGGCAGGTAATAAGAAGCAGCAAAAGTCGAAAGCCAATGTTGCCGAAGCGGACGACGGAAAGGGAGTTTGTTTCGTCGGTGTAAGCGGCGGAATGGATCTGTCTGACCGGCATCGTACCCGGTGGTTTATTGATTCCGGTGCCACGGATCATCTCGTCCGGGACAGAGAGCTGTTCAGCGAATTGCATCGTATGGCGAAGCCGGTCGAGATTGCGATTGCAAAGGACGGTGAGACGATTGTGGCCGAACATGCCGGCACAGTGAAAGTGATTTCGGTCGTTGACGGGAAACAGATTGAGTGCACGGTCGAAAATGCACTGTTCGTACCTAAACTTCGCTGCAATTTGTTTTCAGTGCTAAAGGTGGAAAAAGCCGGTATGCGTGTGGTGTTCGAGTCCGGGAAAGCGAAAGTCTATCGAGGTTCCGAAGTCGTCGCGAGTGCGTCTCGTCGCGAAAAGTTGTACGAACTAGATTTCTACTCGGTTGGGCACAATGCCGGTGATGCCTTGTTGTCGTGCGGTAAAATTCGGAAGAGTTCAGAATTGTGGCACCGACGGTTCGGCCATCTGAACGAGAACAGTCTGAAGCAGTTAGTTCAGGATGGCATGGTTTCGGGAATGAACATGTTCCCCGCGAATGACAATCGGGACATGATTGTGTGCGATTCGTGCGTCGTCAGTAAGCAGACGAGAAAACCGTTCTCTGCGTCCGGTGGTAATCGGTCGTCGCGTGTACTTGAACTCATACATACGGACGTGTGTGGCCCTGTTACGCCGGTAGGGCTGTCCGGAGTGAAATACTTTGTCACTTTTACGGACGATTGGAGCCACTTCACGGTGGTCTATTTGATGCGATCGAAAGATCAGGTGGTGGACTATTTCGAAGAGTATGAGGCCCTGGTCTCCGCGAAGTTTGGCCAGAAGATTTCTCGTCTAAGGTGTGACAATGGCGGAGAATATAAGAACAAGCGATTCCAGAAGTTTTGCCGAAGCAAAGGAATCCAAGTCGAGTGGACCGTTCCGTACACGCCACAGCAGAACGGCGTGAGCGAGCGGTTGAACCGGACCCTCGTCGAGAAGGCTCGGGCAATGCTGGAGGATTCAGGTGTCGAAAAGAGGTTCTGGGGGCAAGCTGTGCTGACAGCGGCCTACCTGACTAACAGAAGCCCCACCAGTGCGCTGAACACGAAGCAAACAGCGTTCGAGCGATGGGAGTCCCGGAAGCCGGATGTATCGAAGGTAAGAGTTTTCGGTAGCAAGGTTTTCGTTCATGTTCCGGATGAGCTCCGGCGTAAGCTTGATGCGAAAGCCTGGAAAGGCATTTTTCTGGGATACAGCCAGAACGGGTACCGGGTTTGGAATCCCGTGAAGAAGCAGATTGTAGTAGCGCGCGATGTGGACTTTGTTGAGGACAACCTGATGGAGAATGTGTTCGTGGAGAGGAAGTGTTCCAACGGAGACGAGTTTATCCGTGTTTCAGCAGACGATGATCAAGAGGACGGAGTCAGTGTCCAACTCGTGGACCCGGAAAGGGAAACATCCGACGGGGAATTCGAAAGTTTCGACAAAGAGGAGTCTGAGGAACAGGATACCGAGTCTGAGCCAGAGGAAGCTGAGGGCGAACTGCGTGGCGAACTACGTAGACCCAAGCGGAAGCGGAATGCTCCTGCGTGGCATCAGGATTTTGAGATGGGATACGCAAGTTTTGCGTTGAGTGCGGTAAACTACGTTGATGAGATTCCAGGGACCATCGCTGAGCTGCGAAAACGCGATGACTGGAAGGATTGGAAAGCTGCGATAGAAGATGAGCTGAACTCGCTGAAGCGGAACAACACCTGGGCGCTTGTTAAGAAACCGGAAAGACGTTCGGTGATCTCATGCAAGTGGGTATTCCGTGTAAAGCACGGCGAATCTGGCGGCTGCCCGAAGTACAAAGCAAGACTGGTCGCTAGAGGTTTCAGCCAGAAGCGAGGTTTTGATTATGGGGAGACCTACTCTCCTGTGGCGAAGATGGACACTTTGCGAACAGTTCTGGCGTTGGCGAACCAAAGCGGAATGCATATCCATCAGATGGATGTAAAGACCGCGTTTTTGAACGGCGAGCTGAAGGAGGAAATCTTTATGGCTCAACCGGACGGGTTTGAGCAGGGGAGTGGACTCGTTTGTCGGCTGAACCGGGCACTGTACGGCCTGAAACAAGCGTCGCGGGCATGGAATGAGAAGTTTCATCGTTTCGTCGAGCAGTTGGGTTTCGTTCGCAGTGCCAACGATCAATGCCTTTACACTTTCGGATCTGGGAAGGAGCAAGTCATTCTAGTGCTGTATGTTGACGACATCTTGATCGTGAGTCCGTCGCTGAAGCTTCTGCAGTTGGTCAAGCGGAAATTGTCCGAGCAGTTCGAGATGACGGATGCTGGTGAGGTCAAGCAGTTCTTAGGCATGAGGATCGACAGGGACCGTGCAGCTGGTGTACTGAAGATCAGTCAACGGGACTATTTGGAGGGTTTGCTCAAGCGTTTTGGGATGAGCGAATCCAAGCCGAGGTCGACACCGATCGAGCATCGCTTGAAGTTGACTAAGGGAGACGAGAGTCAGCGAACAGACAAGCCGTACCGGGAGTTGGTTGGCTGTCTGATGTACGCTTCACTCACTACTCGACCGGATCTGTCGGCTGCCATCAACTATTTCAGCCAATTCCAGTCGTGTCCCAACGATGAACACTGGACCTATTTGAAGCAGATGTTGCGGTACGTCCAAGGCACGCTGGATGTTGGATTGGTTTATCGGAAGCAGCCAAACGTGCAGTTATTGGAAGTTTTCTCCGATGCAGATTGGGCCAACAACAACCTGGACCGGCGATCTGTAACGGGATGTGTTTGCAAGGTATACGGATGCACCGTGAGCTGGCTTACACGCAAGCAGCAAACGGTCGCCTTATCGTCCACCGAAGCAGAACTGGCAGCGTTGTGTACGGCCACGTGTCAGGTCGTTTGGATGAAGAGGATGCTTGGAGATCTTGGATGTTCAATCGAGGGTCCCATTCCAGTTTTTGAGGACAATCAGTCCACCATTCGCATTGCTGAGGATTCGAAGGACTATGGTCGACTCAAGCACGTGGACACCAAATTTCATTTCCTACGTGATCTTGTGCAGCAGGGTGTCATCATCATCAAGTTCGTGCGTTCTTCAGAGCAAGAAGCAGACATCATGACAAAGGGTCTTTCGGTCACCGCCTTCAGAGGACTCCGCACCAGGCTGGGACTGGAGACTACCGTGGTTAAGCAGGGGTGTTAAGAGTGTAACCACAGTGTACTAGTTGCCCCTACCTTTGGTACGCCCCTGTGCGTTTTTCTACTACATCATTCGCTCAGAGTAAACAAAAGTAAAACACGTTTCAATAAAGTTCAATTTCGTTTTTCCTTAAATCGCTATTTTTCTCGGTTTATTTCCTCCTGGTGTATCCGAAACCACTTCAGAGACCATGCTGGGAATGGTCGAATAGTAGGCGGCCGTTCTGGTTCTGCTGGTAGTTCCACCAGGCCTCGTGCCGGGCGTTCAGGTCCCCTTCGATTATGAAGCGGGCATTGGTGCGGGTTATGTTGGCAAGGTCGTTCTTGATCTGCTGTGCTGTACCATTGCTAACAGTACATTGCCGGGGGCAGTAGGTGGCGATGAACCGGACGTTTCCGGTCGATGTTTCCACCTCTACGCCGACGGCCTCGATGATGGAAGTGCGGTAGTGGGGTAGGGTGCAGTACTTGATGCCTTTCTTGATGATGACCGGGACACCACCCCCTCCCTCCCTGGAGCTGGTGCGATCAAGCCGGACAATGCTGTGGTCGGGCAGCCAGAAGCTGTCACCGGTCTTGAGGTGGGTCTCGGTGAGAAGGCCCACGTCGATGTCGTGCTTGCGGAGGAAGTCTGTAAGCTCAATGTTTTTCGCCCCTACGGAGCGAGCGTTCCAGTTGGCGATCTTTATGGCTTCACGGTCCATAATTAGCGACGAAGGAGATGATAGCTTGGAGCTGTTGTGTTCTTGTAGCGCAGGTGCGCTTGATGATGATGGCCTGGGCCAACAGTGTGACGATCTCATCTGTTGACAGCGGAGAATCGTCTGTAGCTTCGCCGGTTGTACCGGCCAATCCCGGAGCAGGGGGATCCGTCGATGGTCCGGAGGCTTGACCGGGTACTGCAGCGGCAGCCGACTGGGCAGCAGCCAACTGTTGGTTGAGCGGGAGCGGCGGCAACACTGGAATTGGCCGAGGTTGAACCGGTGATAACGGAGGAAAATTCTGCGCGTTGTTTTCCGGAACCTTCTTGCGACCGGGCTGGTTGTTGGACGAGGCCTTCTTCCGGATCTCGGCGTATTCGGCCCGCTTCGGACAGGCCTTACTCGTGGCCTTGTGGGCGGCACCGCAGTTGGCGCATGTGGGAGCGGCTTCCTCGATGCTGTCGCAGTCGTCGATCTTGTGATTCTTGCCGCATTTGATGCAGCGGCTGGCCATGCGGCAGTTCCTGGTGCCGTGCCCGAACAATAGGCAGTTCGAGTACTGAGTGACGCCACGGTGGGTCGGCTTATACCGCTCCCACTTCACTACGATGTGGAACAGTGTGCGTGTCGTCTGGAGATCCTTCACGGTTGTGGAGTTCTTCTCCAGATGGACCAGGTAGAGCTGGTCACGATACTTCATGGCCTTGCTGTGGGTCATCTTGTGAATTTCGGCCGGCTTGAGGCCGTTCGCCTTAATCTCGTCCATTAAGGTGGTGGTGTCCATGTCGTGGAGCCCGCGCAGCACCACTTTCAGCGGCTTGGTGGCCTCGACGTCGTGGGAGAAGTACTCCAGCTTCATTCTGTCCAAGAGGGCCTGGACTGCGTTGTAGTGTTTTTCGGCCGGGACCATCGTAGCCTTCCGTGCACCGTTGAATGGTGCAACGAAGGCCCTGCTTAATGTAGAAATCCAGCTGCTCCCATAGCCCGGGAGGGAAGCCCTTCACATAGAAAGGTGGCAACTTCACTTTTTTCGGCACCGTCTCAGGGTCCGACTGTGGCTGGGCTCCGTTTTGCAGGGCGGAGAACGGATTGTTGCTCAGCAGCTTTTTTGCTGCCGATGCGGTGGCGCTGCTGTCTTCAGGTCTGGGTCGTTTAGTTCCGGGACGGGCAATAGGGTTTTCTTCTGCTTCTTCTGGGCTGGCTCGGTGGTCACGCCGTCTCTTGGGAGAGGCTGTTTGCCCGGTAAACCGGCACTCGCGTTACCGCGCGATTTCTTTTCCATGGCTGGGTCAGCGAGAGCGTCACTACACAACGCGGAGCTAATTCGATTTGCGAACGAACGAACGAACGAAACGAGAGAGAATAAAAATCGACTGAACTGCTCAACAGTCTGGCAGCGAATGATGATGAGCAAAAGCACGACAGCAGCGCTGTTTTATATAATGAGAGAGAGAGAGAAGGATTAGTATTTTCCATTTAATTCCACTACTTTATTTGCTTATCCTTGACAGATACGCGTATTTCGTCTACAATGTGCAGACTTCTTCAGTGTCTTGTACTAATACTCGACTTTCTTTTATCTTTTCAGGTTCAAGCAGAACGATGTGCAGCAGAACCTGATAGGATTTCCCGCCGTTTTTTTATGAATGGGCGGAGCAAAAAGTTTCTTTTGTGCAGAATATGTAAAAAAGGATGGACTTTAGATGTTAACATAATTGCATATGTAGAGGTACCAGATATGGTTTACAGTCAGTTGTTGGTAATTCATCGAGTGTATGTCTCCTGTTAAGCAATTTTGTTTTGAAAATGTTGGCTCTGCATGTAAAAAATTAATTGTTTATACATAATTGTGGTCTGCTTAAAAATGAAAAAAATGGGTAATTTCACCAAGAAAAGAAAAGGAGCTAATTCATGAGGCTTAAAAAACAAGCTTTCTATCTTCTCAGAATCTCGAGATATTTTATATGAGAATTTCACGTGTATACTAGCACCGAGTATTGAGAAAATTTTGAACTACTGTCCACCAACGAAAAGGCCTTGACCTTCTGAACAACTTTGTCAACGACAGTAACTTTCTTCTGATCATAATCTCGAGATATAACACATACGATAATTATGATCTGTAGAACAACTTTGCCGAAGACAGTAACTTTCTATCTCGTCAGGATCTCGAGATTTTCCATGTTGTAACCAATTAAGTCAAATCCCATGTAGTACGGATACCGTTTACGCGGTTTCCATTCACATTTTCTCTATTATCCGCATCTTTAACTGTGCTACAAGTTTAGCTTGTTTAGTTAAAAACAAGTTTTTAAGGATGGTTTAAATATCGATTGGTAGATCGGCTTCAAAATGGCAATGGGAAACTCATACTGTTGTTCAAAGTACAACGCGCGAGTACTCGTGTTACAAAAATTGGCACGAGTAACGGAGGGTGAAGTGCGCGAACTTGATTTTCTAAGGATCACTTTCATTCGTTTAAGGTTCATTGCTGAATGTTTTATGCATAAATGGTGGCAATATGTTTATGGGTAATTCGTGCAATTTCAATGCTCATTCTATAGAAGTTAAGTGGCTCATTTTTACAATTGTGTTGCTAAATTTTACATAAAATATGGATAATATTAATATTTTTTATGGATCATTCACACTTTTTAGAGACTTTCTGCGGTGTTTTATGGATCATTTGGATGTTTTTTAAAGAACGTCGTACAATATTTTATGGATCGTTTTATCATTTCTGAATGTGCATGCATACTTGGGCTGCCTAAATCATCTATAAACGTTCTCACGGTCACTCATCGACACAACCACCGCACAGCAAAAAAATAATTTTGATATCACATCAAAGTGGATGCACTACAATCATGTCGAAAATTTCATGTAATTTTTATGACCACATAAATAAACAAATGCAGTAAAAGCAGCGTAATGTCAGTTCATGCATTGTATTAATGATAATTTTGTCCTTTTTAGCAAGTAATATTACACCATATTTTCGACATGATTGTAGTGCATCCACTTTGACGTGATATCAAAATTATTTTTTTGCTGTGCGCGGATATATATTTATAAACATCCGTCGTCTCCACGACCGAAGCTGTCTTTATACTTTAAGAACCAAAATGTAATTAGTCTTAAGTGAACTGCGAATAAAAGTGGAACAAAGTTTCTAGAATATATGTTTTTGTAACTTTTTGCAAGGACATTTCTAACTCTTATACGTAAATAAGCTCTGGCCAAACTAATTGTGAGCAGCTTTTCTTTATTTTCCAATCCGAAACGCTCATGCCAACACTATTACCGAATTATCTTTCCCAGAACCTAGCCATTACTTTCCAGAAAGGAGACACCCGATTAAACTTATTAAAACCCCGGATACGTTCCACCAAGAATAGATCTCCGCACATACTGCTTAACCCTTTGTTCGATAAGGATAAAAAAGGTTCCAAAACCGGCCCAAACAGAACACCACTGGTATCTACACACACAAAAAAAAGTTCCATTTGCCACAAACATCAACACCCACACACCCACTAACGAACACACGATAAGCCGCAACACTTTAGTTACTTTTCAGCATGAAATTTTCATCTTTTTCGTGGGCGTCCGAAACCGAACCGAATCCAATCGACCGAACGAACAGGCGAGAATGAGAAATGCTCCCTGACTTCATGAATGTAACTGGCGAGGGCGGGCGGGCGGGCGGTCGGCCGCACCGATTTGAATGAGTAAGTGCTGCTTTCCCCACAATGAAAGCAAAACGAAGCGGTTGAGAATGGAGAGTCCTTGAAAGGAAAAAAAAAAAAAAAAAAAATCCGCTCCCTCCGGCTTCCGGGACAGATTTTTCCTATTCGACCCCTCCGTTGTTGTACGCTGGATGACATGAGTCGGTTGGCGGATTCAGTAATTTAAAGTTGTGTGTTCCAGTTTTCCCCCAGTTCATCCAGGCTGTCGGTTTGGATTGTTTCATTTTCGGTTAGGATTTTCGAAACATTCCGAACAAAACATTGTTCGTAATTTGCATGAGAAGACTGGCTGTCGTTGTTGGTGAAGCTTTATACAATCTTGGTTGAGGCGTGCGGGAGTAATGAATGCGTGTTGATGATGATTGGATCTCAGTGAAAAGTATTTTGATTAGAATTTCCAAGGGATTTTTGTAAAATTGTAGATGGGAATTTGGTTGAATGGAATGAACCAATTTGCTTCCATTGGACCGGATGTTGAAGCATTTGTTTTCACTCGTCTTGGAGGTCTGCGTTAAAAAAAAATCATCGGTAAGGTGGTATGACTTATGCATGAATATGAGTGTGAAAAATGGTCCTATAATGGGTACAAAATAACGACAAATTGGCATATTAATTTGAAGGAATTGTTTTCTAGAGGATTCATTTCGGACATGTTGATTTTGGCGAATCTATCTTGAGAAAATATCATAAATTTTGACCGACAAAACCAAGAATTATCAATTTTGGTTAATCTTGGAAACCATACTTGAAACCTTGAGGCCTCCCTTAGCTCAGTCGGTTAAGGTGCAGCTACAAACCAAGACCATGCAGGAGGTGGGTGGGTTCGATTCCCGGTCCGGTCTAGGATTTTTTCGGATTGGAAAATTTCTCGGCTTCCCTGGGCATAGAGTATGATTGTTCTTGCCACATAATTATACTAATGCAAAAATGGTACAGGCATCGAAAGGGAAAGTTGACTCACCTGATCGAGTTCTGTCACCGTTGCCCCGGCATCGTTCAGCTGTCGTACGAGCTCGTCAAAACACCGTAAATGTTCCGTTAGCGCAGTTCCTTCGTCCATCCGCAGCAACGCCAGGGATCGCCGAATATACGATTGAGACGCAAATCCCTTCTTGGAGAAAGTATAGGGCAGGGACTCCCACATGGTCTTTGCTGTCTGCTTGTCCCGGACATATTCCAAGTGGCACTTTGTCGTCCTTTTCCTTGAAGGCCTTCTGGATTTCTTCACTCGCCGTTTCCGCTGGTCCATCGATCGAAAGAATCTCCCGGACACCGTGATCCGCTAGCTGGGTCGAACCGAAACTTCCACGTATCGAATCCTACTCCTGAAAACTGGACGATTCCAGCCTTTTTCGCACTGTTGGTGATCCTCTTGCTTCAGTAAAGACATCTTCCGACTCCCGTTGATTTTTCAAGAGTTTCAAGCTTCTAACTACTTCTTCCGGTTGCCGATTTCTTTTTTCTCTTCTGTTCGGGACATAACACCACTGCGACCAGTAACTAATTTGATCTATTGTAGTCAAGGAATCAAAAATATCTTCAAATGACAAAATGACAAGCGATCAACGAACCGAATAATAACGCTATGTCAGAAGCGCAAAGCAATAATGATATAATCTTCTTCGTTCTTTTTCATGACAAGAAGCCCGTGCGACACAATTCACTAGGGGCGGTAGAAGGAAACAAGTAAATTGTTGGCAAACTGCTTCACGAAGTAGAGCCGAAGATGATACACGTGTGTTAATGGGATTTTTTTTGTTATGTCTTTTCTCGATTCATATCAAGCTATGTCCTCATCCGTGTATATTGCAACAAAGCAGGCAAGCAATATATCATTATCCTTTTACCACTCGGATCGAGCTATGTTATAGAGCGAGTTTGTCATGGTAGTCGTAGCAACCGTTTTGTCTGTATCGTTGGTTGCTTTATGTGTTTGGATTCGCTGATTGTAGTATATCCCGTGTCCTTAGTTTAGTGCATCTCGTATTACTCCATCGTTACGGGGCACGCTATTCCCGATTTCTTAAAGCGTTTCAAACTTCTAACAACTTCTTCCGGTTCCCGAACTTTCTTTCGCTTTTATGTTTATGCACCTGTAGATGGTTGTTTCTTGAACGAAGGTTTATTTTAGACAAATGAAAATTTGCTAGGTTAAATAGTTATATAAGCTCTTCAGTAAGTAACTTGCCATCGTGAATCTAGGCAATTGTATCATGAATGATGGGGGTACTGTCAAAATCTTGATTCCTGAAATTGCTAAAAATTATGTTAGCATCAGGGTGCTAGTGTTAAAATATGCTTAGCTGATTATTCATTTCATACCATAATGATTTACGATTCAATAATGTTCATGCCAATTGACGTGTTGCAAAATACTGCTCAACTGTACAGCGCTGTGGTGGTGGCTTCAGCAACCCTCTTTCTTGGCAGAGGATTGGACGTGCATACCGAAACGTCAGTGGTTGCGACGTTAGCCACACGGACTGAATTATAACCTTGGGATTCTTTGGAATTTGAAGGATGGTTGCCCCCAGCAACCGCTGCGACCGTTGCAGTGTTATCCTTCTCCGACTTGAAGCAAACCAGGGTATGGTGACGGTTTTTGCAGATCCGACAAGAAAATTTGGATTGGCAATCCTTTGCCTGATGCCCCGATCGGAAGCAATTTCGGCAAAGTCTGTGAGATTTCAGTAGAGAATCCCGATCCGCCACAGACAATTTTTGGAATGCGGAACATTGGTATAGAAGGTGGTTGTCCTTACAAGCCACCAGTGTTGGTAAAATTAGAAATCAATTGATATTTTTCCGCTCTCATGCGCTCGCAATATCACGCGTGATATTGGAACAAAATATCATGCTTGATATTGATTTTACAAGCTCCTTTGATATTGCGAGACTATTCACAACGTGCAAAAATCAAGCTGAGAGTTGACTCGACACAAAAATGATTCCATTGCACATCGTTTTCTTAAAGAGAGAAAAAAGCATAGTTTGCTATCTCTTTTTAATCTTCACCGATGGCAGACGCGAAGGAACTGCTGCAAGCCGTTATGGAAGTTTCGGTTGCATTCGGGTGTAAAGCAAAAATCATTAAACTCAATCTCACCACAGTTTGGTGAGATTTGCAGTTGGTGAGTTTTGTTAGCTTGATATTCCGAGCTGCGATATCACAGCTTGCAAAATAAACCGGAGTTGCTTGCTTGTAGATTTTTGTCTACGAAAATCAAGCGTGATCTTGGGCGTTGGTGAGATTTGATTTTTTTTTATATTTTCCCAATACTGCAAGCCACACATCCATTTCCTTTTTGGGCGAATATTCTTCCCATGCTCGACGAGTTGATGGATCCAGTCGTATCGTGAGCAGATTCACCAAGAGGAGATCCTTGTACTCAGCAGGTTCCACGATTTGATCTAGCGTTTGGATGACTCCGTCAAAACCTTCCACCAGAGTACGCAACTCAACAACAGATCCCTTGGAGAGAGTCGGAAGCTTGAAGAAAGATTGGACCTGCTTCTTCTTCAACAGCTTGTTGTTGTTGTACCTCTTTACCAGAGTATCTCAAGCTATCTGGTAATTCACCTCGGTAATTTTCAGCGGATCGATCAGGCTTTTCGGTTCACCTTGAAGACACTCCTTCAAATAATGAAACTTCTCCACCTCTGGTAAATCGGTCCTCCAGTGAATGAGCGAGGTGAAGAGGTCTCGGAAGCTCAACCAGTCATCGATGTCACCGTTGTATGATTGGAGTTTGATCTGCGGTAACCGGACATGATCAAAAACACCTGACATTGAACGTTCATGGACAGACTGTTCCAATACTAGCGAAACACGAAGCTCCTTGCTCTTGTCCAATAACATGGTTTTTGCCTCAGAATAACGGTCGCTCGAATACTTGCGTAGCTTCCCATAGTAGTTCTCCTCATCCTCAAACTCTTCGTGAGATTTAAGCTAGACGAAATTCTCGCTAAATCTCTCCCACAAATCATCGATCCGTTCCAACCGAACTACCTGCGTACTGGGGGTTTCACCACAAATATTTTGAACAAAAGACCAAATATCATCAAACGAAGATTTCAAGTCGTCCAATTGAACCTTCAGTTAATTCCGGGTGGTGGGTGGCATTTTGATGTGATGTCGAGTAATCGGTAAAGAAATTGGAGGTGTAATATACCGCGTGTAGTCTCCGCTTCGGCGGACATATACTGCTCGTTATTACTGACCTGGCAGAACAGGTAACTCCAAATACGAACCAAAGTAGCAAAAGGTCCGATGACATCACATCAATCTTGCCTCGGTAGGGATCACTCAATTTTAGGTTGAAGTTCACAGAAGAGGAGAATTCGGGGTGTAATATCCAGAGAAACCTAAGCCTCGGCTGGGCATATACTGTGGCCTACCTACCTAACCTACCTGTAGGTTCCAACAGCAGTACCAATCCAAAGTTATCAAAATTCCACACCAAATTGATATAAATGTTGCTTTGATCGCGGACAATGTGAACTCCAGAACGTGTGTGTGCAGGATGTAGTGCGAAGAGGAATAATGGCTATGTAGCAATCGTATGGCTAGCTTCAGTAGGACATATACCGTGCAACTAACCTGGAGGACTAACAGCTTCACCAACCAGAACGAAAAACCAGTCGAGATTGCAAATTGGGGTTTATCAGCAGATTTGCTCTAACGAGCAGT
Source organism: Ochlerotatus camptorhynchus (assembly GCF_037179485.1). Taxonomy (NCBI): domain Eukaryota; kingdom Metazoa; phylum Arthropoda; class Insecta; order Diptera; family Culicidae; genus Ochlerotatus; species Ochlerotatus camptorhynchus. Next base: position 1,534,743 of record NW_027040887.1, on the reverse strand, counting down.
TCAACTGCAGGGCTTGCGTGGCATTAATTGAAGAGGATGTACGGGAATTTCAATTAAAAATGGTGTATTTCTGTATGCTAAACTCGGCAGTGACTTATACAATAAAGTTAACTCACCGGGGAGGGAGTAAATGGCTCTTCTGCCACCGTCCGTAGCAATCGTCCTTTACAGCGAAAACCAGGGTCGACGACTTATGCGGGATGCACAATCGTTCCTTTGCTGAACCGTCTGTTGTAATCAGCTTGAATAACGTCGTCAGTTTTCCGTATCACCGAAGATTTCTCCGTTCCATGTAACGAATCCAATAGCATGCATCGAAAGGATGGCGTTAGTATAATGTAAGAAATGCTTCGGCTAGACACACATCGAACTTATGAATATTTATCGATGTTCGATTCGATGTTCTAGCGTAGCTACGGATGACCAAGGGTTGATCCGAATTCAGCCAAATTTCTCTGCATGCACTAATGGTCCTCGAAAATCTCCACAGCATTCACAGGTATCCACCGGTTTCACTCAAAGGATTCCAAATTCAAAAATGGGTCCAATATTCATCTACTTTCCTAAGCGGCGATGGCGCAATTTGTTCACAATCACAATGATTATCCTATTATTCGCCGGTTGGCAATGGCGATCCTTCAAAGGAGCCTTGGATCCACGATGGCGATGCGCCAATTATGTCTTACGTCGCCAAAGGTGATTTCGCGGGGATAAAATGGTGCTCACTTGGCACTGTTGGTTTCGGTGTGGCGCAATTGCGTCCAACTGGTCCCCGGGTTAGGTATCCGGTTCGAAGGACCAAAATGTTGGCTAGCCGGCTTACCTCCTTTGATGTGTGGTGGCAGTGGAGCACCCGTGCCGACTCCAACACTGCTTGAGCACTCTGTTCTAGTTGGTGTTTCATTTGGGGTGAAATGGGGTGCGGAATTCCTGGGAGTATTCTTCTTCTCCATAGACACAAAAAGGACACTTGCGGATTGGCCAAACACTAGTCTACAGAAACTACATTTATTCCACAACTAACACAATTTACTTTTCACAAACACACTTAATGCTAACAATTTAAATATTCTTCATCCCCGATGGAAGCATAAACCGTTTCCAACGGCTACTGAAACCAACTGATCTCCCGTCTCCCGATCTGGTCATCGCTTGACCTATGGTCGCCTAGTCCAAATCTCCCTCTCGCGCTGTGCATCGGTTCGGTCCAACTTCGCACTCGTCGTTCGATCATCTCATCTGCTGCTCTCGATGTTGCGACCGTAGGTACGATGATCGCTGCCGAGATGGAAAATGACTGGTGGGTAGGAACTCACGGTCTCCCAGTGTTGGTGAGTTCTTTGCCGTTAATGTTCACGAAAAGTTCACTATTTTGCCATACAGAAATTCAAAACAAAAATTTTTATGGACGGATTTGGACAGTTTTTGACCTGTTTCATACGACCGGTAGATGTATGCTGGTCACAAATGCCGTGCCAAACTGATTTCTTACGCAATTAATCAACTATTGATGTGAATTTCGCTAATAAACACGAGGAGAATTTCTTATAGCAAAACTTGCCATAACAAAATGGGCAGTTCATTTTAGTAAACAAACTAATACTTCTTCCTTGTGTGTCACCTTTCATTCAGCTCCTATGTAGGATCGCTACTATCCCTTACGTGTGGACAATAGACGCATCTCGACTTGTAGTATAATCGCTTTGTTGGCTGCAGATCAGCTGTAGCAGCGACGGCGATAAGTCTCCAGGGTTGTAGTTTTATGAGGGTCTTACTCTCGTACATAGGTAATACATAAATAGATAGATTATTACAATCGGCAAACATCTACCAAACCTTAAGACTCGGTGTTCGGTTGGGTAGTATGTGGTGGCTGTTCAACTCCTATCAATTCTCTACAAGTCAACTGCCATTTCTCAACGTCCGAGGACTTGGAAAAGTTGATGGCACGTTTCTGGTCGTGCGAGGAGGTGGAATTCACGGACGCTTATTCTCTGAAGGAGAAAAAGTGTGAAGAATTATTTCAACGTGGAGTTCAAAGAGGTCCAGAAGGTCGTTATACTGTTCCCCTACCCAAAATCGAAGAAGTTCTTCCAAACCTGGGCGAGTCACGGGACATCGCATTCCAACGTCTTCTCGGAACGGAACGGAACGAAGATTGGCAAGGGACGCCAACTTACGGGAACAATACATCGGATTCATGGACGAGTACCTGAAACTGGGACACATGCGCAAGGTCGAAGAAACTACGGAGGGACCGGTCAAACGGTGTTATCTTCTCCATCACCCGGTGGTCAAGGAGGCGAGTACCACCACCAAGGTCAGAGTAGTCTTCGACGCCTCGTGTAAAACGTCATCCGGAGTGTCCTTAAACGATGTGCTTCTGGTAGCGCCCGTTGTGCAGGAAGATTTGAGGTCAATTATCCTACGCAGTCGGATGAAGAAGATTTACCTCGTATCGGACGTCGAGAAGATGTTCCGACAAATCCTTACGTGGCTCAAGGATCGATCACTCCAGTCCGTATTATTTCGCTTTTCTCCGGACGAGGAGGTCGCAGTGTACGAACTGAACACCGTTACGTATGGAACCAAACCCACACCATTCCTGGCAACACAAACTCTCCGACAGCTGGCTGCTGACGAAGAAGACCGATTTCCGCTCGTGGCAAGAGCAATTCGTGAGGACGTCTATATGGATGACGTCATCACCGGTACGGACGAGGTGGATGCAGCTATCAGTCTCATAAACCAGTTGACCGAGATGATGCTGTGTGGTGGTTTCAAGCTCCGAAAGTGGGCTTGTAATGTTCCCGGAGTTCTGGAAGGTGTACCCGAAGAAAACCTGGCTCTTCGAGACCCTAAAGAAATCAACCTGGATTCTGATCAATCCGTCAAAACGTTAGGACTAACGTGGATGCCTATTACTGATACCCTTCGATTCCAGTTCACAGTTCCTCCGATAGAACCTGGTGTCCCGTTGACGAAGCGTCGAATATTGCCACTAATCGCAACGTTGTTCGATCCGCTTGGATTGATTGGTGCCACGACATCGTCTGCCAAAATCTTCATGCAGCAGCTTTGGACGTTGCAAGACGAGACCGGCAATCGGTTGGACTGGGATCAACCAATACCTTTGATGGTGGGTGAGAATTGGCGGAAATTTTACCAAAAACTCCCATTGTTGAATGAAATTCGAGTCGATCGCTGTGTCATCATTCCCAAGGCAGTACTAGTGGAAATACAAGGCTTTTCAGACGCTTCGAATAAGGCCTATGGTGGTTGCGTCTACATAAGAAGTCAGGATTCCAGTGGAACAATCAAGGTTCGACTCTTATCATCCCGATCCAAGGTGGCTCCAATCAGTTGCCAGTCTATCCCACGATTAGAGCTCTGTGGTGCGCGGGTTCGATTCCCGGTCCGGTCGAGGGAATCTTTCGGGTTGGAAATTTTCTCGACTTCCCTGGGCATAGAGTATCATTGTGCTTGCCACACAATATACAAATTCATGCATTGGTATTGGCATCAAAAGCTCTCAATTAATAACTGTGGAAGTGCATTTAGAACACTAAGTTGAGAGCACGCAATAAGCTAATATGCGCTAAGCAATAAGCTTGAAATGCGAACAAGAAGAAGAAGAAGAAGAAGAAGAAGAAGAAGAAGAAGGTGCGCTATTATCGGCCCAGTTTTACGAAAAGGTCAAGGATTCTACTCGGTTAGCGGTTCAGACTTTCTTCTGGACAGATTCAACATGTGTGCTGCGTTGGATCGGATCTACGCCAGCAACATGGACCACGTTCTTTCCCAAAAGGGTGCCAAAAATTCAAAATGTTGGATATCCGGCTTACCTCCTTCGATGTGTAATGGCAGTGGAGCATCCGTGCCGACTCCAACACTGTTGTTGTTGGTGTTTCCTTTGGGTTGCGGGGAATCCAAAAATGTAGCTCGTATGGGTTGTATTCCACAGGGATAATTCCAGCGAGTATTATTCCTTCCAAACACAACACTCGCGGGTTGGTGAAACACAGTTTACAAAAACTACATTTATTCACAATTACTACACAATTTACTGTTCACAAACAAACTCAAGCTAATAAATTTAAATATTCATACCCGATGCGATATCCAACCGTCCTATCCGGTGACCGAAACCAACTAATCTCCCGTCTCCCGATCTGGTCATCGCTTGACCTATGGTCGCCTAGCCCTTATCCCCCTCTCGCGCTGTACGACTATCGGTAATTCACTCTCTCGGGTCCTGCTACTATCGATCCCAGATGATGACGATCGCCGCAATTCCCTACCTCGTATGGACATCTCATCTGGCGCTCTCCCGACCGATCGTAGGTAGATAATCCGGGGCAAAAGTAGGCACTTAACTCTTTTTTAGTATGTTAACTATTGAACGAAAGGCAAATATCATGCAACCAAGTTACCACGTATTGCCTTAATGTCTTACCTTTCAAATGTAGAACTGGAAATTACCAAAATATTTGTGTAAACAGTTTTTAAAAATAGTCAAATGCGTACTTTTGCCCCAAAAGGCAAAAGTACGCATTGTACGAGGCAAATGTACGCATTGAACAAATAATGTTTTTGTCGCAAATAATGGTTGTAACAAATAGTTTCTTGAGTACTGTACCTCCCTCTGGTCAACCAGGATTAGCGAGCTTCCAAAAACTACGTTTTCTTTTTAGGGGCAGAAGCGGGTAAAGTAATCTTTGAAATTCGACCACGTTTTCTCTGGATGGTTCCTGGGAAGTCGATATTTAAGGGGTCATACATAAAGTACGTGATTCACTTAGGGGGGGGGGGTCCAGAAATAACTAAAAATTCAAACACAAAGTCAATCTGAATTGTTTTATTGCATTTTATTGAAAACGAAAATCAAGAAGCTCATGTTAAAAATTCATCAAAATTAAAAGAGAATTCAGTATGCTTAGCAGAGGCTTACTTCTGCTTTTTTCCCTGATTGGCGCTGATTGCTAAATCCCTACAGGAATTCAATTATCACTGTTAAGATAATATCATTTGGTACTTGATTTTACTCACCTGTTTCAACCTTTTCCTCAATGCTCCTTCCGTTATTCCGAGATCCAGCGCAACATGCCGCTTCGAAATGCCATCCCGGACTCTTTGCTGAGCTGTTTCGAGCATCTGGGAAGTGCATTTCTGCCGACTGGTTTTGCGCTTGTAGTTCCTGTACGAAAACATAACCATTGCGACATCCTGTGTGTACTTTTGCCCCGCGCCTGCTGCGTACTTTTGCCCCACATGCAGTTTTATCAATGATTTGATTTATTACAAAACTTATGAAACTGTTTGAACGGAATGACTGCAGCTCTCAAACAATCATAGAGTAAAGATATTTTTAGCATTTTTATACCCATTTTTTTCTAAACTTTAAATGGTCAAAACATAATCCCCAAAATGTTGAAAATTAGATCAAAACTGCACAAAACACAAATTACTTTCACGCCACTACGTTAAAATCACGTATGTTTACACCTGTGATCAGCTCGTCGAATGATGTGTCGAACCCATACAGTGTGGCCAGGTTTTCATGTTCGAACATTTCAAAAAGGCCTATGCGTACTTTTGCCCCGAATTACTCTAATGGTGATGCTGTAGAATAGCCGTGGTTTGCTTCCTCGGTCTCGGTATTGTTTCCCTCAGCTATGCATCAAAACAGGGTTGTAGTTTCTGGGTGGTTCAGTCCCAAACAAGATAAGTGACCAATTTGAATCCTTTGATCAAAATCAGTATTAGGCAAACATGTGAATGAGGACAGTGAGCCAAATGTAGACAATAACTTTTTTTTATATATAGGGGAAATGGATGTTGGCCTAAAGCCCCTAATTTGGGCCCATACATACATTCAGCAATCGACTAAATTTTCAATAGCGATCAAAAATATCCATAAGTACCGTCCCAATGACGCGTTCATCAAGATAAAATTGATAAATAAATAGTGAATAAATATATATTTTGCCCCTTTTTCTCTTCAGTAGACATTAGCTAAGATGATCAAAATAACGACAAGATAAAAAAATATTTGAAAATACTTAATTATACTAAAGAGAGATTTAACAATACTTAATGAGTATTGGAACTAAAGTTTAGAGTGGGATACTCCTAGGTCAAACATCTATATATCAAACGGGGCATCATCCTTGATCTTCTGGCACGGAATCCTGTCTGATACCAAACAACTCTCAAATAAACAAACGAATGACCGTGCCAGTTTGAGAACTGGTTGCAACCCCTTCTGCACACGCTAGTTATATGCCAGGAAGGTAAATACCTCTGCCCACCTGCCACTTGCACTTTACAACGTGATTGCAGTGCAATCAACGGTTGTCATTGAATACCGAGAAAACCCATTGCTACGTTTCCAAAAGTTGTGTGACGTTCGAGTTAGCTTTCCCGTTGCTTTCCGTTTTGTATACTTGTCCAATCTATATTATACCTGTAGGTCAGTGCATGCGGAAAATTCAGTTGGTCTCAGTTGCGTTTCCAATTTATTTTAATTAACGTCAACTAACTTTATCTCTCATCGGCGAAAATAAGTCCCATGTTCTTTTTCTCAATGGCAGTACATTTTTTCCCTATAATGAAAGCAATTTAGGTTATCGAAATTTATCGAGGAATTCCGTGACACTGAAACTCGCAAGGTCTAAACAATTTTTCATTGAATATCTTTCTCTCATGATTAAAAATATAAATGATAGGTATGTCTAGTTCTAACATACCGCAACCTTTCCCGAATGAGCGCAATTTAATGATGTTTGGAATAAATTATCCTTCCTAATGTCTTTCCAACCGCGGTGCGGGTGGATGATTCCCGTTACCCTCTCTCCAATATCGGTTGAACATGCTAAGTTCAAGGACGCTCAAATTACTGTCCTGTTTTTGTAGGTACTCCGGAGCACGCAGAGTGGTGTCACGTCGTAGCGTGCACGCGGATCCATCGACTTTAATGACGTAAGGTAAGGCAGGTATCTCCTAGCTACGCAAATGAAGCGCGAGCATCCGAAAAACGCTTTTAGTGAACGTCGTTTTTCCACCATGTTTCCCTACAGTATATGGCTAGCTGATTTCCACTTGCCCTACCTGTCACCGACAGAAGCATACATGGCTGTAGAATCCGACTCAATTTTGAGTTCCATTTACTCAAATTCGCGAAGACGCTGGTTACTTATAGACTGAGTAATATTTGCTTGATTTTAAGGAAAATCGAGGAAAAGTTTACTCAATCTATCTGCCAATTTAGAATCGATACGCTTTCAATAGGATGTATTTCAGAATCTGTTTAGTTTAGAATAAAACGTTATTTGAAGAAAATGTTATGTATTTATTTTAGTTTAAAGTATCTCGAATGAATGTTCGAATGGGCTTTTTACCGTGCCATCAACTTTTACCCAAACTGCTGATCAACCTCACCGGCCAGACCATCAGCTTACCGGCAAACTTGTCCGCAAAACAAATTTATAATTCTTGGGACATCTCCGAGATCCCTGGCAACATAAAACTTCTGTTCCGGAAGCTGTTTGAAGTCCAATTTGACATACGTTTCATCGTCCATAAAGATGCATCCGTTGAATTTGGTCAGCACAAGCCGACATTGAAGAAGCCTTCCCGAATACGAATATTTCGTACTGCACTGTGAACAGCACCAAGTTTGTTGACCACATCCAAGTCCGATAATCCTGGATTTGGTTTGAAAGCTTTCATGGCGTTCTGACGCAGTTTCCGGGAAACAGACAAACGATCCTTGAAACGTTTCAGCACTGCACAGACGGCGGTTTTGGCAATTTCCAACTCCTTTGGGTTCCCCGTACCTAACCATGTCGGGTTTTCATATCTTGTGTGCAGAATTAATTCTCTTCTATTTCCTAATTCAAGAAAACAGAAACCTTTATTTTTAATTTTGCACAGAATTTTAACCACTAGGAGCGCTGCACCGGACAAAAGAAGCGTACAGATTCTAAATTGGCTGGGCTTAATGCTCATCGACTGATCCTCATATTCGAGCAGGCTTCTGGGGGGAAATAGCGAAAAATTTACTCAGGCTATGAGTGACCAGCGTTTTTGCGAAATTTAGTAAACGGAACTCAAATTTGCGTCGGATTCAACGGCCGTGCACATGTCCCGACTTGGTACGGTGATATGCTTATTTTTTTAATACAAAGCAGAGTCTCTGTTTTGCAAATTTTAGAGAAGTTTGTGTGAGGGTAGAAAGTAATCGGTAGAAAAAGTGAAGCAACTAAGTGTATGCAAATTTTATTCCTATGCGAGAGGGAATGAAAATGCGTGGCACATGGCTTTGAATGATGCTGCTGAGGCTGCTTCATGGAGCAGATTCGTATGAATATGAATGTTTCGCAAACTGCTTTCATGATTTGCCGACAAGGTTTTTCCTTTTAGGTACGGATCGTAAAAAACCATATAAGGGAGTATCCATGAATAACGTTACGTGTTTAGATGGGGAAGGGGGTTTCAATAATTGTGACAATTTCTGAATATGAGGGAGGGGAGCTAAGGTCAAACGTGACATCACATTTTCTTCTTTTTTTTGTAGGAGACTTAAACCTAAGAGGAAGAGGAGACAACTGGCTTCTTAATCTTTTATATCTATCTCTATCTATATCTATCTCTATCTCTATCTTACGCACTTCAAATCGGCCAAGCACGAGCTGGTTCGTGTTTGACAGAAAAGTGGTTCGTTTTGGCCCAGTATTGCCGCCTCTTCCTTTTAGACTTAAATAATTGCGACCAGCAATTATATCTAGTGTGGTAAACTCAAATTCAATATACACTCAGGTCTTTTTTACACGGGGGATACGTACCGTGTAAAAAAACCATGTGAAAAAACTACGAGATTTTGATTTTTCACATGCTTAAATGTTTTTAAAAAATCAGATTTTGATGCCATTTTAAATTATAGCATGCTATGGTCCATATAGACATATTATAAAAAAATCTGTATTTACACCAAAATTGTGATTTTTTCTAAGAATTCCATTCGATTACCTATAACTTGAAACGGATAATGTGATTGGAATCAAGTCGATATGTTGTATCGTTGTCGAGAAATCGTTAAAAACGTACCGTGTAAATCACGAAAAACCATGTAAAAATAACCGTGTAAAAAATACCGCAAAAAAAAAACCGTGTAAAAAAAGACTTCAGTGTATATATTTATATATATCAAATTCAATATATATAAACCCAAATTCATTATACAGCTTAAATAATCGAAATAATAAATCTAGTTTAGTTTGACAGAATTAACCCTTTGTCTGTACATTGGGGTCAATTTGACTCCAGGCCACTTTGAAAAGCTGTAACTTTTTTATTTATCAATGGATTTTACTAACTATTTCGTTCAACGGTGCGTCCACCGGAGCTCTATAACAGAAAATGAAATCTGCTCCAAAAACCTTGAAAACATAATTATTAGAATTTGTTTATTGAAATACCCCAAATGCGACCCCAAATTCAAATTGCCGCATCTTAACGAAATTACAGAGGAATTCTGAAATTTCAAATGATTTGAAAAGTAAATTTAGTTGAACTTCTGTTTTAACTATCATATTTTTTTTGAAAGGGCGGATCTTGAGGGGTCATTGTAAAACTATACCCTTGAAATAAGAGTGATGTTAGAGATCTTTATGTCACAAGATCCCAACCCTGTAGAAAGTTGCTTCCTTGTGCAAAGATATTCAAGAATACCCTTTTATTTGAGTAATTTGTGTTGAACTTGCAAAAATTTAACATCATGCAATGAGCAACCACAAGTTCGCAAATTCTGTAAATTTGAAATTAACAACCATCTTCAAGCTACACCGAGTAACTAAGATGTCTGAATTAAGTTGTGATTAAGAAATATTTCACTGAATTTGAATAAATTTCCCTGAGATTCCATGAATTTTCAGGTTCAAATTGAATCCCCTGATATTTCTTGATTGTCTAGGTTTTCCAGGTAGTCGACACCCTGTGGTAAAATATGACAATATGTGAGCATCGAGATTTCAATTGTTGAATTGGTGGAGATCTTCAGAATACCTGAAGCTTTAAAAACAGCAATATCAAGAGGATTTTATGGAAAACGTTGATCGTCCAACGTGGCATTATGAGAGAATATCTGAGAGAAGTGATTTGAATTGATGAACAGTTAAAAATCTTCAGAAAAAATCCTAACCAACTTGAAGCCTTGAACAGAAGTCATCAGGTTATGGGTTCAAGAATTCAGCTTGATCAGGTTTTTATCTGAAGATCTTCATCTGCACAACAATTCAAATCACATTTCCCAGTTTTTCTTTCTAAGACCAGGTTGCTCTGAATTTATTTCAAACCCAGGTGATCGTAAAACTCCTCAGGATATTTGTTCAAGACTTCAGTTGGATCAAGTATCATTCTGAAGACTTTAACAGCACAAAAATTCAAATCAAAACTCTCAGATGTTCTCTTAATATATCATATTGCTCAGAAATTGTTCAAAAGACTTTCAGGTGATCAGAGATCTCCAAAAAGTTCTCAGGATATTTGTTCAAGACTTCAGCTGGATCAGCTATCATTCTGAAGATCTTTAACGGCAAAACAGCTCAAATCACATCACCCAGGTATTTTTCAAGATACCAATTTGCTCAGAAATTATTCACAAGACCTCCAGGTGATTATAGATCTCCGAAAAATCCTCAAGATATTTGTTTCAGACTTCAGCTTGATCAGGCACCATTTTGAAGATCTTAAACTGCACAACAATTCAAATCACATACCAGATTCCTCAGAAATTATTCCAAAGACTTCATAAGAGTGGCTTCGGCTGCCCCAGTAGGGTCCCACCTTCGGGCCCGTACGGTACACACGGCCACAGTTTGCTCAACGTTCACACAGTACGCCAATGACAGTAAGACATCTGGATACTCCAAGTCATGGACAGTGCCAGGTGCGGAGTTTGACTGGGGCGGTACATCTCCAAAACAATAACGGAGGTGTCCAAAGGTCAGCTCAGTGTGGACAGAAACCACACGCTGAGCATAAGGACAAAAGCTGGCTTGATCTCGATGTTCAGTACATATTGAGACAGCGAGAGCTAGGCCTCACGATCCTTTTGATTTTAAAGAGTTTTTAGCAGGAGGTGTCAGAAAAGCTACCAATAACTGGCTTGTGGCCGCCAAGCATTCATAGTGACGTGGCTTTTTGATCCTTCGATGTCGGCTCTTCCTATCATTGTGAAGCAAAATTCACAAAGCGTAGGATTGTTCACCCTTTCAAGGGAACGTGAGCTGGGCCTAGACCGTCGTTAGACAGGTTTTTTTTTACCCTCCTGGTGTGCGATATTGTTGCGCTATCTTAACGGAATTACTGTGCAGTACGAGAGGAACCAGAGCTACGATGGCCGTCCTGAATGAACTATATCCACCTTTTCAAGGTGGTTTGTTTAAAAGGACGTTAATAGATGGAAGCACAGCTACGATGCCGGGTAAAGCAGTGCTTAAGAACGCCTATCAATGGTTGTTGGGTTCTGCCCTGACCGGCGATTTGCGACCTCTGTGTACCTGAACTCCGATTCTTACCTCCACGCGGTGCCCGGTGGGATTGCTGGCGGTGATATTTGCCGTCAGTAATGCGAACAAGAACGGGGGATCATCGTTGTCACCAAAGCACTTCTGTCAATTATCGGTCGTGCCCGTGATGACGATGACAGAGCAATAAGGTTATAGCCAACTCTCTAAGTAGCCTGTGATTATCGCTACCTGGGGATGCTAACCGGCTGGGTGCTGGTTGCGGCTTGGCCATCCTGAATGAACTTTTTCCACCTCTTCAAGGTGGTTCGTTTAAAAGGACGTTAATAAATGGAAGCACAGCTACGAATTTGCCGTCCTGAATGAACTATTTTCACCTCTTCAAAATGGTTTGTTTAAAAGGACGTTAGTAAATGGAAGCACAGCTACGAACCAATGGCTCAATACTAGTTCGACCGGACTCATATATATCATTTTAAAGATCTTCATCTGCCCAACAATTCAAATCACATCTCTCAGCTATTCTCTCAAATTTGCAGGTTGCTTAGGAATTATTCAAAAACCTCCAGGTGATCATAGATCTCCAACAAATCCTCACGATATTTGTTCAAAACTTCAGTTTGAAGATCTTCAACTGTACTACAATTCAAATCATATTACCCAGATATCCTCTCAAGATACTAGGTTAATCAGAAATAATTCAGAAGGCCAGGTAATAATAGACCTACAAAAAATCCTCAAGATATTTGTTTTAGACTATTGCTTGATCAGATATTCATTTTCCAACTGCCCAGAAAATCAAATCACATCTCCCAGTTATTCTCCAAAGATCTCCAAAATTCCACTGCCCAACAATTCATATCATATATCCCATGCAATTTTCAAGATACCATGTTGCTCAGAAAATATTTAGAGACCTCCAACTAATATTATAAATTAACAATATGGTCCACTCTTCTATTATCCCCAAGATACAATTTTCCCCGACACTAGTGCCTTAAAGGCTAGTATACTGTAATTTGAGCGCTTCCCAACAAACAATTTTAGCTGCAGCTTAGCTTATACAGGCAAAAGTTAGCTGCATAAGGCAAATTTTGGCTGTATAAGCTAATCTGCAACTAAAATTGTTTTTTTTTTTTTTTTTTTTTTTTTTTTTTTTTTCAGTGTTCACTCGGCTGTCGACAAAAGCAGGCCACTCTCGATGTGTGCTACGCGATCGTCTGTTTACTCGGCAGCAACCATTGTGTGGTCCTCCTCATTGTTCTTCATCAGCAGTTCTTTCGGTCGATGCGTCGTCGACTTTGGAAAGCAACCGTTTCGTGATGAGTGTGTGAGTGCTGACCACATTTTGCGTCCATTGCTGCAATGGACGCGCTCTGACCCTCGTTGGCGTACAACAATTTGCCATACAATGAAACTACTGGAAGCGGCTCCAGTTCTGATGGAGGAGGCTTTTTGGATAGCGGAAGATAAAGTGTTTATTGTGTTGTATCTTTTGACTATAGCTTTAAGATGTATTGTATAGTGACCAAGAATCCTCGGCTCTGTTAAGTTAATTCGGTTGAGCCTTATCAAATAAATTAATAAAAAAAAAAAAAAAAAAAAAAAAAAAAAAAATTGTTTGTTGGGTTAGCAGCTCTATATCAACAAAGCTATCGAAAATTGCTCATAGTTGAGTAAAATTTATTCAGTATTGTGAAAAAGAAAACTATAAATTACTCACCATGGCGGACAACATCATGGACAAATTTTTCCAACGATTTCACATAAACGTATACTCTATAGTCCAGCCCACAACACCCAACTTTATAGTTTTTGGATTGATGTATGATGGAGAAAGCTAGTAACTAGAGAAACATGTGAAAAGGGCCTATGCAGCATCCGAAATCTCCACCGGAATTGTGCAGAACTTTCTCTACCGAAAACGCGATAAAACTCCGTAGAAACTCCCCAGAACTTCCGCAGGTAAAATAAAAAATCTCCATCGAAATCATGCGGTATCCTCTCCACCGTTAAAACGTAAAAACTTCGTTCAAACTCCCGTCGAGGATTTAGATGCTGCCTACAAAGGTTCCCATGGAGTTTAGACGAGGTTCTGCACGATGCTAGTGAAGAGATTGGATGCTGCTGACGGAAGTTCCAGGGAATATCGACGGTATTTTATCAATTTTCGGTAGAAGAGCTTCCGCAAGATTCCGGTGGAGACTGTTGCCAACGAAGATTCTACGGAATTTCACCGGAATTGTCTCGCAAACTCGGTGGAGTAGGAGTAACCGGTGAAAACTAACGATTTTAAATTGATTCACTACTACACTACATAGGAATAGCTAGGGGGCTACCCCCTGCTCAGCAACACAAAGACTTTCGATGAAATGGCGTTCGGTGAAATGGCATTTTCCATAGTATTCAAGTTCTTCAAGTACTTCAAGTACTTCAAGTTCGATTGACGGTACAGTTCGAACAGCAAGTGCATACTTGCTGCCTACATTGAAAATCAATTTGCGTCAGCGAAAAGGGGAAATGGGTAGGGGAAACAAAACATAATAAACAGCATTCAAATTAGGTCAAGGTCAAAATGAAATAACCCAATAACTTCAATTGTTGCGAATCTAACTGAAGAAAAAGGACTTCTTCTTCGACAATACGAACCAACTACAGCACTATTTTTTTTAAATTCAGAGCTTAAATTACTTTATCTTACTACGGCCTTAGAATAAATATTATGGAACGTTTTTCAAACACTTGGTCGATTATTTTTGCAACCCAAGGCTAGGATCTGGTGCTCATCTTGTCCGTCTGGCACGGGCAACCAATCCAAGGCTACGATCGGACCTCTGCAGTAGAATACCGTTCACCTGTCTGCTTAACACCTAGCTTAACACTTCCAAATGCTGGCAGTTTTTCGAGCTTGAGCTTGAGCTTGATTGACCGCCCACGGTTGCTACTCTGTTACTGCCAGATCAGCTGTAATTACACAGAGAACCAATAGACGATGCTTGGGACTAGCAATCATCCTCAATGTGTAAAAACTGGTGATCTTAAATTAGGCAATACCAGCGCCGGCCGCGCCCGAACACTGGTCAACAAAGGAATGGGAAGGATTGGATTGACATGACACTCGCTTTGATGGAAGCCGAGAACACCTCTGCACTTCCACGAGGAATCACTGGGATGTTGGATAAGAGGGTTGGGTTTGCAGCAGGGTTCGTTTTGGTAAACGATAAGCTGAATTGATGTCCTAACGATCATATAACGCGAAAGAGCTTGGGACTAAACCAACGGTCTTCTGCTCAGTAAGCAAAAACGTTTGCCACTAGGCAGACGAGCACCTTTTTAATCACCGAGTTGCTGTTATTACCATGTAGTCATATTAACAAATAAAACGATTGACGAATCTTGAATGTGGATGGGCCTGAGATTAGACTCATGATGTTCTGCTCAGCAAGCAAAAACGGTTGCTCTTATGCCACCGAGACCCTCATATCACATAATACCGTTGCTCAAATTTGTGTATCCATTCAAACCCGGAACCAACGACAACAACGAGTTTCGCAAAATACACGATACACAAGCGGTTTTACCATAAATCTCTTTGATATGTAAGGACCTGGGACCGCGTTTTTCTGCTCAGTAAGCAGGCCACTGTAACTGACGATCTTTCAAATCCGAAAACTAAAAACTACGAAAAAGTACTTAGGCCTTCATTAAGTTCCACTTTCACGCGACGTTCAATGACAGGGTCCTATTCAGGATTACATCTGAAAAATCCAAATCTGGCCAACGCCCACCTAAACCTGTTCTAATCCACCTGAAATGACTAACGAATGGAAGACTTTGACTACCCAGCCATGCAATGGTCTCATTCCGTGCCTTATGGCAACTTGATGATTCTATTGCGCTCATCTTTTGGCACCACCCAGGGGAGACTTGGTCCTGTACCCAATGCTTAACTTATCTCCATTCCACTCAGCTACTCGCAATTTCTTGTGATATAGTGGGCGGAATATTATTATATGAGACAATTCAATGCAGACGTCTTTCCAAATTTGGCAGATTGACAGGTAATCGGTGATTTACAACGATAGTTGCTATTCAACAACTCGACAACGTCCCATCGTAAACGCCTGCTATGAGAATTTCCCATTGCAGACGCCAACGAAATGACTTCATCGAGCTATCGATCAACTACCCTGGTTATCGCCTGGTACCTTATAGCACGATGCTAGGAGGCGAACCGGAAGAATCGATGAGCTACCTCTTCCCCTTCCAAATGCTGGCAGTTTTTCGGTATACTAACTCGCATCAATCGGTGCGTTGTTCAGGTTCGTACATCGTTAAATGAATTGTAATGATCTAGCCGCTTTGGAACGTGCTCTTGGACCATATTAAACGTACATCCAAATCAGTTCGCAGCTCGGGGAACAGAATCGTCCGGATTTAGTGCTGTTGGTGGAATTCTGCCTTCTATTCCCATGCCGTCAGGTGGAAGTCACTCTCCAGCACTCGTAGTTGAATACTTCGTCCAGAACCACTTGAAACTGTAATCAGATAAATCAAAATTTCTTTCCTGTCGAGGCTATTCGCTCCATGAGGCCGGTAAAGCACTCCTCGTATTTTCTCATGAAAATACGAGAGCTTCTGAGTGCTTTATCTTTAAGATCTTTTGTCATCACCTTTGCATGGGTCCCATCTCATTGCTCGATTCCGGGCAATGAGAAGGCGGACTCACTTGCTAAGGTGGGCGCTATGCAAGGCGATATTTACGATCGACAAATCGCCTACAATGAATTTTTCTTCATTTATCGTCAACAGTCGCTCGCCAGCTGGCAAAATAAATGGAGTGAAGGAAGTTTGGGACGATGGCTATTCTCGATCATCCCTAAGGTTTCGAAGAGTCCTTGGTTCAAGGGGTTGGATGTGGGTCGAGACTTCATTCGTCTGATGTCTAGCCTCATGTCCAATCACTATTCGTTAAACGCTCATTTGTTTCGTGTTGGGCTGGGAGACAGCAATCTCTGTGAATGTGGATAAGGTTACCAAGACGCCGATCACATCCTTTGGTCTTGTGCTGAGAATCGTGGAGTCAGATCTGAGCTGTGCAATTCCCTTCGGGCTCGAGGTAGACAACCTAATGTTCCAGTTCGGGATATTTTGGCTAGACGTGATCTGGAGTTTATGAAACTCATATATGTTTACTTTAAGAATACTAACCTTAGATTGTAAGTTTGATTAACCTTGTGTTTAGTTGGTGTAGTGTGCGTGTAGTTTTTTTTAATGTTTGTTTTCAAGATGAATAGAAATAAGTTCATGTTTAAGGATTAATTAAATATTTGTATAATAAATCATATTTCAAACCTCCTTCTCCCTTTCCCCATCCAAAAAATTGTAAATCTCCACTAACCTCGAGACGACCGCGAGTAATCGGTTCAATTCCTTTAACTCTAGATTTAAGATATTAATCATGTTTAATGAAAATGATAACTCGGCTCTGTAAAGTTTATTCGATTGAGCCTATACAAATAAATTAATATAAAAAAAAAACATTTCTTTCGATGAGTGAGAAAAAAGCACCCCGTCAACGCGAGCGAGAACGCGAGTTGCCAGATCATTGCACACAAAACCAACTTGAATTGATTCAAAATACTAGCGACCCTGGCGGTGAGGGGCGAAAGAAGGACTTCAGATTGACTAGCTAGATGGTTTTCGTCTTCAGCAAAGCTTTTCAGATGGATAAGATCTATTGTATGGTAAACAGTTTAGCTTAGAATTTACTCATCAGTTGCTTCACGTTGTTTCAAGTTTTTTGGTTTCACTTGACAGCTCGCCTAGATAGAAGGTTTCTGTTTTCGGCAAAATGTTTAAGATTGATATATAACAATTAACCGTTTACGAAGTCTTTTTTACGCAGCATTCAATTTACGTCCCTCTTTTTTACGAAGTAAATCCCAAATAACGAGTTTTTTTTTTGCGATTTTGGGAAACTGGGAAATACTGTGAAATAACCCACAATATAGGTATTTTTAGAATCGTATTTTTAAATGACGGGCAGGGACCGAAAATCGATGTCTGACGTCATTTTGAAATCCAAGATGGCAGCTTCCAGATACAGAAAAATGTGAAAATTCTGCCAAATACCCCACAATATGGGAATTTATTAATCGGAGTGATGTGTAGGAACCAGAAATTCATGTCTTTCACCATTTTGATATCCAAGATGGCGGCTTCCGGTTACAGAAAACTTCGAAATTCTATCAAATAACCCACAATATGGGTAATTTTGGAATCGGAGTGACGGGTAGGGACTTGAAATCGATGTCTGGCGCTATTTTGAAATGCATGATGGCGGCAATAAAGTTGATATTTTGAAGTTCAAGATTTCGAAAGATTTCCAAAGTTCCATTAAGACTTAAGACATAAGGTTGTTATGCTGAACGCCATGGGTAAAACGGTTGCATTTTGTAAAGTTCAAGATTGTAGTCAGGGATTTTATTAGAAACCTTGAGCTTTAAGAAAAACTTGGGATCTGTCTTGAACTTGGATGAGTTAAACAGAAAAAAGGCAATGGAACCGCAATTCGAATTGGCTTAATTTAAAGGTTATACCAAAATGAACTCCTAGGGAATCCTGGAACAGAATTCTTAACCCAAGAGCAGTTGTGTCAAAGCACCCTAAAATGAGTAGCTTTTTTGCAAGCAAACGAAATTTCTTTTTAATTGATCCGGGTTTTAATGGTGCCTCAAGAACAACTCTTCCTCTTTCTAGTGATGTATGAACATTTTAAAAATGTCCAAGGAAATTGTTGAGCAAAAATCATGTTTCTATAGTGTGTTTTTTGTGCGTGCACTCAGTGTACTAGCGCGACTGCTGGATGGTTAAGAAATTCCGGGGAGACTAGTAAGGAATTCTGAAAAGAAATTAAAAGGCTTTGTGAGGAAAGCTTCTGTTTTTTTTACGTAGGACTACGTCTTTCATTTCTATACTGGGGCTACATTTTGTAAAAACCGAAAATGAAACATAAAACAATATTATGAAAGATTTTTCTCATTAGTAACTCAGCTGCCCCTGGACCAATTTAAATAATTTTATCACCAATCGATCAGAAATATTTTTACGCATCTCTAGCAATACTTTCGTCTGATGATTTTAAACAAGAAACTATTGGAAAAGTGGAAATGTCAAGCATTGTCCAATGTACAAATAAAAAGTCATAATTGTATCACTGTTTTCATGAAATAAACGTTCTTCCCAAACCCAGTCGTCATAATCGAGCACCACTTGGGTGCGCATCATTCTGTTTTAACCTGAAAAGCGCTGTCTAGCCTCAACTCATTTTCGCTTCGGACAGCGTGGTGAGCAGCAAGCAAGCAGCAAGCAAGCAGCAAGCAAGCAGAAGCAGCAAAAGCAGCAGTAGGAAGGTGGTGGCAGGTTAAGTAGTCCACTCTTGTACCCAACAAGCAACAATTACTAGTCGTGACAAAGGAGGAAAAGGTCTTGGTAAAGGAGGCGCCAAGCGTCATCAGTTCTTCCTGATAACCGCCACCCGTCGAAACATATCTCAGGTCTGATCTACGAGAAAACTCGAGGTGCGTTGAAGGTGTTCCTGGAAAATGTTATCCGTGATGTTGTCACCTACTCTGAACACGCCAAGCGTAAGCGGCCATGGATGTTGTCTACGCATTGAAGCGACAGACGCACTCTGTACGGTTTTGGAGATTAAATCATCACCAACTTTGGCTACAAAACGGCCCTTTTCACGGGCCAACAAGCTTATTACAGTAAAGAGTTGGAATATAATTTATCAGTGCCTCTTTGTCCATATTCAGAACCACACGCCCCCAACGACCGCACAAAATGCTCTTCAGAGTTGTAATCTTGTTACCAAACTTGGAAGCAGGGTGGAAGTGATTTTGATCGATTCTCTTCATCAACTTTCATTTTGGAAAAAAAATAGCTACAAATTTGGTACGCCTGCAATTAAAAAAACGGAAAGAGTTAAGATAGATGATCAATTAAAAGAACTAAATGCTTTTCACATTCGTTTCGTCCACTAGCGGTCCAACGTCAAGCTTCCGTTCGTGCCGCTAGGCACAGACCCTGCTACTTTTTTTTTTTATAATTGAACAAGAATTACATGGTGATTCTGAAGAGAACTCCAGTGGGAGGGTGAGGAAATGCCCAGAAGATTTTCAAATAATCTCTAAGAAGAACTGAAAGAGAATACAGGCAATAATTCCAAATATATTCAAAACTCAACAACTTCAAGTGAATTCTGACAAGTTTTGCAACACTGGCAAGAGCTTCCAAGGAATTCTGACATAATTTTCAAAAAAATCTTATTTAAAATTTGGAAAGAATTTTGAATCTGAAGTTGATTCGATTCCAAAGGAATCCTTGGAAGAGTATAATATGTTTCATAGCTTCAAAAAGAGGTTATTTAGCAGAAGTTTTAAGTTACATTCCATAGAAGTTAAAACTCACAACATCAGAGAATAGTTCTTTTTATAGTTTGTTTATTTGTTAAGACTCATTTGGATGCGAAATTAATTTTTTTACAGCAGGATAGTATCACGGTAGTTTTAAAGAGAATTTAAACGAACTAAAAAAATATTTGTAACGGAATTACGATACAAATTATAACGGCATAATAAGAAAAATTCGAGAAAAATTATTAAAAAATGAGGGTAATCTCAATCTGAAAATAATTCTCAGCGTGAAAAAGGAGAAGATCTGATGAAAATTTCAAGGATATCTCAATCTGATAATTGTTTCAAAGGAATTTTAGGGCGGATTAAAATTTGGAGGATCGAGACATTATGAAGATTCCAAGGAGAATTTCAAAGAACTTCTGTAAACATTCCAGCAAACTTTTGAAACGAAATCCATTGAAAAGGTTAAAAATATCAAAGAAAGTTATAAAAAGCTTTGAATTTAGACAGAATATCTAAGGAATACTAAGGTGAGTTCATAAAAAAAATATCAGGAAGATCTTTGGACAATTCAAAATTAATTCTGGGCATAATGACTATTATGAAATCACAAAACACATGCACCATCTTTGAAGGGTTTAGTCAGTCGGCATACATCCATTGATTGAAAGCATCCCGCGGGCTAAACAAATTCACTCGGTGGGCCACATATGGCCCGCGGGCCGTTGGATGAGCACCACTGTTCTGTCTAATCCATATGTTAAGTTAAGACAGTAATTCAAAATGAATGTCACACTAGCGCTAACTTGTGAGTGAACTCTGAACTGAACTCTTTACCGTAGGATAAGTTTTGTCCATCTGAACAACTTTTCCGAAGAGGAAAATCTTCTATCTAGTCCATATGTTAAGTTAGGGCAAACAATGAAACATGAATTTCACACTAGCGCTACCTGGTGAGTGAATTTTGAACTAAAGTCTTTACCTAAGGATAGATTTTGTCCATTTGAACAACTTAACCGGAGACGGAAATCTCCGGTAGTCCACATGTTAAGTTATGGATATCAATGAAAAATTAATAAAACACTAGTGCATCCTGCTGAACCTAAGGATAAGTCTTGTCCATCTGAACAACTTTGCCAAAGATAGGAACCTTCTATTCAGTCAAGATGTTTAATTAAGGCTAACAATTCAAAGTTAATGCCACACAAGCGCTGCCTGGTGAGTGAAATCTGAATTAAACTATTTTCGTTAGAATAAGTCTTGTCCATCTGAACAACTTTGCTCATAACGGGAGCCATCCATATGACCAGGAACTGTAGATAGCGTTATATAATGTGTTTATAAGATGATGCAACTTGATCATTTTCGTTTTAGCGTCATCTAGTGAGTCAATTCTGTCAATTATCTATAGTTTTTAAGAACTTGTATTCATGAATATCTTTGCAGGAAGAAGCAACATCCTATTTGGTTGGGATCTCGTGATATAAACATCTCTATCATCAAAATATGCCACTTCATGGGTATATTTTTGCAATGTTTTACAATTTAAACTGAAAGTAAATTAAATTTACGTTACAAAACATTTGAAATTTCAAAAATCGTTTGAACCTTCGCTGACCCCAAGGTACGACAACGTAAGCTTTGTTTTGGCACAGACGAAGGGTTAAAGATTTAATGATAGGATGAGGTTAGCCTGGTCAGGGGTACATATGTTGATTTATAGTTTGGGTGGAAATTCGGATTTTGTTCTTTTTATACAGTTTTGAATATTAGATATCTAGAAATGTGTTACTCTTGGAATCTGATAGTCTTTCAGATTCATGATATAGGGTAAATAGCTCGACTGAAAATACACAATGGACTCAACTATACATAGTTTTTTTCCTTGATTGGTTTTCCGTCGATCTTGTTTTCCATGCTGAGCACCAATGCTACCGACGCCAGGGAGGCAGCTCCCACACCCGGACCCTACCTATCGACCCATCATCAACTCATGAACCGGGGACCAACGGATTTACTTCCCTTTCGAAGGAAGGTGTGATCAGAGATGTTATGCCTCAGAACATCCCGGCCGTGCCGACTGGAATTGAACCCAGGCCTGCTGGGGTGAGAGACTTACCACTACACTACCGGCGCCGCTTAACCATACATATGATGCTGCCACCAATATCTTTTGTAAACCTAACAATCCGCCCATGATGAAAATATAAACTTTTGCGACCTACAACGGTCTTGTTCTATCTACGTCACCAACGATTGAACATTTTGCTCGTTATCTAATCTCCTTCATCTTCTAAGCGTATTACGCTTTTGTAGTGAGTTCTAGTTCTAGAAGCACTTCCACAGTTATCAATTGAGAGCTTTCTATGTCATCCAAATGCATGTATATTGCCGAGAAAATTTCGTTACCTAATGGTCTCACTGAAACCACGCCAAAAAAAGTATGAGACAAAGCTGACTATGACTAACGCTTACTAGTATAAACAAATGTGCCCAGGTGCTATCTTTTGGAGGTACATTAGCAGCATTACGAATTGTACATTGTTCGCATTTGTGGGATTTCGCTTGGTTTGCTTTGTTCGTATGCTCATGTCCATTCCAACGTAAAATTAGCTTCAGACTGTAGAAGCACCTTTTCTACTTTTACGCAGCTTGCATAATACCATCCACCTTAACCTAGTCACGGCGTATACCTTCATATTATGAAGCTCCAACTTGACCGGGCAACAGGATTGAACTGGATTAGAGACACGTCCACCTGCTTCGGGGCAAAATTGTTACAGACGACTGCAGCTTCAAGTTCATGGCGAACGTATAATCCAAGGTTATTCGTTTCGCCAAAAATGTGTCGCCCAACTCCTTTATTTTCAGTTCTAAGCGCGTATCCTTTCATCTTACAGTTTCGTCTCCGGCACTGACAAAGAGCACTTCACTCAGTCAAAATGACTGCCAATTAAACTATCTTGACTTTAGTCCCGCTCATGTCATGGTGGAGTCACTTCTGCATAGCCTAGTATGAGCGCTGTCGAAAAATGTCTACCAATTCAACGGCGATTATCATTTATCACTCGGCGTGAGCGGAGTCCTTCGGGGAAAATATGTGCAAACTAGTCGACTATACCTAGTCGAACATCATCATAAACACGAATGATGGAAGGAACGAAGGATGGATAGACAGTTTTCTGGTGGTTTCACGTCTTACGAACAGTCTGCTGGAGAAAGTACAGTAAGCACATGTATGTCATCATTTATCCTGGATGTCTAGCATGACGGAACACTGCTTATATTTTGCACTGCTGCCACATACTGGTGGATGATTTTTTCTCCATGCCCTTGCTAGTTGCATGCCGTGACTATAGAGTAATGGTTCAGAGAAAATTTGTTCATGCAATAATGCAAAAATAATAAAAAGAGTGGCAATGAAACCTGAAAATAAGATGATTTGAAAATCAGATGGTCAGAAAATCACAATTATTAACTGCTACAATTCGAAACAAACTGGTGTAGTTGTTAGAATCACTTTAAACCAAAAATTCGGCATTCTCTAAACCACCTCCATTTGAAAGAGGGACTTTCGCATCATTTAGACACTACTAAGGAAATATTTCGTCGGGCACTTTTCATACAAAATATAGGTCAATTTGGACGTTTATTTCTATTGGTCATTTTGCTCGTAGTTGGAAAATGACGAGAATAGACCATTTGGGGGTAAAACATTTAAGTAATAGTGTCAAAATGAGGAACCTTTCTTAGCTCAGTCGATAAAAAAACAGCAACAAAGCAAGATCATGCTGGAGGAGGTGGCTGGGTTCGACTTCCCTGGCCCAGGACCCTGGGCATAGAGTATGAATGTACTT
The DNA here is from genome assembly GCF_037179485.1 of Ochlerotatus camptorhynchus. NCBI lineage: Eukaryota > Metazoa > Arthropoda > Insecta > Diptera > Culicidae > Ochlerotatus > Ochlerotatus camptorhynchus. The sequence continues at coordinate 1,510,932 of NW_027040887.1, read as the reverse complement.
GCCACACAATTATACTAATGCAAAAATGGTACAGGAATCGAAAGCTCTCAACTAATAACTGTGGAAGTGCATTTAGAACACTAAGTTCAGAACATGTAATTAGCTAATATGCGATAAACAATAAGCTTGAAGTTTCAAGAAGAAAAAGAAGTGTCAAAATAACAGAAAAAAGAAGTGTCAAAATGACGGAAAAAGTTTCCTTTTTTATTGAAGGTTGCGGGAATACCGATTGTTTTGGTTTTAAAGTTATTCCAACAAATGCAGTCAAGATTCCTATAGTGCGGATTCGTTCTTGCCGGATTCCAATAGTACTGATGTCACTAGATTCCTATAGTGCGGCCGATCCGGCATTAACGAATACACGTACCATATGGGATTTGAGCTAATTGGGACCAAACACTGATTGTACGGAAATTTTAAGAGATAACTTCCTGATGTTTATGGAGAAGTCAGGTTCGGGTAGGTCACAAGTCTGGCCTTGTGGAAAATCCGGATCAATCGCAATAGTGGTCAATTCATGAAACTGATTCTAGAGCCCCGCGGTTTTTTCCTAAACCACTCATACACTTCTTATCTGAATGCATTTGGTGTTGTGACCAGAAAATTGACACTGGGGACCACGAGATGGAACACTTAAAGATCCGGAACATCCGTAAAAGTGGTAAATTCACGAAGCACTCATAGGCGTCTTATCTCAATAAATTCGGAGTTGTGACCAAAAATATGCCACTAGGGACCACGGGATGGTTCTCTAATAGATCCGGAACATCCGTAAATGTGGTCAATTAATGAAACTGATCCTATAGCTTCGGGGTTTATTCATAACCACTCGTAGACGTCATATCTCAAGTTCTAACTAGAAAATGGACGCAAAGGACCACGAGACATCTTATCAGAATGAATGCGGAGTTGTTTTCAAAATATATATATGACTCCGGAGGCGACAGGATGGTCCTCCAGAAAATCTGGAACATCTGTAAAAGTGGTGAATTCTTAAAACTGATTTATTTATTTATTTATTTATACGACTGAACATCAACAGGCGTTATTTGCCCCAATGATGTAACTTAAACTAAACATGAAAAGTACTAAAACAAAACATCAATAAGTACATAGATAGTCATCTCGTAAAAAAGGAACATTACTAAACAAACTAAACTGATCTAGAAATAAACCTCCGGCGAAGCAGCTGGCGAGTCAGGTCAAAATCAAACAGTGCGGAGACCCTATTGAACAGTCTCTGTGAACCACCGATTGCGCCGAACATTAGATTGCTATATTAGTTCGCTGTATTGGCAGGCGCAGCATTGAATTATTCCGTAGGGCTCGGGGTTGAACATTGATATCCAGATGGATCAGTTGCAAACGGCTTTCGTAGCTAGGCAATCGGAGGGATCCGTCCACGGCAGTTTACGTAGCGCATATCTCAGGAACCGTCGCTGAACAGACTCAACTCTTTCGACACCGTTGTTGTAGTGAGGAGTCCAGACAACCGAGCAGTATTCTAATATGGAGCGAGACAAGGTATAACAATTTAAGGCAGTAGATATCCGTGAAGTCTTTGGCAATCCTGAAGCTTTGTCGACGGCGTGCGAGATGTGCTGCTTGAAAGAGAGTTTTGTATCCAGAATCACGCCTAGGTCCTTAATTTGGCTGACGCGCTCAATTTCAGTGCCTAACAAAACATACTTGAACATAATAGTCTCTTTCTTGCGCGAAAAAGAGATAACCGAGCATTTGGACGGGTTAACCTCCATAGGATTCAGAATACACCAATCAGCAAAAGCTGACATTGAAGGAAGCAACAGTCTTCAATTGAATGAATTCGGAGGTAGAGTTTAAGGTCAGCTGCGTAAGATAATCGTGGTCCCTCAATTACCAGATTCACGTCGTTGAAATAAATCAGGAAAATCGGCGGTCCCAGGTGACTACCCTGAGGTATGCCGGATGTGGCAGCAAACGTACGGGACTGGTGATCACCAATGACAACAGTAAGATAGCGATCGGTGAGGTATGACTGAAACCATTGCAAAAGGCAGCTGTGGATACCAAGCCTGTCAAGTTTAGCGATTGATATGCGGTGATTAAATTTATCGAAGGCAGCAGATACTGTTAGAGATGTAGGAAGTAAGGCACAGCAAGTTCGTGGCAGTGGAGCGAAGTAATGCCACGGTAGTTGCCAACGTCCTGTTTGTTGCCTTTTTTATGTACTGGAAACATGTGTGCTAGCTTCCAACAGGATGGGAAAACTCCGACGTCCACAGACCGTTGAAAATGTGCAGCAGTGGAGACAACAAACTGTCCAAGTGCGTTTTGAGGAACGCCGATGGAATTCCATCAGGACCTGGATTGTACGACGACTTGAGTTTCGAGGAAGCCCTGGAAAACATCTCGGGATTGATGTCAATTCTGCTCATGGTTTGGCCAGAGAGTGGTACGTAACTGGCAGCCAGTCAGGCATGGTCGTGACTCAGTCTCTCGTCCGTGAAGACACTAACAATTTTTTCAGAGAACAGCTGACAGATATCTTGCGTAGATGAGGCCACGTTACCATTATGTGTCATAGACGACAGCAGACCAGCTTCATGGCGTTGTTCGTTGACAAACTTCCAAAACTGCTTGGGACGTGACTTAAGCTTTCTCTGCAATCCACGTCGATACTGAAGAAAGCACCGTTTCGCAACTCGTGTGTATGCGTGATTGATCCTGACATAGTCACGTTGAAGGGATAGTGTGCGGTGCTTGGTGAACTTCCTAAGAGCGGCTCTCTTTCTGGATTTCAGTCGACGAAATTCGCTCGTATGTCATGGTGGATGGGTCGTATGATGATGAATCTTTTTCGGAACGTGTCTGTCAATGATATATGCCAAGACATTTGAAATAGTTTGAGCGGCGGACTCAATGTCAACGGTGTCCAATAAGTCGTCCCAATCTAAATTGGAGAGTAACTCGGCGATACTACCATGGTCGGCGTTGCGAACATCGTAGGAAACGGTGGCAGGTGAAATATTAAAATCATGCATCAGCTTAGTACTTAACTGATCTTAGAGCTCTGTGTTTTTTTTAGAAACCACTCATAGACATCTTATCAGAATGAATTCGGAGTTGTGTTCGTAATATGGACTCTGAAGACTACGGGATGGTCCAACGGAAGATTCAGAACATCCGCAAAAGTGGTAAATCATGAACACTGGAATATGGAATTTTTAGTAAACCACTTAGTCTAATCTGTTAAGTAACCCAAGTAACATTGAAGGTTTTATCGAGGCTTTAAAGCAATCTTCAAGTCTAAATTATGGTCTCCATGATTTTGGTCTTTTATCTAATGGATATTTTTGGTCGCTATTGAAAATTTAGTCGATTGCTGAATTTATGTGTGTGTGTGTGTGTGTGTGTGTGTGTGTGTGTGTGTGTGTGTGCGTGTGTGTGTGTGTGTATGTGTGTGTATGTGTGTGTGTGTGTGTGTGTGTGTGTGTGTGTGTGTGTGTGTGTGTGTGTGTGTGTGTGTGTGTGTGTGTGTGTGTGTGTGTGTGTGTGTGTGTGTGTGTGTGTGTGTGTGTGTGTGTATGTGTGTGTATGTGTGTGTGTGTGTGTTCGTGAGTGCGTCACCCTCTATCCCTCACCCTGCCGGGGCATTGGACAAGTAGAACTGCGAATAATTTGATCAAATCTCATGCTCCGTAATGGTGCCCTTTATGTTGTGAAGACTAGTACTTCAAAAAGGGTAACTTTTGAGGCAAGACAGGGTGTCCTCAACAAGCTAAGGGAACAGGATGCACTAGATGTCCACAAAAGGTACAGCAAAACATCACATAGACGCCCTTATTAACACTAACTACTCAAGGGGTAGAAGGTCAAGAAGAGCTACCGCCGCCAACTAAAGCTTGAACCGGGTACTTGGGACTCCCACGATATACCTGCGGCAATGGTCAGCAGACGACTTTTAATTTGATTTCATTAATTTGACCACTTTTACGGATGTTCTGGATCTACCGGTGAACCATTCCGTGATTTCCAGGGTTGATATTACGGACGCAACACCGAATGCATTCTGATAAGACGTGTATGAGTGGTTTAAAAAAATCCGTGGAGCTATAGGATCAGTTTAATTAATTTGAGACTTTTACGGATGTTCCGGATCTTTTAGTGGACCATACCGTAGTCCCCAGCGTCCATATTCAGGTCACATCTACGAATCCATTCTAATAAGACGTATATGAGTGGTTTTAAAAAATCCATGGAGCTCTAGGATCAGTCTCATGAATTGACCACTTTTACGGATGTTCCGGGTCTTTCGGAGGACCAGACTTATAACTTTCCGGATGCAAAATTTTCCCAAAAGGTTGTTGTCTATCTTGTTAATAACTTTTCAGAAGATACCAGGAAGTTATCTCTTCAAATTACCCTACAATAAGTGTTTGTCCCCAATTAGCTCTAATCCTATATGCTACGTGTATTCGTTAATGCCGGTTTCCATTGGTGCGGTCCCTATTAACCGTACTATAAGAATCTTGACTGTACACCGTGTGATGCGATTGATTCCGCTGGCGCTGGTGGGTTTTGTACAGTTCTCCTACCTATGTTAATAAAAATGAGAGAAAATAAATATGGCAACCGCTTCAGACAAATGGACTTCGCTTACACGATGAATTGCGTTTAGTGTCTGTCTGGTGGTAGCCCCGTGCAAAGTCGGTTAACAAAATGAAAGCAAATCGATATTAAAGTTTGCAGCTCCTATCATAATGAAAACTCATTTTGATTTCAATTGTCGCGACAGAAGTCTGATATCATATTGTGCTTTCATTATGCAGTCAAGACTTTTTAAATCAAAGCAACTTAACTTGAAGTTCTGCTGTTAATTTCTTGTTTAAAATTTGATTTAAGTTCATCTCTCGTTGAACTAACGATTATTCTTTATTTGTTTTGTTTAACACATTTTAGGCCACATTTATTCGTGACTAGCCCGAGGTGATATTTGAGCTCAAATCTTTCAGCGTGAGAAGCTTGGATGCTAACCATTTACGACAGGCCCGTCAAACATTATGAAAGCGAAATCAGTAATCAAATGAATTTCATTGAAAGCAGAATTAGTTTTCCGTTTCATTCAACAAGATAAAATTTTGCTCTCATTTTTGCTGTGTTAACCGATAAGTCAACCAAAATGAGATCAAATGGAGTATTCAAAATAAGTTGTATCATAACAGCAAATTCTGATTTCAATTTGATCTCTAACTTTGCTCGGGTAGGGTGGTAGTTGGTCGTAATGGTGGTTGGCTCTTTTGGTATTGCTGTTCCTAAGTACAGTAATTCGTCCCTTGATGCGACTACCCATCGCTATTTCTTGGCTATCCTTCAACCAATTGGGCTGATTTTCTGTAGATAACTAGTTTATGGTTGACACTAATCACATACTAAGTATCAGCGTAATTGATTGAAGGACAGCCGAGAAACACTGCTGGGTGGATGGTACCATCCACCGCCTAAATGAAGGGGCTACTGTAGATATGTACATTAGATACTTGCTTACACATTGGTGGTTTTTATGTGTGGGCATGCTCGATTCGAATGGGATTCGCGCTTTTATTGAGCCACAGACTAAGTTTCCAGGAGTAATCAATAAAATGTTTCGCTGGGTAGCTTTTGCTGATTTGATTTGATACATGTGCTGCGGATGAAAATTTCCAGAGGTACCCATCTTTCGCTGTTACTGGTTTTGAGTGCTTTGAGTGTCTATTTTTATGCTACCGTGCAATTTTACCACCCATTTAGTACATTCACTATAGTACCCAGCTAACATTCAGCTTTATAAGCCAACTTTTCCAGCGTTGTGCTGTAAAGTAGCTGAACAAAAGCTGCAGATACAGCTACATGCAGAAGCTAGCTAAATAGTTTCGGAGAACGTTTCCTCAAATTTTTTCACAACCATTATTCAATTTCTCAGTCGCACTGAATAACAGCAGCCAATAACCGCAAACGTCACTTCTATGCACATATTAATCAACTTTGAACTTGTAGCTGCAAAACAAAGCTAATAAAGTGTAAATATTACTCATTTGATGGCAACCAACCACTCTTGCTGAAAAACATAAATATCAAAAGAGTTTTTTCAACAACTAATCAACCTGTACTCAGCTAATAAACTGTATTAGCGCAACTAAGAAAGCATTTTTACAGTCAATTAGGTTTATTTTTATACGTGTGCAGTTTTACAGCTTTACTCTGCTCCTTTACAAAGCTGAAGTAACTAGTCTAGAAAAGTGATTCATGTGCACTATAATAAAGCCTCTAGTCAGCGATATTCTTGCAGAAGGTCATGTAGATTTGTTTACGTTAGTTCAATGTGTTGGCGTAGCGAAGTTGGTAGTATCAAGGTTTGCCAATGCGGTCGTCTTGTGTTCAAGTCCTGGTTCCAGTGCAGGGTAAGAATTTGGCGGTGTGCTTATAACTAATGTCGAGTCATTTGATTAGCAGCTAAAAATCAATAAATTCCTCCATCAAAAATAGTAAACAATATTTAACCTAGCTTCAAGATCAAGCTTGTGTAGTGATTATTGGATGATCGGGAAAAGGTTTAATAAACGATTTTCAAGCTCACACACAACTAAATAGTATGTACAACACTGTAAAGGAAGCCTAAATGGATATGCAATAGGAGCTTGTCCCATCCGTTCCAACAGCCATAAGAAGCTGACTATATTCACCAGATTTGCTGGTATAGAGGTTGAGTAAAGGTTACCTCATACCGTATAGCATTTGAATACAGTTTGAAGCTGTATAAATGAAATAAGCAAACCGTTTACATTATGACAATTGTTAGTTGGGTAGTTCGTCATCGTTCTTCTCATTCATTCAGTTGGGTAGTTCGTCATCGAACTTGGTGAATCGATTAATTTTATTGAAAATAATCGATTCACTGATTTAATTAATCATTTTTAATCGATCTTTTTGAATCGATCTTTTGAATCGATTAATTTTTCAAAATAACACATGTTTCAAATATAACGGATCATAGGAAAGTTGGTGCAGATTAACGCCAAGTTCAGCCTAAAGTTGATATTACATTACATAAGCTATCTTGTTATGACATTTCACTAATAATAGTCATTTAGTGTGATGATTGATATCATTTAGAAATAAATTGTGTAGTACGTACGCAATAATGAAGTTTTTGCTCAGCATACTTGATTAGGTGAGTGATTTAACAGGTTATACTATTCGTTTTATTGGTATTAAATGAACGATTTAAAAAACGAAAGACTAACATAAAGTATAAAACAAAACGATTAGAGTATAAAAGCAGGTAAGTACGGAAAGTACTCAATTCAGATATCCGAAAGGGATCCCAAGAAAGCTAATGGAGCCATGCGTTTTGCATTGAGCCGATATCGATTCTGTGTGGTTTCACCAGTTTTAGAAAATAGCCTCTCTGACCGAGCGAGACGTGGGATATTCTCGTGTGAAAGACAGAAGTGGAAGAGAATGCGAAGTACACTCAAAATAATCGACACGTTGTTGTTACGTGAAAAATTACTTCTTTCCTTTATTTAACGTCGGTCTCTGTTCCGCAATCAAGTGCCAATCACCGACGGACATCGATTGCCATCCATTGACGGCAATCGAATGTGCAGGAAGGCAGCTTCCACACCTGCGTAGGATATCGCACCCATTCAACACGTGAAAAATTACGTAGGGTATCTCTGTTTCCTTTGCTGTCAATTTTACGTGGCCCAAGTAAACTCTACATGTTACCATTTATTTGTGAACCAAAACTCCTTTCGAAATCGTCAGATTTTTTTGTGAAGTTTGCGTGAATTACACATACACAGTGATTTTCACGTCTGAAAAAATAAATGAGTGATTCACTCATAATGCTATACAACATGGCGCTAGTTCCTTGGGCATGTTTAAATGCCATTGAAATCCAGATTGGTTTGGTCTTTACTGATACAATTTCGAGTTGTAAGTATAATTAATATTAAAATTTAATGGAGATTAATTTAGTTTGTTCCTTTTTAGTATGACGACAAGGACCATCATGTATGGACTTCAAGTGGAAGTTGTAAGCCGATGCATTTTTGTTAGTGTTCCTGTTCCCGATCCTTGTCTCTGTCGAATTTTATTTCATTATATGTTTAATGCCAACGTGTTTTTTGTCTATTGATGTCTATTAAGAAATAAAGAATACATTTTATTTAAATCGAATCGGAATTAAATAATCAATTGGAATAACTATGCATTTTATTAGAAGAATCACGTAACTTCTACGTGATAATCCAGTGATATTGAAGCTCACTAAATTGAGCGTCTACATATGAGAATCACGTAAGTCTTACGTGAAAAATGCGATGGAAAAAATCTATGTGTTTTCACGTAGCATTGATGTGAGGATTATTTTGAGTGTACTATACGAGAGCCGTACAAAGAGACAATTATAGAGCTTTCTGGTGTTTAAAAGGCACACACTACTGCACAATTTAAATCGAATGAGCGTGTGCTAGATAGAGAAACACAATTAAACGTCAAAAAGGTCTATAAACGTCTATGGACTCCCAAACTTTCTCTTTCTCCTTCTTGCCAGAGACGTTGATAGAGACGCGCTACGAAAATTTCTGTCGAAACAGCAGCACGGTTTTTGAGGGATATTTTGGCAATGGTACTGGCAACCATGTTTCTTCGAGTGGTTTCAAATAACTTTCATACAGTGCCGCAATGCTGTTAAGAAAATTTAAACGTTCGACCGGAACTGAATTAAAATGAATTGCGGGGCAACATTTTGCAAAAAAATAAAACAAAGAAGAGATATGACAGTCGCTCCATGACAGTATAAATTTTGTCATATTTTACTGTTTTTACTTGCAGCGCAATCATTTGTGTTACCATAAAACTAAATAAAACGTTCCGAAACGATATTGTTTTTTATCAGTAATAAATGTTGTATTTAATTGCATCAACAATAAATAAATAAATAAATAACAGATTTAAAATATTTCGTGAAAATAATTAAACACTTTTATCATCATTGAGAACAATACTCCTTTCTGGTGAATTGAGCGAAGAGTAATGTTTATCTACTTTGCTCGTTTGGTTCACGCTTATTCTGGTCAACTCAAAATTGAGTCGAAGGTACTCATCTCAGCGGCAAGTAGGGCTACTTAAAATTGAGTAGCCTTATGTTGACTCACTTTTGAGTAAACGACGTTCTCACGTAGACTGAGTCAAATCCACTCGCCGGTATTTTCAGTTGCGGGGAGGGTCTTTGTTTTGATTTTTATTGCCTAGTCCTGGATTTTGCTGACTGAGTGGCTTTTACTCAGTGTGACATTTCTCGTTTACTCAATTTTTGACAACTCGATACATCGGACGAAAGTGAGTACGATCGACTCACCTGGTGAGTAAGCAGAAGTTAGTGTGTTCAGCGTTTGACGTATATAGTCGCTTTATTCATAGTCTGGCGGATAGAATTTCTATTTATCAAAAAGCGGAACCAATTCAATATATTGTAGACCAAAAATTGAAAAGGTACTATCAACTTTTAAAAACAAAACGTTGATTATGCTAACCTCACCAATCGAACAAAAATTATCAGCATCATCGGATAGGGCAAACTTTCCCCAACCCAAAGATGGTATTAATTTGCGTAGGAGAGTCTTGAGTCACGAGAAAAGGGGTTCCGAAGTTTTGTTCGCAATAACTGATGTGCTCTTTTCTGTTGTTGTACGTGATTTGCTCGATTGGTTCCGCTATTTGACAGCTCAATTGGTTCCCAAGATTCTATCCGCCAGACTATGAATATAGCGACTATAGTTTGACGGTTCGTTTGGTTCTACAGCCTACACGGTAACCGCAAAATACCCAATAATGATTACAAAATAAGCATTTTCGAGGGAGACTGGGACTACCCATTAAATGAGTAAAAATATCACCCATTTATGAGTATTTGTTATTCAAAAATGAATACTTACTATTTGTTTTTGTACTTGTAATTACTCATAAATGGGTAAAATTTTACTCATTCAATGAGTAGTCCCAGTTTCCATCGAAAATGCTCACTTTGTAGTCATTATTGGATATTTTGCGGTTACCGTGTATGCGCGTCTCTATTTAACGTCTCTGGTTCTTACCTACACGAAACGAAAATCAATTATTTAATTCATGTGTTTCACTTATACATTTTTGCCAAAGCATCAGCCTTATACATTCCATAAGACAAACCACATAGGTCCTATTAGAATGCATAAAAGGTATGTGTGACCGCTTATATATTTCATTTGACACATGATCTTTATTAACTTTTTGCAAGGCGTCTGCTTATTAGTTGACTTATACAATTTATGAATAATCAGCAATGGAAATTTGCCAAAAGGTATAAGGAGATTTCTATCCGTGTAGTTTACAGCATTTTTGAACTCGGTAAGGTGATTTTTTTTTTATCTAGTTCGTTTATTTGGAAGGCTCAATCGCGTTAGCTTTACGGAGCCGATTATTCTTTGTTCACTGTGTGTAACAAAATTCACTTAATTCTATGTCTAGTAGGAGTTGGGCCGATTACTCGCGGCTTACTCGAGGTTAGAAGGGTACATTTTCGAAGGATAGGATCAGGGGAGGAGCTTGGGGTAGGGTAACGTTGTCTCATCAGAGCGTTGTCGCCAGTATGAACGGTAGTGCTGTTCTAGCTTCGTCCGGAGTTCGACCGGCTATGGTGGGTGACCAGTGGGCGACGATGAGATTCATCGAGACGGGGGGACAAGACAAACAAAAACTAATAAAGAGAGACAAAAGACAAAAGGAATTAAATTCTTATACTAGACATTTGAAGAAAAACATAAACGGACTGCATATAGCAGAGATCACGGGTTGCCAACACGTCTCTGATAGGAACATAGGGTTGTCTTCCTTGGGCCTCGAGGGTATTCAAAAGTCGCTCTCTGGCGGCGTCATTATCCGTACATTGCCAAACTGCGTGTTCGATGTCATCGTAACCGTTTCCACACCGACAGATGTTGCTGTCCGCGAGGTTTATTCTATTGAGATGAGCATCTAGCGAGTAGTGGTTGGACATAAGTCTACTCATCACGCGAATGAAGTCACGACTTAAGCCCAAGCCTTTAAACCACGCTCTCGAAGAAACATTAGGAATAATTGAATGTAACCACCGTCCAAGATTTCCAGTGTCCCAATCGGTTTGCCAACTCGAAAGGGTACTCTGACGCACTAAATGGTAAAATTCATCGTGTGAAATTTACCTGTCATAAAATTCGCCTTCCTGAGCACACACCTTTGCGTGAGAGTCCGCCTTCTCATTGCCTGGGATTGAGCAATGTGAGGGGACCCATACAAAGGTAATCATATATGATCTTTCGACCAGCACACACATCTGCTCCCTTACCTTTGAAAGGAAATAAGATGAGTGCCTACCTTGTTTCATCGACCGAATAGCCTCAATCGAACTGAGACTATCCGTGAAGATGAAGTAATGGTCTGCGGGCATGTTGGAAATCATCCCCAATGCGAAGTTGATTGCTGCCAGCTCAGCAACAAAAACGGAACAAGGTTCCTGGAGTTTGCGGAAGGCGCTAGAGTTTTCATTGAAGACACCGAAGCCAGTGGATCCATTGAGACGGGACCCGTCTGTAACATATCTTTTCATGCAATTGACTTGTTGGTACTTTTCAGTAAAAATACGCGGAATAATAATAGGTCGAAGTTGATCGGGAATCCCATGAGTTTCTTGTTTCATGGTCAGATCATATTCAATTGAGGAACTGCGATTGGTGAAGTGAACACGGTCTGGAGTATAACAAGGAAGACACATATCTGATGATATGTAGTGGTGGTAGATTCTCATAAATCGAGATTGTGTGTTCAGCCCAAGAATTTCTTCAAAATTAGCAATTATAAGTGTGTTCGTCACTCCGCATTTGATTAGTATTATGAGAGAGAGCTCCCAGAAACGGTTCTGGAGGGGTGTTACTCCTGCCAGAACCTCGAGACTCATGTTATGCGTTGAGTGCATACAGCCTAGAGCAATACGCAGACAACGATATTGAATTCGTTCCAATTTTATTAGGTGACTTTTTCTTGCCGAGAGAAAGCAGAAAGACCCGTACTCTAGAACAGAGAGAATAGTTGTTTTATAAAGCGTTATGAGGTCTCCCGGATGAGCACCCCACCATGTGCCGCAAATTGAACGGAGAAAGATGATCCTCTGCTGACATTTTTGCTTCAAATACGTAATATGGGTATTCCAAGTGCACTTTGAATCAAACCAGACCCCAAGGTACTTGAAAGGATTGAGTAATGTTTCTGCCCAAAAGATTAAGTTGCATTTGGGCTGGGTACCGCTTTCGAGTAAACACTACCAGTTCAGTTTTCTGCGGCGAGAATTCGATCCCTAGATTCCTAGCCCAAGAAGACAAGTTATCTAAGGAACTTTGCAATGGTCCTTGCAAGTCCACGGCATGTGGACCTCTTACGGAAACCACACCGTCATCAGCAAGTTGTCTAAGCGTGCATTGTTCTGCCAAACAGTTGTCGATATCTTTGACATAAAAGTTATAAAGAAGAGGGCTGAGACATGAGCCTTGGGGCAGGCCCATGTAACTAATTCTGGAAGTTGTCAGTTTTCCAAGAGAAAAGTTCATTTGCTTTTCTGACAACAAATTGTACAAGAAATTATTTAAAATTCCAGAAAGTCCACATCTGTGCAGATTGTCTGACAGAATTTCAATGGAAACTGAATCAAAAGCCCCCTTAATGTCCAAGAATACTGAAGCCAATTGCTCCTTGTGCGCAAAGGCCAGTTGAATATCTGTGGAAAGCAGCGCTAGACAATCGTTTGTTCCTTTGCTCTTGCGGAACCCAAACTGTATATTTGATAGCAAGTTATTTGATTCGACCCAGTGATCGAGTCTCCGAAGGATCATTTTCTCCAACAATTTCTTAATGCACGAAAGCATCGCAATCGGACGGTATGAATTATGGTCAGACGCTGATTTGCCAGGTTTTTTAATGGCTATTACTTTGACCTGTCTCCATTCAGGCGGTACAATGTTGTTTTCTAGCAAGGAATTGAATAAATCTAGCAAGCGTCTTTTAGCGATATCTGGGAGATTTTTCAGAAGATTGAATTTAATCATATCGCTTCCCGGTGAGGAGTTGTTCGATGAAAGAAGAGCCATAGAGAAATCCAGCATTGAGAATGGTCTATCCATCGGTAAGGTGATGATCATTTCCAATGCAAAATCCTACGCTAAATTCAATGCCGTGGTCAGAAAAAAATAAAGTAGAGCTATTTTTGAGATCTACAAAAAATTTGATTTTTTGAATTTTGGACAAAAGTACGATTACTAAAATGTCAATATCTTTGGAACTAGTGCACCAATTTTAAATCTTTTTTTATGAAAATGAAGCTAAATAAATTTGCTATCGTTCACTAGAATATTATGTCTTAATTAAAAATTTAATGTTGAAATCATTTAAAAATTTACAGCATTTTTTTTTTATTTTTCCTGCGAATTTTCCATGAAAATCTTGTTTTAATCAACATTTTTAATGGGATAAAAAGATTCAAAAAATCATTCCATAATTTATTCTTAAAGTCCATTCAAAACTGGAGAAAATGAGCCTTTAATGGATGAAATCGGTTGGAAATTGTCGACGTTATGAGCATTTTTGTTAAACACTTAAGAATGTTGCTGAAATACAACAGCTTTAGAGTTCCTTTTCTAGGTGTCGTTGTAAGCATCCAAATCGCATGTAAAGTTTTCATGGGAGATTATTTTCTCTTCATATCAATTTGATTAAGGCATATCAGGATTTAAAACCGAGTTGATACAAAAGAAATTTATTTAGGTTTTATTAAAAATGATTGAGAATCGAATGACTTTGTCTTCGATGTTTTGAACTTGTTTCTCGAATCAGAAACCAACAATAGTCACCCATCATTGCTTCATCCCAAAACCCTTGGTAACGACGTTCCATCATCTTCATTTGTTGGTGAAAACGTTCGCCGTGCTCATCACTCTCGTCACCAAGATTTTCCGGGAAAAAATCCATGTGAGAATGTAGGAAATGTATCTTCAAAGACATATTCACACCTGTGTTCAGTGAAATAAAAGGATTTGAAATTAATTATATGTAACAAACACAATATTTTTGATTTATACCTATTTTCTCATAATTTTTGAGCAATTCATCGACGGCTTCCTCATAATCTGGGCTTCTGAAATTTCCTAAAAAGGTTGTGACAACACGCTGGAACGATTTCCACGCTTCTTCCTCATCTGGTGTCAAAACTGTATTGAATGCGGAATCATTGAGCAGTTTTTTGATCTGTGGACCAACAAATACACCTTCCTTTATCTTTGCGTCAGATAAATTTGGAAATACTGATTTCAAGTACTGGAATGCCGGCCCTTCTTTTTGCAACGCTTTGACGAAATTTTTGAATAGCCCAAGTTTTATATGTAGTGGTGGAAGTATTATGCGTTCTTTTACCACAAGAGGATCATTTTTAACGTTGTCTTTACCAATTGTGAAATTATCCCGTTTTGGCCAATCTTTTCGGACGTAGTGTTCCTTACGAGCTCGACTGCCCCATTTACACAAAAAACACATATATTTTGTGTATCCCTGTTGCAATCCAGTCAACATGGCAACCACTTTAAGATCGGAACAAATTTTCCAATTGTGTTGATTGTAATTTATCAAATTGAGCAATAGAGCCATTGATTCATACGTTTCCTTCATATTAACGGCATGAGCTAATGGAATAGAAGGTTTCTCATTCCCTTGATGCAGTAAAACGGCTTTCAAGCTCAACTTGCTGCTATTGATGAATAAACGCCATTCAGCTGGATCATATGGCTCACCAAACTCTTCAAACAAGCCGTTTACGTCATGGCAAAAACATGCCTTGTCCTTTGTAGAATAATATTTGTCAAATTTCTTGTGACTATTCCTGTGACAAGAAATTTTGACCTCCTTGCTCAGCATGTTGTGTTCTTTCAAGCGTGATGCCAGCAATTCGGATTTCTCCTTCGATAAGTCGAGATCTCGCACCAAATCATTAAATTCGGATTGTGTAAACAGTTTTGGGTTTCTTTCCAATTCCACCTCGAAGTCTTCCTCGCATTCCTCCTTGAATTCCTCCTCACTTTTTGTAACGGTCGATTCAACAGAGGGCGCTCGTTTCCGCTTTGGATAAACAGGATACGGGACCGAACTTGAATGTGGAACAGGTTTTGTCATAGAAGCCACTTGTGGATACTCAACTGTTTTGTGACGTCCTTGTTGCTTAACTTTTGTCAAGCAGAAATAAGAATCCGTTGCATGACAAAACGGTCGACGCCATATGGTGGGCATGTCAAAGGACAAATAGCGACTGACAGATAACAAATAAGCAACGGCGCCGGTGGTATAGTGGTAAGCGTGATTACCTCTCACCCCAGCCGGCCTGGGTTCAATCCCAGTCGGCGCCGCCGGGATGTTCTGAGGCATAACATCTCTGATCACGCCTTCCTTCGGATGGGAAGTAAAGCCGTTGGTCCCCGGTTCATGAGTTGATGGGTCGATAGGTAGGGTCCAGGTGTGGGAGCTGCCTTCCTGGCACGTCGGTAGCATTGGTGCTCAGCACGGAAAACAAGATCGACGGAAAAAAAAAACAAACCAAAGATAACAAATAAGTGAGTTAGTAAGTAAGACATTAACACTTATCAAAAATAGATGAAGTCAGATAATGTCGATCAGGAAAGAACAAAGCACTACCATGCTGTACATAAATTGTTTATATGAAAGTTATTCAAAAAATCAATTTACCTTGCGCCTGACATCCACCTAGCCAAGCACGTTTTGCACGAACTACATAATACTTTGGGAATCCACGGTTCGTCAAAGTCTCCAGGATCAATTTTAAAATAAAGCCTGTATGCAGTTTGCAACGAAGCAGTGAAATTGACCGATTTGTTAATATATAGTTGCCACACGCGTAACAAAACTTTTGAGGATCATTTTTACACTTGAATTCACGTTTTGTCGTATACATCGTTAAGCAATGTTAAAGAAAGAAAGCTGTCAAATTGAGTTGATTGCGTTAGGTTCTCGCCGAGCGGTCTCACAAACACTAGCGTAAATTATATTGTTGAAAATATCCCATTTAATTTTGCGTGACAGTTGGTAGTGTTAGTGAAATGCACCGTATGCGTACACGTCCGCAGAAAGGCTTACTGGAAGTGGTGCATGAACCTAGGAGCGGGACAACGGCCAATCTTGGAACATTCAATTTCCATGATTTTACAAAAAATTTCATAACTTCGACAATTTCCAACCGATGTCATCCATTAAAGGCTCATTTTCTCCAGTTTTTAATGGACTTTAAGAATAAATTATGGAATGATTTTTTAATATTTTTATCCCATTAAAAATGTTGATTAAAACAAGATTTTTATGGAAAATTCACAGGAAAAATAAAAAAAAATGCTGTAAATTTTTAAATTACTTCAAAATTAAATTTTTAATCAAGACATAGTACTCAAGTGAACGATAGCAAATTTATTTAGCTTCATTTTCATAAAAAAAGATTTAAAATTGGTGCTCAAGTTCCAAAGATATTGACATTTTAGTAATCGTACTTTTGTCCAAAATTCAAAAAATCTAAATTTTTGTATATTTCAAAAATGGCTCTACTTTATTTTTTTCTGACCACGGCATTGAATTCAGCGTAGGATTTTGCATAAGAAACGTTGGTCAACCACTTAAGTTCACACTTTTTATGTTGTTTTGTAAACTAGTGTTATTTAATTCATGTGTTTCACTTATACATTTTTGCCAAAGCATCAGCCTTATACATTCCATAAGACAAACCACATAGGTCCTATTAGAATGCAAAAGAGCTATGTGTGACCGCTTATACATTTCATTAACTTTTTGCAAGGCATCTGCTTATTAGTCGACTTATACAATCTATGAATAATCAGCAATGAAAATTTGCCAAAAGGTATAAGGAGATTTATATCCGTGTACTAAACCGTCACACTGGTTGTTTGCAGAATAAGGCATTTTACGAGATGTTTCGAGTCAGCTGTTTTTTTTTCTGTTTACCTATTTTGACGTTTACCAGCGGGCCGATTTGTTGACATACCACGACCAAAATCAAAACAAAAACATCAGACGTAAACAATAACAATGCCTCGAGCGCGTTCGAGTGGCCCGCCAGGAACTGTCATCAAGACGTCACGTAAAATAGCTTATTCATGTTCAAGGTAAGTGATGTGTTAAGGTGAAGACAAAAAAAAAATCAATATTAAATTGCAAATGCAAATGCACTGAAAATTTTGTTTTGGATTGATACAAAAATCGAATGAAAAGGATCGATCCAATCGATTTTTGTCATGTTTGAAATCGATTAAAAAAATCGATAAATCGAACCAAAAGAATCGATCTTTTGTGTTTCGAACCAAGATCGCCCATTGCTAGTTTGGATACAACATTTGGCACACACAAAAAATTTCACACGTTTGATCGAAGTGTTTAAACACTTGATTTTCTAAATGCACAATCACATTTAGTTTAAGTGTATTTCACCTTGGTTCAATGTGTTATACACGTTAATTTATAGTGTTTCAAACTTTGAAATGTTGAAAATCTTTCACTATCTATTCAAGTGTATTGCACATTGAATCACGCTACTGTTCAAAACAGATGAATTTAAAGTGTTTTGCATTTCAATACGATGTGAATTGCTTGCTCAGAAAGGTTAACATCGATAACAAGAGTTGTGACTTTATCCTATCAACCTGCCTCATATATGAGAACAACCGTGGCACAGTGAGATCGAACGAAGTCTTCGGCAGCAGCATACCCCAACAGTTCATGATCGAATCCCAAATCAGACCCATTAAAAATATATGTGAAAGCTCTGGCCTCTGGCAGTTTTGTTTATATATTTGTCGATTCATTTTTAGAGTCGGTAAAGTAGAATTCGATAAAGTAGAATATTGTAGAATATTGAACTATGGTGTGCAAAGCTATTGATATCACCATATGAGACACATAGAATCCAAGTGTGTCACAATTCAAATCCATAGTGTTCAGGCATGGTTCATAGCATAAGATTCACACATGAAATGGATGTGTTTCACAATATGCGCAAAATTAAGTGTGAGACACATGATGATGACGTGTGGAATTTTTTGAGTGCACATATTCGCACATCCATTACATGCACGGTAACCAGCGTAAACACATAAATGAGTAAAAAAATACACATTTTTTATATATATATGCAGCTGCCAAAAAATGTGTAAATTTGGAGATCCTAAAATGTGTAAAAAATACACATTTTAAGAATGTAGTACCAGTCAAAAAATGTGTATTTTTATACTCATTAATGGGTAAAAAAAAAACTTCATACTTTGCTGCATCCTACTTTGTTGACGCACGCCATTTGCTAAATTTCAGTGAAGAACAGCAGGAAAATTGAGGAACTACGGTCCAAACTACAAATCCAAACAGTGCGCAACGATGGACATGCTAGAGGGTAGGTGATTTATACTTTTTTCATAGCTTTTAGTTTTAGTTTAGTTTATATACTTCATATACTGATTTTTGTTTTTCTTCCCTTGATTTGTTTGCCGTGCTGAGCATCAATGCTACCGACGCCAGGGAGGAATCTCCTATACCTGGACCCTACCTATCGACCCATCAACTCCTGAACCGGAGACCAATGGCTTCACTTCCCTTCCGAAGGAAGGCGTGATCCTCGGCGCGATCAGAGATGTTATGCCTCAGCAGCGTCGACTGGGATTGAGAGGAAATCACGAGGAAATCACGCTTACCAACACCTCTGGCGCCGCTACTTATTTTTGTTGATTACATTTCTGTTTTTAATAAAATATATACAATAATCGAGCAATCTTTATTTTACCATTGACACAAATAAGAAAATTCCGAAGTTAATAAAAAACCATGAGCATTCATTATATTTAAGT
This sequence comes from Ochlerotatus camptorhynchus, assembly GCF_037179485.1. Classification (NCBI taxonomy): domain Eukaryota; kingdom Metazoa; phylum Arthropoda; class Insecta; order Diptera; family Culicidae; genus Ochlerotatus; species Ochlerotatus camptorhynchus. Next base: position 1,491,946 of record NW_027040887.1, on the reverse strand, counting down.
TCTAGTAATGATTACTTTTTACACATTTTGCTGTAAAAACCGTTCTTGAAAAATGTGTAAAAAATACACTTCTTTTGACGTTTGCTGGGTTTACACATAAATGTGTAAACGCAGTTTACACATTCTATGAGTAGGCCCCTTTTTTCACGAAATGTGTGAAATTTTACACATTAATGTGTTTACGCTGGTTACCGTGAGAGTATCTATAAGCTGAGTGCCTTGCCCCATAAAGTGGGTACACACCAAAAAATTCTGAATTTTACTGGCGATGTAAACATCCATGCATACAAACATTCATACATGGAAACTTCCTTTTCACGTAAACTAGCAGCTTGCAAGAAATGTTGCAAACAAAAGTGGACAGTTGCATACAATATATAGAATATTGCATGACATGCCTCATAAATTTACACGATCTATAATCTAAACTTGTATGATATATGACGCTCCATTTATGTGCATCATAGTAACGGAAATTTACACTACTATTTTTTAGCTGTGTAGATCACCTTTTCGTGGTACGTTACGGGATGTAAGATCACTACCGATTGCTAGTTCTGACTACTTCAAGCTAAGGGAACAGGATTTTTCAGTAATCCAAGGAGCACATCTTAGTCCTTGTTACTTGTTATGCCTTGTTGACAGTGACAAGACTCGGCGTTGTCCACCGAGGATGATCTTGAAACAATTAAAAATGAGGTAGTTACACGCTACGAAACCGTCAGGGAAATATCGGTGCCCTGACCGACACATGTAAACGGCCCTTTTGACTTAAGAATCAGTTGAAAAAGACGAGAAAGTCAATTCAATCAAACACACTTTTCGTCGTGTTGCTTATGATTCAGTTTTAGGACACTTAATTTTACATGACATTTTTGTTTACGTTCCATGATTTACGGTAAAGATTAATTATGTCACGTGTAAAAATAGTAATTTCTAAGTGTGTAGTCTTCATCTATGTGATTCCTAATCTTCTATTTGTTGTTACATAGTTTTAATGGTTAAGGCTAGGGTTCTGATGCATGGTCATTATCGGTGTCATTCCTTAATTGTGCTGCTAAGGAATCCAATGTTGACTGAAAAAAGGGGCGCGCCTTTGGAGGCTGTTTCAACACTCCGAATGGTATAAATAGTGGGAGCTTTAAATTAGAGTCGGATCCTTGCGATAAATGCAAGAATGATAACTGTAAACCAATCGAATACACAGCAAAAAAATAATTTTGATATCACATCAAAGTGGATGCACTACAATCATGTCGAAAATTTCATGTAATTTTTATGACCACATAAATAAACAAATGCAGTAAAAGCAGCGTAATGTCAGTTCATGCATTGTATTAATGATAATTTTGTCCTTTTTAGCAAGTAATATTACACCATATTTTCGACATGATTGTAGTGCATCCACTTTGACGTGATATCAAAATTATTTTTTTGCTGTGTACTTCATCATTTCTCAATAGTGATGGAGTAATACGACATTCACTAAACTAAGAACACGGGATATACTACAATATATCAAGTTACTGGTCGCAGTGGTGTTAGGTCCCGAACAGAGGAAAAAAAAATTGAGTGCCTTCATCTTGATTGAAGTTACTTTGATCACTATTTCTCCTCAAATAAGTAAGTAAATATCCTCAATCGATTGTAATGGCATTCCAGCGCTCAACAAATCCTACCACCATGTGCCAACATGCGATTTTTCTCTTAACCATGATTGATCTTGATGTAGAATAATCCTTCGAAAATTAATCAATCAATTCTACTGTAACATCTCTATTGAGAACCCAACGCTAACGGGATGCATTCCCATAGCGGAGGAATGCAACAATTCAGACGATCACGTTTGCAATGGCACCAGACATGTCCACATGCTCCGAGCAGCTACAAACGATGAGTTAGGATGACGACGACGAGGACACATACACGACCACACCAGCGCACCGTTACTTACAGCTTCCGCAAATAATCCCTTCCTTGTAGCATGAATGGGTGGGTGTAAACTGCCACTCCAACTATGTATGCAAGCGGATTATAAGCAACTTTCGTACGCCTCTCTCTTTCTCTCTCTCTCTCTCTCTCTGACACAATAATTCATGCTCAACTTCCTGTTCGTCATCGCTTGAGATGGAAATTGCACTACTGGCGCGGAAGTGGGAGCAAGGGGATTCTCTTTGATAAATCTTCTGTAAATACAATGAACGGTACCTACCCTTTCAGGCGTGCAGCAGTTCATCAGGAAAGCTGAGCAACTGATGCTTCAAAAGGTTCCTTGTTTGCGATGAAATATGTGTGTCACTTGTGGTTATTTTGTTTCTTTGCCACTTGAAAGTCGTTTGCCATGCTTAGTGATTTTCCTCAGAAATTGTTATTTGAAGTTCAAGCACTTATTACCAACACCTGATCAATTGCTGCAAGCTAATCACAAATCACACGGATGAACAATCAAGGAAAATGCAAACCAGGATACAACGAACGAGAATGAGGATCCATCCATGGGAAATCCAGATTTTTTTCCGCTCCAATTACGATTGGTCAGAAGCTATTACCTTCAAGTTGAGTGTGTTATTTATCGATTGGTGTGCCTGGCAAGTCCAGCAGCATGGATCAATGGTCTGTAGACGGTACATTTACGACAGATTTCACCCATTGCAACTGCCGAGATTCTGAGGACGAATGTCACTGCTCGATGCAGGGAAATCACTGTGCTGCAGTAAAATTACTGTTTTTGCGTCGTCCTTGTCAACAGCAACGGCGGTCGTCTGTTTGCGAGAGCGATAGAGCAAGGGAAATTTAATTTGCCACATTAGGATAAATGGGATGCAATCCTCTTTATCGGACCGTTGCTGTTTGCAACTGTGCCATGGCAATTATTTTCCAAGCATTCGCATGTATCTTCTGGTAACTGGAGAACAAATGTCACATTCTAGCCTTCTTCGCATTTTTTGAATTTACTACTTTTCTACTTGATCTTAGAGGAATTAAGTGTATAATGAACAGGTTTCGAAATCACGGCCAAATTATTTAAATTCAGTTCCAAATCTACAGCCATCCTATTCGAAGAGTATTTTAAGGCTGTGAACCATTTGCCGAGTTAAATTTAACTCTTGGTTAAAAGTGTCATTTCGAAAGTTATTTCTTATGTTCAAAAATCCCTGTGTTGCCGATCGATCGGATTTCGAGCAGAACTCAGCCACGGTTGTCAAAATTTAACTTCTTGTCTGTCAGAAACGCTCGGATAGAAGGGTTAATCGATAACTTTCCATCTGTCAAATTTTAACCAAAAGTTAAAAAATCCGCCAAATCATTAAGAGCCTAAGCTGCTTGCAACATCTTGGACTACTTAAGAGTTGTTAAATGTGATGAAATGTTAACAAAAACAAATGCACCCGCTTGATTCTGACTGTGATACTTATTTCCACTCGCAATGCATCAGTTTTTTCGAGGTAAAATATCAAAATTCAGTTTTTTTCATAGGATTCATCAAAAATTGTAAGTGTTTTCAATAATTATTTGTTTCAAGAAGCGCTTGAAAACAATTGTTGCTTTGAGGGTAAAATGAACAGTTCATGCAGGGGTTGAAATGAACAGTAAGTACAATGTTCATTTTACCCCTGTAAGGGATTCCGTTGGAATCCGTAATCGTCTCCGGGATCTGGTTCACAATCCGGCCACTCGTTCCACACGTCGTCCTCCCAGGGGTGGAATGTGCAGTCAAATCGGTCTACCCAACAAACATTAAATGTTGAATAAGAGCTTATTCAGGCAAAAACAAGCTTCTTCAACTAGAAAATAGCTTATTAAGCTGTTGATCAACTCAAATTGTTTGTTGGGTACTGAAATGAGATGTTAATGTGTAAGGCTCACTGAGTCTGTCATCTCTTTCGTTCTCCCGCTGTTTAAACGGTTGAAGGAGTGTGACGTCAAACTCTGTCATCCATTTAATCAGTCGGAGAACGAAAGAGACGATAAATTTCCTGGGCCTGAATTTGGTTCCAAATATCAACAAACCATCGTTGCTTATTGCTTTGTTGTCGCTTGGAACCAGTTATGCGAGGTAGGCGATGATTGTTCGTATTTGACAGGCACCTCCCCCCATAATCCTCCAGGCACCTCTGTCCTGTTTCCCACTCATATCTCAGAGAAGAGTACACGGAACCGAACAATTACCCAAAATTAAGTTCTTTTCACTCATCTCCCATGTTCCGTTCAATAAGCTCATTTTCAGTAAACCGTTTATACCGTGCGGGACCGAAATCCGTACACCTAAGCACGAGAGAATCATTAACGGTCAATACTAAATAATGCTATCACATTATGCTCTGTATCACATCTTTTTCCTTTACATTTATCTTTATTTTTCCAATATTTGCAAACACCAGGTCTTAAAATTACCTTTAATTATTAGAAAAAAGGATTTAAATTGCACATATCTTGAATCAAAATCCGTACAGCGTTTTACGATTGAATCAAAATCCGTACAGTTTTGAATCGAAATCCGTACACTGTGTTGAGGATGAATCAAAATCCGTAGTCATGAATCAAAATCCGTACATGAATGTAAATCGATCCAAATCAATGAAATAAAAACGTGTTGCTATCTTGAATAAAGTATTTTTTTGTAGTTGCTTGGCTAAGAGTCCAAAACAGCTATATTCGTTTAAATACACTAGTTTACAGCATATTTGAACTTTGTACGCTGATGGTCATTTCCCATGTAAAATCGTGCGCTGAATCCAAAAATGTAGTCCAAACAAATCTCGGTAGGATAGTTTTGGAGATATAGGGGTAAGAGAGGCATAGTGAACAGGTGGGGCATAGTGAGCATCGCGCGTGCTCCAGCTTGGACTTCCGGCCGTTCAGAACAAATTTGTTGGCTGTAGGATCAATATCTTAATGATATTGATCCTACTACCAGTTGATTTGTTTCATGCAGTTGGAGATCCAGAGCCAAAGTACGGGATGCTCACTATGCCCCGCCTGTTCACTATGCCCCTCCTTCCCCTAGCTAAAAATTGAAATCTCACGTTAAAAAAAACTAAAACACAAATATCTCTGGCTGCAATGAAGTGATATTCATTATTTTAACGCCAAATTAAACGTGATAAAATTTTATTTCGATCGTTAAAACACTATTTTTCCGTGAGAGTAATGGTAGAACCACCATAAACATTTTAATTTACATTGTTTCAAAACTTAGCAGAAATTCAATTTTTCTTAGGAAAACTTAAAAAACAAACTATTAACTAACAACAATACCATCAATCTCACTGACAATTGATGTTCAATTGATCGAACGAAAAAATTTCTTACCTCTAATTTAGCGTTAAAATAATTGATATAATCTCATTACAACCGGAGATATTTGTATTATAGTAATCAAACTTGTTTAAAGTGAATTTTCATTTTTAGCTGTATCTCAAAAACTATCCTACTGACATTTTTTTCGACTACATTGTTGAATTCATTGCACGATTTTACATAAGAATCATTCGTCAAAAGTTCAGGTTCATTTATATTACTTTTACTTTTTTAACTAATGATATCTGCGTTAGATTAATTGATGCTCCAATCGATTCAAAGGAGAGGTAACTGAATTCTTTTTATTTAAGAAGGTAACTGTTCTGGATTTTTATGCTAACTAATATCATGTTTAAGGATTAATTTCTTCCAAATTTTATTCTATACCAGTGCTTTGGGTTAAATATTCTTAATGGAGTTTTCCTCCGATCACAACTTCGAGGTTTTTGAAATTTACATGTGATAACGTGCAAGATGCGCCATACTTTGAAACTCCACCAACCCACTGGCATCAAGCGATAAATTAACCGGTTCCTAAGATGGTAGCCCTATAATGGCGGATAAGTAAAAGAAAAATACAACCATCTTAGAAACCAACAAAAAAAGACAGTGAACTGACATCAAGGATTAGTTTTTCGTTTTGTGCATGAAAATTAAAATTGGTAAAATAACTACTTTAACTTAATTTAATTTAATACGTCAAGAGAGTAATAATCATAAAAATACAGATATTTAATTGCTTCTTTTCCACAGCTTTCTTCTGCTTCTTCTCCATTGTTACCATTGTCTTTTCAAGTTATAATGCTTTCTTGCTTCCAACCCTAATAAAAATAACCATAATAGAGAGTTTAACGACGTGTTCGGGGTATCATCCAAACCATTTGTGGGAAAGTTTACCCATCCGGGATAAAGTTCGTTCATGGTATTTGTTTATTAGGGAACTTTCTTTGCTCTTCTTCCTTTTCTTCCTCCTCTTCCTCTCTCGCTCAACCTTTTTCTTTTGTCGTTCCTCAATCCTTTGTTTCTTTGCGTTCTCTTTATCAATTTTCGCCCGCACTACTTTCATGTGTATTTCCGGTCATTCCTCGCTGGTAGCTACTGCTGGGAATGCTCTCTGTCCCATTTCTGTCTGCTCTCTGTAAGGGAGCATCCAAAAATGACGTAGCATATTTTTGATCAATTTTATACTCCTCCCCCCCCCCTCGTAGCGTATTTGGCTATATTCAATACATGGCCGGTCACAAATTCTGAAACCCTCACCTCCCCCCTCAAATGCTACGTCATTTATGCATGGTCCCTAATTTGTATATGCGTGTTGGTGATATCCTGTAAGAGAGCTGCGTTGTTTTACTTTTTGGCTGGTTCTTGACGCTCTTCATTAAAAGATATTAATAATATAACGTTTACAATACGAATAAAATAAGAGAGTAGCGATTCAATACGGCATCTCTTATGGTGGTGAATTGAACGGCAAAATCCCTGGATGCTTCTTGGTAAGATTTCTCCGCACGCATCATTGCCATAGTCTTCTCCAAATCCTCCGGCGTGTATTTAGTTTCCATGATCTGCTGAAAAACATTGGATAAAGTAGAATCGTCATTAGTGATGCACAAGTGTACGGATTTAGAATCAGCTGTTATATATGGATCGAAATCCGTACAGTACTAATTTTGATAAATAAATACCATATGCACGATCCATTGATTAGAATTGAGATATAAAACGATAAACACTAACCTTTTCGATCGACCTTCAGGAAACTACTTGCAAACATCACTGAAATACGCTTAACAAACTGAAGTAAATCCGAGAGATTTTCTTAGAAAATCGTTAAGAACGCAACCGATTGACATAAATGCCCGACACGTGTTAAGGTTTTTATTTTTCTTATTTTAATTGCATGACATTCTGCTTAATTGTTGACGTAAACATTAAGCTAATGCATGAATGAACATGAATATGTATTCATGTATAATATTTACATTGTTATGATGCATATAAATAAACAAATTCAACAGGGTGTACGGATTTCGGTGCTGTACGGATTTCGGTCCCGCACGGTAGTAGTTTACATTTGACTTCGGCAAAAATAATTACTTATTTTTTAATAATTAAGTTCAATTGACTCAAATGTGAGAATATCTCATATACTCACTAGTAGCTTATTGAACGATAGTCATGAGCAAGTCAAATCTCTCGTTCCGTTTTCGACAACAATAACAAGTGAGAGTGGGATGCAAAACTCAAAATTATCCAATATTTTTGGATTTTTGGCTCCGCAAAGTGTCACACACGACTGAGCCTAGTAAATAAACAAACTAGTAAAGAAAAAACCTTAAATTAGGGTAATTTTTTTTTTTCTGTGTAGACAATACGGGGCAAAAACGAACCACTTTTCTGTCAAACACGAACCAGGTCGTGATTGGCTGTTTTGAAATGCGTAAGATAGAGATAGAGATAGAGATAGATATATGTATAGATAGAGATAGAGATAAAAGAGTAAGAAGCCAGTTCCTCTTAGACTCATATACTCATTCCTGTTGGCTCACCAACGTACACTGCACCAAAACATCATCCTCTGTTCGTATGATTCCTCCGACCCTTCATATTAAAACATCGAAATCCTGTTTCCGAAAGACATCTCCAATCGGATGATGATGCATTCAAAATCGGATGATTTTACTTTTGAATATTGAATAAACCTTGATTCGCAAAGCGAACGGTTTGGCAGTTGAAATATGTAACGCACTGGTTTACATTATTGCTTTCCGGAATGAAAATGCAAATGGTATTGGTGCAGCCCCTTTACGAAAATCATTCAAAATACTAATGCGAACTTTTCAGCCGACTATTAATCGAGGTTGGAAGAAAGTACGCCATTTACAAGTGTAAATGCAGAGGCTGAATTGCTTTACGAGGTGATTTTACTTAGAATTTAACCAACCAAGATTTCATGTATATTTTGAGTGTGGTTGAAAAACTTAACCTCCCAGAAACGAGATCGACGGAAAACAAATCGAGGGAAGAACATTGAGAGGTTGTATTCAAGACACGACCGTAGATTTGACGTAGGATTACGTGCTCGGCAGTGTTTGTTTTTATCTTTAACCATCACACGCAAGGAGTAGCGCTTCAACCCAGTGTAGATTACAGACGGTTTAGTAAACACAGACCGGCGGATAGAAATTCCGTAAAAATGGCAGCACGGTTATTTTTACATTATTTTTCCTATTGTCTAGCAACACTTGCAAATGCTCACACATAGAATGACTCGTATTCAGTGCAGCAAGCTGTTATGTAAACAAGCTTTAATTTTGGTTTGAAAATGAAGTGATTATATAAAGGTTGCATGAATAATTCCCACTATGGCATAAACAATGTTGGGTTTTTTTCCGATTCCCCGCGAAGAATGGCATTCTGAAACAATGAAAACTGTTTTGCGGACTGCCGGTAGATTTTCGAATAGTCGGAAGTAACCGACTTTGTAGCGTAAGTAAACTTATTTTTCACAAGTGAAGACTTAACAACAAAGCTTTTCAAACCGATTTTAGTTGCACTTTGGCGAGGAGCATGTGTATTTAAACTGTGGAGGAAAAATCAGAAAAGTTTCCGGGGCGATTCCCTGCTACTCAGATGTCCAGCAAATTTCTCATCTAAAACGCACTGATCGTAGTATGGAGGATGATGTTGATGATATTGAGAACATACATCCAAGCCCACAAACCTCGACAGTATCAAGTATGCAGTATCAAGATATTGAGTATTTCGACGAAATTTTCCTACACCCGGATGAACATGACGGCGAAAATAGTGCCGATTTTGTTTATTATTCTCAATCCGGTAATGATACAAGTATGCAATCAAATCTTCCGGAGAATCTTGAATGTAACCAATTTGTCTGGAACAAAACCGAGAGCCAACAGTGTCAAAAATAAAATTCTGTGAGATCAAATAGTGATTATTTTGTGTGTTAGATCAATGTGTATCTATTGTGTACTTCACGTCTAACTGGACAAATGATCGCATTTTAAACTTATTAAAAAGTGTGATAAAAGTGCTCGTTTACGTCTCATGTTATTGGTGTCTTCGGTGCGCTTATTTCTTGCATTATAAAGAATAAGTGCACCCAAGACACCAAGAAGATTAAACGTTTTTTTATCATTAAAAACATAATAACGGAAAACCATGTTCGGGATTACAATACTCTCCACACATTATTCGTTTGTCCGTTTGGCTCAACATTTTGACAATTCGTTTGGCTCCGCTAGATTCGTATCCGCCGGTCTGTGTTTACTATACCGTCTGTAGTGTAGATGAATTGCATTTCGACAGTGAGCATGCATAAGGGCCTATACGCGATGATCGATTCTCTTCGTCGATTTTCTCTTTTGTTAATAACTCGCTAGATTTAACGTTTCTCGGTGCGTTTGCTGTTGCTTTTGATAGCCAATACAACCTGTTACTACTCTGCATTGAACAAATTCTAGAAAATTGTTTCGTTTAGCTGTAGCAATGCAAAGAGAAAATCGATGAAGAGAATCGATCATCGCGTATAGGCCCTTATGCATGCTTACTGTCGATTTGTTTTGAACGTCTTCACTGTGAAGTACGAGCAAAACGAACAAATCGACAGTGAGCATGCATAAGGGCGAATACGCGATGATCGATTCTCTTCATTGATTTTCTGTTTGCATTGCTACAGCTAAGCGAAACAATTGTCTAGAATTTGTTCAATTGTATTGGCTATCAAAAGCAACAGCAAACGCACCGAGAAACGTTTAATCTAGCGAGTTATTAACAAAAGAGAAAATAAACGAAGAGAATCGATCATCGCGCATAGCTCACTGTCGAAATGAGTTCATTATAGATCAACGAATACGCGTTTGTTGAAATTCACCACTGCTTGATTATCCAACCCAAAATTGTCAAAATCGGAAGCGATCCTCAATAGCAAAATTAATTTTTGGGCAAAATGATTATTTGGAATATTGTCGACTCCAGAGCCTAAAACCTCGATATTATCATCACTTCAGCATGAGGAAATAATTTTCCATCAATATGTGCATAAAAACCAACACAACACGTTTTACAGCGCTATATACGTGTAATGTAAAAACAATCATTTTGCATTTGATCCTAAAAATCATCCTCACCAAGATGAAGATGAATATTGAGATTGACATCAATTGGCGTTGACGGCGACTCTGTCGCTCGTTACTCCTATGAGATAATCCATAAGCAAACGTCAGACTGTGCGTGAAACATGGCGGACTTTGTACTATCCTTTCACTCCACCGAAAATTCCCATAAGAAACTGTCAATATTTGCTGGAAGAGCACCTTTTTCGACGGTACCGTCAACGCCAATACAGGCGATAATAAACATCCAGTCACGAATGAACAAAAACAAATGTTGACTTCGATACTCAGAGGTTGCCTTGATCCAGAGAATGTGTTTATGTCAAAAATCAAATTCATGCAAGTAGTTGGTCTATCTGTTAAAGTTGTCTTCATTTTCAGCATAGTGTTGAAGAAATGATTTTTATAAGCACTGATGCTCGGTATAAATATTCGGTGATTTTGTTAGGGAAACCACTTTTTACCATCAAGGAAATGCCTCGTTTTCTGATGACAAAACTTGTAACGTTGTTCATCTATTTCGATTAGTTTTCCATATGAATGCGGTTTATTTGTTTAGGACGAGGTTTAGGATAGGCTTCCAATTAAAGGTATATCCATCTCCAATGCAATATATTGAATTTATAGCATGGTTCGTTTATTTAATAAATTGCTATAAAATGGTATAATATTTAAATTTCAATGCCTCTTTTCCAATGCAACTTCAAATGTATATCAACACTAGGTTACCAAATTATAGAATAATGTTGTTTTTCGAACGAAATGTAAGATAGCGTTAGTGCAAAAACGAACATTCTAGAATGTGATAGAAATGTCAAATGTCATTAGCAGTCGACATTGGCCATTTCCTCTAAAAAACGAGGTCTTTAGTAGCATTTAGGATTCTTCTCGTTCAGTTAAAGTTCATAGCGGCTGGTGAGCAGATGTCTTATTGAAAAATTCTTCTCAGTGATCTCCGTTTTAGTTTCAATTAAGGTGTGACTTAAAAATTTAGTAAAGTGGTGAAGTGAAGGTTAATCTTTTATGTTTCTGTTGTAATTTTGTTTAGTTAAAGTTTCGTAGAAACAAAGCCAAGAAGGCACAATTTTCCTGCTCTGTGTGCAGTTTATTGAAAATAACAAAGGTAATTTTAGACATTGAATTCTTTTAAATTATTGGTACTAAAATTAGTGATTCGCGTTGGACAAACAGCGTTCGTCCAACGAGCGCTTTATATACAGGCTTGATTCCTGTCACGACACCACACACTCACGTGTTGACCGCCACCGCTCGTATGCTCGTTTCGGCCCGCCGTGATCGGTAGTTAAACGGAGTGCTGGTTTCCCATCATCTTAAGGTAACGTCCGAGTGCTTGGGAGTCTTGCGGGAAGGTTTCATTTCGTCCCGTAGTGATCGAGTAGTGGTAGTTCGCGAGGGTCACTCGGCGGGGCACGTTGGCCTTCTTGCGGGATTTCTGGGTTGCTCTGGACGGCCTGCTAACCTCGAAATCGAAAGCTTTCGTCCAGCCGCGCCACCTCCGCACCTTTAGCTCGGCCCTCTTTGAATGCATACGAGCCCTCCGAGGTTGGTGAATACCCACCCTACACCACCTTGTCAGCAAAACATCGCCGCGGTTCGATGTACCCCTCGACCGTTCCCGTACCTGCCGAGAAGTCAACGCCAGCATAAACCCTGCGCAGGTACGTCATCAATATGGCCATTACACTAAAACATTTAAACGCCACACACACAAAGTTCAACCCGAATTAGAAAAGATGAATTAAAATGAATTAAAGTTCATTCAAATGAAATTACCTTTTGTTCTGATTTATGCTACGAACCATTCCCTAGGTAAAAGCTTTCCGTTCACTTCGATTCACTTTCGTTTACGTTCACCTCGCTTTTCGTTCTCCTAGTACGTTCACACCTTTAGCGGCGTATGACCGACTGGAAACGTGACTTTTTTGTTAAATTTTAGAAAGCTCTGTCGGCGTAAGAATCAACCGTTCAAAGACTCCCCTGAGAACTCAATATTTGCTCTTTAGAGCATAGTCGGGCAATTCAACACGACCAGTAGCCTCTCGATCTCGAGAGTGGCGCATAAGCTACTGCATTGTAAAAACCTTCTCTTCAAGCGAATTCAACGGACGGTTACAAACTATGCCTTTTCGTGCACAAAACGCACGAAATTTTTGGTTTATTCTTTAGATATTAAGAAAAGCTAAAAATTGATTTGAAGAATTTCTTGCTAAAATTTTCCAATAAAATAAAAATAAAAATATTCGCGATCAATGCTATAAATTCGTGATATTTTTGCTTTTTGATAGCGTCATTTACAAAACCTTACCTGAATTCGAAGTGTTTCGGGTTCGTTGACAAGGTCATGTGGTCCCTAATAAACAAATACCATAAACGAACTGTATCCCGGATGGGTAAACTATCCCACAAATGGTTTGGATGATACCCTGAACACGTCGTTAAGCTCTCGTTTATGGTTATTTTTATTAGGGGTACCACTTCAATACTGTTACACATTTGACCGCAAGTGTTTTACTGCTGGGTACATTATCAAAAGCTTTGAGGGTGATGTGACCTGCAGCTAGGCGAGCGAAGGTTCAATGAAAATTAAAGTTTAAACAACAATAATTTATGGTGGTCCTGAAAAGAACCGTTTATTCGTGATGGTTGAGTAATGCTCAGCTATTAGGGTGTTCAACACGGATGAGGCTGTCGAGCTGTATCCTGTTTGGAACAAGGGTGACGCGCTTGGCATAGATGGCCCACAGTGGCTCACGACGAGCAACTGAATCCGATTTTTCGGTGTATCGAGGACTCTCGAGGGCAGCCTTGATAGCAAGCTGCTTGCAGGGAACCTTTCGTTGTGTACTGGAGAAAAATGTACAACGCCACGCGCCGAAAGCACTGCTGCTGCTTATGATGACCGGACACCAGCACTCACCACACCGTTCGGCGAGACCGGATGGAATTCGATTTTGAAATCTGTGTTAGGGAAAGCGCTTTTCGCAGGCAATTTGTGACCATTTTATAATCATAGCAACACTTGCACATTCGTGCAATTTTCAATAGTGACATTTTGAAAAATGATAAATCATTAATTTTTAAAGATTTGTAGAAACATTTCCTATCGCTTGACCTATTTAGAATTAACATCAATCTTCTTTGGATCAAAATCAGACCACTTGTATGCCGCGACCGACTTTGGGTTTTGAAATTGCACCCCTAATGTTGCCTTAAAAATACATGGTGTGTTAGATTTAAACTTATGGGAACTGACATCCGATTGATGACCTTGACAAATGTCCAGAGAATACTCTTTAACAAATTTATGGTGGTCCTGAAAAGGATCGTTTTGTCGTGATGGTTAAGTAATGCTGAGCTATTAGGGTTTTCAACACAGATGAGGCTGGCGAGCAGTATGTTGTTTGCAATGAGGGTGACGCGCTTGGCATAGATGGCCCGCAGCGACTCACGAAGAACTACTGAATCTGATCAGTAGCGGTGTGGCTTCTTCCTCCTTCTTCGGTGAATGGACGCTCATATGGGCTGCAGCTCGCTGCTTGCGGGTAGCCTTTCCTTGTGTACGGGAGAACAATGTTCAACGCCACGTGCCGAAAGCACTGCTGCTGTTGATGATGACCGACCGGACACCACCACACACGGTGATTAAATAGGCACCGTTCGGCGAGACCGGATGGAATTCAATTTCGAATTCCGTGTTAGAGAAAGCGTTTTTTGCAGGAATTCGATGATATTTTGATCACCATTGCAACAGTTGGACATTTGTGCAATTTTCAATAGTGGCCTATTTAAAATTGATAAATTTTTCCTTCAAGCAGATTTGTAGAAAAATTTCCAATCGATTGGCTTGTTTTTTTTTTAATACGTTTATTTGAAGTTTAGACCATTAACAAATTACACATTTTACACGAGTAAACAGTTTAAAACAAAATCGAATGCTTCTACACATAGTTGGTTATTGGCATCTAAAATGAAATTTACACAACTAATAAACAGCTTAAGAGCCTGATATCTTCTTCTTCTATCAATGTTTGTTAATTCTGGAAAACGAAGATTTGCAAAACTTATTCTCCTACCTAGGATTGTTTCCAACTTAGGTTGAAGATGATTCCAAAGAGCACTGGTGTGTTGGCAATTGGTAAACTTGTGCTCTAGATCCTCTACGATGTTAGGGCAATGTTGACACATAGGACTATCGATTCGGTTCTGTTGATGTAGTAGCGCACCATGTGGAATCTTTCCATTTACTAACAGATAGTATGTAGATTTCTCTTTTGACGAAAGACCTTTAATTCTTATGTTGCTCCACACTCTGGTCCATACGATGGCTGCATTCTCTTCCATGATTTTTTGGTTTCTTCAGCTTCTCACGATTGACATTATGAAGAAATGTAGCAGAAGGATTTTCTCTATGTTGCCCGGGAATATAGGGCAATATTTTGGCAAGGCTCTTCAGGCAGGGGTAAAGAGCTGGAATGGCAGCTAAATTTGGCGGGTTCTGCAAATGTTGGATAAACGAGCTTGCGAATGTCCACCAATGTTCTTTGGCAACGTGAGCTGCTCAATGGGAACAAATGGGTTGGATAGCGTTCCCAAATGAAGCTGCCGATGTATGAAGTCAAACGTGCGATTGCTTGGTTTGGGATACTGATCACCGATGCTAGGAACCAGAGCCCTGATGTAATAAACGTGTTCACTACAATTACCTTCTGATGTTAGGTTTCTCGATTTAATCCACATTAGCCGAGATGTTTTCCTGATAACATCGCACCAGTTGAAGTCAATTGTTTGCTTTTGGGAGTTGAAGAATGTTATCCCCAAAATTTTAATCGACTCTCGAACACTTGGCCAAACAGTATCGTCTCCTGTACGTTGAAACCCAATGTTGACCGCGAACGTTTTGTTGAAATTCAAAAGAGACCCCGAAACACGACCAAAATCCAGGAAAGCTTGCTTGATGATAGGCAGCTTGCGGTCGTCAGTTATGATTATCGAAATGTCATCTGTATATGCCCCCACCAGATCCAGCGGGCTGTTACAGATACTGCGTAGTTTTTCTAGGAGGGGGTGAAGATATAGGACGAATAGGTGCATGCTTAAGGGATCGCCCTGTCCAACAGAGCGTTGTATTGGGAATTTTGGTGTGAGATTTCCATTTATAAGTAAACTAGAACTAGAAGCGGACATAATCTTCCCTAAGAGTTGCACAAAATTAATAGTTTTTACTAACTCGATCGAAAGCGTGATCGAAGTCGAAGGAAATTAATTTTCCTGTCCTACGTTTGCAATTGAATTCTGCAATTCTATCTTTGATTGCATGTACTGCTTCAAAAATAGTTCTATCAGAATTTGAACATTTTTGACTGGAGTTGAGAAGATTATTTTCAATCATAACATTTTTTCAAACGTTGCATGAGTATTCTCGACAGAAGTTTGTAGTCGTAATTAAGGAGACTTATGGGTCTGAATGCTTTGACAGTTTCGTCATTCGTTTTCTTTCTGCCCAAAACAATCACTCCTGCAACAAATTTTTCAGGGATGTTTCCTTGTAACGCTTCGTTAATAATCAAGTTAAGTTGGGGATGAATAATATTGAACGCCTTCATGTAGAATTCCTTAGGAATTCCATCGTTACCTGGAGACTTTCTGGATGCACTGGACCCAATATTAAAAATTATTTCGGATGTTGTAATTTCATCCATCATAGTGTTGTTGGTATTTGAATCAGGTGGAATGCTTCGGTTAGTGGGGAAGCTTTCGTTACTGGATAACTCATCTACAGTATACAAGTTCTTAAAGAATTCATACACATGGTTCTCTATCTCAGATACATCAGTGAGCAAACGCTCTTGGTGACGGTTAGAGTTAATAATAGTTTTCTTACAATAACGATCACCAATCTGAAATGAGGATAATTTTTCTCCACAAACGAATTTGTCGTTTATCCGTTCGTACGCTTTCGCAAAATAACTCTGACGTTGCAGCATTTGGGCTTTTATTTTATTGACTTCAGTCATACCATTTGGGTTTTAATATATCCGGTCATATGCGTCTCTTAGTTGGCGGTATAACAGTTCATTTGCTGAGTGGAATTCACGAAATGAATCGTTAGTCTTCCATCTGAAGAAACTTCGAATTTTTGGCTTTGCGAATTCGATCCACCAAGAAATCCAACTGTTGTAATTTTGTCGTTCACGAAGCCAACGAGGCCACTTTTGTTCAAATTCCTCTAGATTTTCTTCATTTAGAACGTGCGCACGGATAGACCAAAAACCCCGACCATGTGGCTTGCCTAAGCTAGGTAAACAACATCGAATCTTGTACGCTTTGTGGTCTGAAAAGGATGTGACAAGCAGCTCCGAAGTTCGAAGATGCGGAACAAGCGATCTAGAGACATAGATGCGATCTAAACGAGAGGCAGAGTTCGGACGAATAAAACTGTAATCAATCCTATTTTTGTTCAAACAGTCCCATGTATCAGAGAGAATCAGTGTATCCACAAATTGCTTTAGGGATGGACTGAAGTTACCTGTGCCAGTAGTATCTTTGGCTGTGATTACACAATTGAAATCACCACCTAATATAAGGTGTTCAGCAGAACTTTGAAGATAGAAAGACAGTTGTTCTTTGAAAAATTCTTCACGTTTAGAGAAGTTCTGCGTACCAGAATAAGCGTAAAGGTTGCAGATAGTAATATAATCGTTAACTTTAACCGCTAGCCGGCGCCGGTGGTGTAGTGGTAAGCGTGACTGTTTTCTCACCCCAATGGGTCTGGGTTCAATCCCAGCCGAGGTCGGTGGGATTTTTCTGAGGCATAAAAATCTCTGGTCCCGTCTTCCTTCGGAAGGGAAGTAAAGCCGTTGGTCCCGGCCGATGTGTGTTTGAATGGGTGCAATATCCTACGCAGGTGTGGAAGCTGCCTTCCTTGCACATTCGATTGCCGTCAATGGATGACAATCGATGTCCGTTGGTGATTGGCACTAGATTGCGGAACAAAGACCGACGTTAAATAAAGAAAAGAAAAAAAAAAGAACTTTAACCATTAGAATTCTACTATTCAAACTTCGTTGTACTTTTGTGTACGGAATATGCGCTTTAAGAGCGATAGCTGTTGCTCTTTTATCATTATCTACGTTGGTGATAACGTTGTAACCTGGAATACACAAGGTTGCACATTCAACTTCTTGTAAAAGGATGATGTCAAAATCCATCAATCGAATGAACGAGCGGAGAGATGAGATTTTATTCACACTGGAGACAGCATTGGTGTTGATGGAGCCTACATTATAACTAACAGGGTAATGATTCATTTTGATTCGCTACGTGATTGTTAACCGTAATACTCGCGGTATACTCGAGGTTAATATTTGGGATAGGTGTAAGGTAATCATTTTAGTAGAATGGATTAGTAATATCAGGATGATCGGATAGTTTTAAGATTGTCATTAGTAAGGTTAAATCGACTCATTGGCTTTTGAAACAGAGGAATCCATTTTTTGTTTTTTTGAACGTCCTCTTCCACTTTTCACTTTTAGGAACGGGGTACCTTCAGTGGATGACTCGTTACTTTCACTCTCGGAAATCTCTATGGTCAAGGACTTGGAAAGGACTGGGTTAATGGGACTTTTGAATGCTGGCACGTGGCAGGAGCTGATACCATAGTCATCACGTTGGGTCTGCACGACCGAATGGGTGATATGATCACCAGATGGTCCATTCAATATACTAGACGATGCAGTAACAGCAACAGCAGCATCAGCAACAATAGTTACAGCAGCGGCAGCAGCAGCAGCAGAGCCCATGATATTGTCTTCAGTGGAACGTTCTCCAGTCGTCGTCTCTTCTAGTTGTTTTGCTGTTGCAACGTTGGTTGTTGTTTTTCCTATTCCGCTTTATTCCATTTCGTGCTCGATCTAGATTTCGCCCACAGTGCCTACAGTAGTAGCTGTTGCAAGGACTGTGCTACTGGTCGAGAGGGTAGCCGGCGGGCCAGAGATGTTTTTTAGGCTTTGAGTCTGGAACGTATTGTCACGCATAAACGGTGGTGTTGGAACAAGTATAGCTGCAAAACTGATAGCTGCTGAACCAGTCTTTGCTGCTTGAGAGGTTGGACCTGGACCATTGGAAGCTTGTGCTCGCTTCAAACGACTGTCAAGGTCAACCTTCTGTCCAAGTAGTTTTTTATTTTCCACACATGTACTGCCTGGATGCGACAAATTCATACAATGTCAACACGTTTGAGGCTGGTTCCGGTAGGTCACCAGTGATTGCTCGCCTTGGATGTTAATAAATAACTTGATGTGTCGTCGTAAGTTCATTTTGAGGACCCAAACTCCTGAAGGGATCCCTTTGCATGCAAAGCCATCACTCCAGGTTAGCTCCTTTGCACTCACTACACCACCGTACTGCTTCAAGGCAGCAAACATTTCGTCCTTGGTCACATTCTCAGACACGTCATGGATTTTAATTTCCACTCCCCCATCGTCCATCTGAAGTCGCACTTTGTATTTCTTCTTATTCACCTCCAGCTCATGTCGTCCGTCATGTAGAATCACAGTGTCCTGGGCTGTTTTCAGGTCAGGACATTTGACATGCACACAATTTTATGCATGGTTCATCTGGAGTCGCAATATTTGGTCGAGTCGCAACCCGAGAGTGTGATGCACAAACAAGTGCAGGTCTTCGAACGACGGTCGCTTTGGGAAGTTCGAGAGTAGTACCTTGAAGGTATTTTCACGAGGTCGCACAGCGAGATTGTTTGTCGTCAGTACTTGACGCAGAAAATGTATCACACCGAAGTGCGGAAGGGGTGAAACCGAAAACTTTTCACACGCGGAGCCCGATTGTAAAACGTCTGGTCGCTGCGATAGCTTGAACCTAACTGAGTACTGGAGAACAATGTTCAGCGCCACGTGCCAAAAGCACTGCTGCTGTTGATGACGACCGACCGGACACCACCACACACGGTGATTAAATAGGCACCGTTCGGCGAGACCGGATGGAATTCAATTTCGAATTCCGTGTTAGAGAAAGTGTTTTTTGCAGGAATTCGATGATATTTTGATCACCATTGCAACAGTTGGACATTTGTGCAATTTTCAATAGTGGCCTATTGAAAATTGATAAAGTGTTCATTCAAGCAGATTTGTAGTAAAATTTCCAATCGATTGGCTTGTTTAGACATAAAATCCATCTGCTATTGACAGAGTTATATGTGGTCAAAACCTGAACGCGGTCGATTTTGTTTTTTTTAAACCTAAAGACGTAATCCTACGTCAAAAAACTACCACGCGATCACACTGCTGAACGCCGCCTACAAGGTAATCTCCCAGATTCTATGCCGCCGACTGTCACCATTTGCAAGAGAGTTCGTGGGGCAATACCAGGCGGGATACATGGGTGCCCGCGCTACCACGGACCAAATTTTCACGATTCGGCAGATTCTGCAGAAATGCCCACACATCATTTGTTCATCGATTTCAAATCCGCATACGACACAATCTATCGAGATCAGCCTTGGCAGATTATGCACGAGTACGGATTTCCGGATAAACTGACGCGATTGGTCAAGGCGACGATGGATCGAGTGATGTGCGTTGTTCGAGTATCGGGAACACTCTCGAGTCCCTTTGAATCTCGAAGGGGGTTACGGCAAGGTGATGGACTTTCGTGTCTGCTATTCAACATCGCGTTAGAAGGTGTGATCAGAGGAGCTGCACACTTAGAAAAATTCATGTAAATTTAGGTGCTCTAAATTGCTCGTTGCGTTGACGTAAATTTGACAGTTAGACAATAGATTTAGCTGTCACTTTGCCGCAACGCGTCCGATCCGGACATTTTGGAAATATTTTATATCGAAATTGAGTAGTTTATTTTACGTTGGGGGTTTGATAGTTGAAAACACTTATAAGCAGTTACCATACGAAAACAAAGTCTCATTTTTGTTGTGGTAAACACCGTCTATATAAATAATCACTTATCAACGTGTCATGATTTGGATCGCAACGAGCTATCTAGCTGTCGATGACAAGGTGACACGATTTTACGACATTTTGAAACATCCACTGCTAAGATAAGCTTTGCATTCATATGCCAATTAGCAAATCAATACGTTGATTCGACCTCCCGATAGCCGTCAATATCTGTAAACACAACATGCTCAGGCATAGGTAGTTGATGGGCAGTTGAATGAAGAAGGGGAAGTGCTTATTGGACTGTTTAGAACTTGAGACATCCAAAAAACTTTCCGACGTGCGTGGAACGAATCCAACTCGTCTCACAAATGCCAGCAAATCTCTTCGCCCGTCCAAACTGGCTGCATCCATTTCGGGAGAGAACCTGGCTCTTGCTCTTGCTCATTCGAAGCCAGTAGCCAAGTTTGCCGCTTCAGAACGAGCATTTGTTTTGACTGCTCGTCGCCGTCGGCACAGAAGCGGTTTTGAGGGTGGAAAATTCGCTCTCAGCTCTTTTTCTCATTCCACGCTTTTCTTCCCCACGGGGCAGGATTTTCCACGTCAGCTGCTGGCTCAGCCAGTCACTGGACGGAAGCACAGCTGATTGGACGTGCCGATGGGAGCCACATTTCCCCAAGCATATTGATTGAAGAGCGCGCGCGGGAAATTCAAATCGGTCTTGGGTGGTGCTGATAGGCCAAAACGCATCGCTGCCGTAGTCATCTGGAAGCAGTCGCTGTCGAACGGTGGAATCAAACGGACGGAAGTATAGCCCCGAGTGCCGTCTGGTTGTACGGATTATAGTTTCAATAAAGAAACAAAGAAACAGGAAGTGATTGGTTTTCGATAAGTTTGAAATTTGTGGCGGTGGTGGTGGTTGAGAATTGAATTATTTATCTCCGGTGGGAAAACGTTATTTCCCGATTTTTCCACCATTCGATTCGGGAAGTGAATTATTCGTTTCGTACCCGGTACCATACGTTCACGTGGCGAGGAGAACAAAACAATTTCCGGAAATGAAATGAATAAAGTGCTTTTGTGGTGGCGTTTCCCGGGAAATGGAAGCAATTTTTGATGGGTCTTTCGAGGAAAAGCAGCTCATGTGCAAAAAGTGCTAAAGTGCAAAGTTGACGACAAGTGGAATGCCAGATGATAGGAAGTTTAAATTGAATTGAGTGAGAGTGTGCCAAAAAAATAAAGGTTCTGTCGCTGTTGAAGATTTGGGAAAGTGCAAGCGAAATCCAGGACCCAGTTCTCTGTCCCTCATTTGGCATGCAGATGCGGAAATCAGTTCAAACCCAGCCAACCACAGGCGCAGCATAATTGAGTAAGTCAACTTCTGTGGAATTTACTTAAGGATCACGCGTCTCCTTCAATTGGTGAGGAAGCCCATCTCATGATGCGAAAGTTAAAAGTAAGCTAGAAGTAGAATTTTCCTTTCTGATTTTCCCCGTATTTTCGATGCAAGGGTGGGTGGTGGAGCAAATCCTATTACTTCTGCTTTGCTACCTTCACCGGAGTCGAACGAAATTGCGGGTAGGAGAAATACGGGGAATGAAATGGAATGTGAAATGAGCAACGGAGAATGTACGGCGACGACGATGACTGTGGCAAGACAGAAGGAACCGGAAGCGTGTAAGCTTTGTTGTTGTTGCTGTAAATTTGGGTGCGCGGGAGTGGTGGGAGGAGAAACTGTGCGTGGTGTGACGGAGAAAAGATACGGCGAATGGGCGATAAATGTCTTAAATGACATAATTTAAATGCTCTGCTAGGAGGGGGGTGTGAGATTACATTTGGCTAATGGACCGTTACAGGATTGATAAAGTATTTCTCGGAAATGGTAATATTGTACTGAGGATCGTATTAATTATGTGTAAGGCGGAATGCAAAATTGGTGTTGGTGTCTTGTGATGGTGATAATGAGGTTGACATAGATCTCGCACAGCAAAAAATAAATTTGAGTATCACATCCAAGAGGATGCACTTCAATCATGTTGAAAATCTCATGCACAAAAATAGACAAATGTAGCAAAAGCAGCGTAATATCAGTTCTTGCACTGTATTAATGATAATTTTGCTTATTGTCAAGTCATATTACACCTTATTTTTGTCACTTTTGAAGTGCATCCACTTTGATGTGATATTAAAATTAATTTTTGCTGTGCGTGGCTACGAAAATTTGTGATGACAAACTCCTTCCGAACAGAGGTTTTCCACTTAACTGACCTATACAGTGATAAAGGGTTTTTCATTGGATTTTATCCCCAGCCATAGAAAATGCGATACTGAGAATGCGACGAACATTGCCTGAAACATCAAATAGTTGTTGCATAAAACAGCAAAAAGTCTGCTTTATCAGATCATGGAAAAGGTTAATTTTGTTTTTCCTTGATTTGTTTTCCGTCGATCTTGTTTTTCGTGCTAAGCACCAATGCTACCGACGCCAGGGAGCCAGCTCCCACACCTGGACTCTACCTATCGACCCATCAACTCATGAACCGGGAACCAACGGCTTTACTTCCCTTCCGAAGCAAGGCGTGATCAGAGATGTTATACTGGGATTGAACCCAGGCCTGCTGGGGTGAAAGGTAATCACGCTTCCCACTAGACCACCGGGGCCGACAGAAAAGGTTAATTAAAGTGTGTTTTAAAGAAAGATAAAAAAAATGTTAATTATTATTCTACTCCACTGGACTCGGTCACTGAGTCAATCGCTTCCAGTCTGCATGGACGGCCTAATGTCCTCCTCAACTGCGAAAAAGCCAACCTGTATGTATGAAAGAAATTGAAAATGCATATAAAGAGCACAATAGAAGGATTGAAACTAACATTAAGTCAGACCCAAAATCCTTTTTTAACTATATATATTTTTAATCCAAGAGCTTTCCATCAAAAATGCAACTAGACAGTAGGTTGGGCAATACTCCTAGTCAGATTAGTAACTTATTTGCTGACTTCTTTCAGGACGTTTATACAATTCATGATGAGAATGAGCGAGATTTTAAAAAAATTTCGTATCTCGCCGAGCCAATGAAGAACATCGCAGTGGATAATTTAACTCTCAAGGAAATTATACGTGATCTTGAAACCTGGGATGCTTCAAAAGGTGCTGGACCGGATGGTTTACCGCCTTTTTTTAAAGTCACTTTCGAAGGAGCTAGCAAAGCCTTTGCTCTGGCTGTTTAATTTATCCTTGGAGTCGAGTGTACTTCTTACAATTTGGAAAGAAACATTTTTAATTCCAATTTTTAAAAGTGGTAAAAAGTCTGATAAAAAAATGACCGTGGAGTTGCTACATTATCAAGCATTCCTAAATTATTCGAATCCATCATTAATGACAATGTATTCTTACAGATGAGGTCGGTAATTACTAGCAAACAGTACGGATTTGGTAAAGGGCGATCTACAGCTACCAACTTGCTTTTTAAGCTTTCCAAATTAGGCTTCAATCCTAGGCTACTGATATGGATCGAGTCGTACTTATCAAGGCGGACGCAAAAGGTAAGATTTGAAGGAAATCTGTCCACCATAGTTAATGTAACATCTGGTGTGTCACAAGGTTCACATCTTGGTCCATTACTGTTTATTTTATTTGTCAACGATATAGAACATATTTTTAAATTTCTTCATGTTTCTATATATGCTGATGACATGAAACTTTTCATGGAGATATCTAAAGCACCTGGTCTTCAAATATTTCAACATGAAATTGACGTTTTTTACACATGGTGTAAGAAAAATTTGTTAGAACTTAATATTAATAAATGCAATTCTATATCGTTCACAAGAAAGCACGCTGTACACAACACAATTACTCTTGGCCAGAAAACAATCCAAAGATCCTATCAAGTCAGAGACTTAGGTGGACACCAAGTTAACTTTTGCTGATCACTACAATAACATTATCTACAAAGCAAGCAACATGCTTGGGTTCATTAAAAGATTTTGTTTGCACTTCAATGACCCCTACACAATCAAAACACGTTACGTAGCATATGTGAGGCCTCTTCTCGAATATTGTAGCATAGTTTGGGCTCCATATCATGATACACATGTAAACCGCATTGAATCAGTTCAAAAGCAGTTCTTGTTGTTTGCTCTAAGAAAGTTGGGTTCGACGAGTTTTCCACTTCCATCTTATGAATCGCGTTGTATGCTAATTAATTTAGATGAGCTCAAAAAGCGAAGAGAGTACGCAATGATTGCTTTTATAAACGATGTGATTTCGCAAAGAGTTAACAGCCCAGAGATTTTGGAAAATATCAATTTTTATGCTCCCACTCGCTCACTGCGGAATAGAAATTTGTTTAGCATCAACAATTAAAGAACAGACTATACCAAAAACAGAACGGTGTCTTGCTATAATACATAGGGGAATTCGACAGTGAGCATGCATAAGGGCGAATACGCGATGATCGATTCTCTTCATCGATTTTCTCTTTGCATTGCTACAGCTAAGCGAAACAATTATCTAGAATTTGTTCAATGCATAGTAGTAACAGGTTGTATAGGCTATCAAAAACAACAGCAAACGCACCGAGAAACGTTAAATCTAGCAAGTTATTATCAAAAGAGAAAATCGACGAAGAGAATCGATCATTGCGTATAGGCCCTTATGCATGCTCACTGTCGAATTTACGTATTCTCGGCAACCTAAGCAGCGACCATCTTTCTATAGCGTTTTTCTCTCAGGAACGCACACATATGCAGTATTAGTTTGTTTACAATCTTTTGTTGTCAGCTGCTCTAACAATTTCAGTCGAAATAATTGTCAAAAACTGCTTTGAAACGCTTTTACAAAACTCCAAACTTCTCTAGTGAGAGCGACTATTGTGGGCAACCTCTTTTTATTCGGCAACCTTTCTATTTGAGCTGCGTGTTAAACTGCTGTGCTTTCACCGGCAACTTGAAATCAGCAGCATTGTGTAGTGCGTGTGTTTCATTTCAGGAAAACCCTGCTAGATTGCTTTTTCTCAGTGGTAAAAATTTAATCAAATTGAAGCTGAAAGCCTATATAATTGTTTGAATGCATTCAGTGAAGTGTTAACGTGAGAAAATCCAATGAAATTAGCGATTCAATTTGGGTTGCCGAAAATAGTCTGTCATGCCGAAGCCGTCATTTTCCCTACTGTGAATATATCGACATAACAATGAATAAAAGTACGCTTAAAAAAAACTTTCTTCACGAGGTTAGCTAGGCATCAATAATAAAATATAAATTTTATGCAAGTACTTGAAGTAAAATTGTAACAATTAGCGTTTAAGTAAAAATGTAAAACGGTCTACACTGATTGACGACAAATAAATCGGCACTGGAGTGCATGCCCAGCCTACCTAGGTTTGCCATGATTTATAGGTTTCAAAATTCTTCGATATATTATTCGTAAATATTAACGTTATTTGACAAATTCCAGGTAATCATGTCCAGGGGTTGAAACTGTTGACGTTTTTTACTACACTCGCTTTGTTGTCATGCGCGACAGTCTGTTTGTATTCGTATATTCATGCTCTACCGTCGCACTATGGGCAAAAATGGGTCCAAAATTACCCAAAATTCAATATCTCAACAGCACGCTTAATTCCATGAAAAACAACTTTTCCGAAAGGAAATCGTTTGGAGAATCGATTGCACGTGGTCCCATAGACCGGAGCGCCTTGTAGGTATGTGTTTTGGACCATTTAACCCCATTTCCCCCTACTTTTTGGAGGAAATGTTTTTTCACAGCTCTATTTTTCGTAAAACATAAGCACTTTATGCATGGTTTTAGAATACTATGTCTTTAAACAACAGTTCATGAGATATTAGGGGAATACGGGGTACACTTTATAGGGGAGTAAGGGGTAAAAGTGAACCCTCGCTAAATTTATTTTAATTCATAAAAATGTTGAACGATGCGATTGTTTAAATGAACCCAAAGGTTGCCTGCAATAATAAGATTTTTTTTTTAATTTTATGGTTAATTGGGGTTAAATAAGTTTTAATTTACTGCTATCTGTTTTAAAAGAGTTTTCACTTTTTTTTGTCTGTATACAGCAAAACGATATAGTGGTTCTCAGAGTTTTGTAAAAATTGGTAGTTTTGTTCCTAATCGCAACATATTAGACCCTGAGATGATTTAGTTAGTTTGAGTGGGTGTGTTGTCAGTCGTAAGAAACCGACGATCCAAGTCATTGTTTACGTTTTGAGTCAGACCCTTCTGTCATGTTTCGCCTGAATAGCAAAATTACTTATTCGTGCGGACCAGAAATTTGTGGCATCGCGAGTGAAAAATTTTAATTTCAGTTTATTTACGCGGTGATGAGAACGGCGCTTATCTATTGTTAGGGTTTTGCAATGTGCATTGCTTTTGTGCACGGAGTGACTTGAAAAAGAAAAGCGAAGAAAATTGATAGGTTGTTGTGTGGTTGGAGTCGCTGGAGGAGGAATTGTTTAGGGAAGACTAGAGAAAAATATGCGTGGAAGCATCGGGAATGCGCTCCCGGGTGAAGTGATTTGGTGAGTACGTTCCAGTTGAAGATTGTTGACAAGTGTATTTGTGGATATGCAAATTATGGTTTAGATGACGCATGGCTTCAAACATTTTGTGTATCCAATAAAACATATTACATACTAAATACGCACAGGGCATCGTCTGCTGACCATTGCCGCGGGTATATCGTGGGAGTCCCAGGTACCCGGTTCAAGCTTTAGTTGGCGGCGGTGGCTCTTCTTGACCTTCTACCCCCTGAGTAGTTAGTGTGAATAAGGGCGTCTATGTGATGTTTTGCTGTACCTGTTGTGGACATCTAGTGCATCCTGTTCCCTTAACTTGTTGAGGACACCCTGTCTTGCCTCAAAAGTTACCCTTTTTGAAGTAATAGTCTTCACAATATAAAGGGCACCATTACGGAGCATGAGATTTGATCAAATTATTCGCAGTTCTACTAGTCCAACGCCCCCGGCTGGGTGAGAGATTGAAGATGACACACACACACACATAATCGCAACATATTAGACCCTTATTTTTTTATTTTGTCTATTTATATAATAGGGCGGTCAAAAAAAAAAAATTTTTTTTCGATTTTTTTTCGATTTTTTTTTCAAAAAATTTTTACTTTTGAACTGTTTGACCCTATAAAGTGTACCCCGTATTCCCCTAATATCTCATGAACTGTTGTTTAAAGACATAGTATTCTAAAAACATGCATAAAGTGCTTATGTTTTACAAAAAATAGAGCTGTGAAAAAACATTTCCTCCAAAAAGTAGGGGAAAATGGGGTTAAATGGACCAAAACACATACCTACAAGGCTCTCCGGTCTATGGGACTACGTGCAATCGGTTCCCCGGATGATTTCCCTTCGGAAAAGTCATTTTTCAGGGCCGGAATTCAACGTGCTCTTGAGATATTGAATTTTGGGTAATTTTGGACCCATTTTTGCCCATAGTGCGTTGTCTCTCTCACACGACACAAACGGTAGAATAATACACTGGAGTCGCTTTTTACGCGGTTTTTTTTTACGCGGTTTTTTTTTACGCGGTTTTTTTTTACGTGGATTTCGGAATTTACGCGGATTCCGGAATTTACGCGGTTTTTTTTACGCAGATTTTGTTTTTTTTACGCGGATTTCAGAATTGACGCGGTATATCGCTTTTTACGCGGTTTTTTCTTACACGGTCTTTTTTTACGCGGTTTTTTTTACGCGGTTTTTTTTTACGTGGATTTCGGAATTTACGCGGTTTTTTTACGCGGATTCCGGAATTTACGCGGTTTTTTTTACACGGGACGTATCACCCGCGTAAAAAGCGACTCCAGTGTATTGGAGCAAAAAGAAAATTATCAATAACTGTCATGTGACATGTATGATTTCATTTTAATTCCTCAAATTGGTGTGCATTAAACCATATCTGATTGGAAATGTTATTATTAGGACATCATTGCTGGCTATTTTCAGAATTCACGCAAGCACAACGTCAGCAGCTCTTATTATATGAAAAAAAAAAACTAAAATACATACATTCGTGACGGTCTTCGGTGGCAGTGTCGTATGACACAGCCTGTCATATGACATTTTAGTTTGGTACTGTACTATGATAGCCTATTTTGCAAGTGTCGAAATCAAAGGCAGTCCATTATCACAGAAAATGTGTCGACTACCGTGAACGCTTAGTAGACTGATCATGGCATACAATTGACAACAAAACGAATGAAGAAAAGAAAAAGACTGCTGCCGTGATTACTTGGGTTTTGTCGAAAAAACATAAATATTATTGTATTTTCCCATCGTCGCTGAATTTATTCATTTAAGTCGTCAATCATTTTGTAGACCACTTTTACGATACATGGTTTGTCTTAAATTATCCTATATATAACTTACTGTTTGGGCTTTCGTGAATATGTTTTTAAAAAATACAAACTCCTCACTACTATGGTTGACACTAGAATGATTTTATTGGCTCATTTGGGATTTCGATTAACAAAATGCTAAAGAGCTGTACATAATCAAAGGTGCTTACATTCAATTATCAGAATTTCTTATATGCAATGCCTAACACTTGGTACTTGCTCTAAGTGGTATTAAGTTACTGTCGTCGCCAATATTATCGGGTTGGTTCTACTGCTGATTCTGCGTCTTTTGCCAGGTGTTTATGCTATTATGAAACTCGTGCGCAGTGAATGACTTCAGGGTGCTGTTACCTCTGTTGTTGTTGTTGTTGTTGTTGTTGTTGTTGTTGTTGTTGTTGTTGTTGTTGTTGTTGTTGTTGTTGTTGTTGTTGTTGTTGTTGTTGTTGTTGTTGTTGTTGTTGTTGTTGTTGTTGTTGTTGTTGTTGTTGTTGTTGTTGTTGTTGTTGTTGTTGTTGTTGTTGTTGTTGTTGTTGTTGTTGTTGTTGTTGTTGTTGTTGTTGTTGTTGTTGTTGTTGTTGTTGTTGTTGTTGTTGTTGTTGTTGTTGTTGTTGTTGTTGTTGTTGTTGTTGTTGTTGTTGTTGTTGTTGTTGTTGTTGTTGTTGTTGTTGTTGTTGTTGTTGTTGTTGTTGTTGTTGTTGTTGTTGTTGTTGTTGTTGTTGTTGTTGTTGTTGTTGTTGTTGTTGTTGTTGTTGTTGTTGTTGTTGTTGTTGTTGTTGTTGTTGTTGTTGTTGTTGTTGTTGTTGTTGTTGTTGTTGTTGTTGTTGTTGTTGTTGTTGTTGTTGTTGTTGTTGTTGTTGTTGTTGTTGTTGTTGTTGTTGTTGTTGTTGTTGTTGTTGTTGTTGTTGTTGTTGTTGTTGTTGTTGTTGTTGTTGTTGTTGTTGTTGTTGTTGTTGTTGTTGTTGTTGTTGTTGTTGTTGTTGTTGTTGTTGTTGTTGTTGTTGTTGTTGTTGTTGTTGTTGTTGTTGTTGTTGTTGTTGTTGTTGTTGTTGTTGTTGTTGTTGTTGTTGTTGTTGTTGTTGTTGTTGTTGTTGTTGTTGTTGTTGTTGTTGTTGTTGTTGTTGTTGTTGTTGTTGTTGTTGTTGTTGTTGTTGTTGTTGTTGTTGTTGTTGTTGTTGTTGTTGTTGTTGTTGTTGTTGTTGTTGTTGTTGTTGTTGTTGTTGTTGTTGTTGTTGTTGTTGTTGTTGTTGTTGTTGTTGTTGTTGTTGTTGTTGTTGTTGTTGTTGTTGTTGTTGTTGTTGTTGTTGTTGTTGTTGTTGTTGTTGTTGTTGTTGTTGTTGTTGTTGTTGTTGTTGTTGTTGTTGTTGTTGTTGTTGTTGTTGTTGTTGTTGTTGTTGTTGTTGTTGTTGTTGTTGTTGTTGTTGTTGTTGTTGTTGTTGTTGTTGTTGTTGTTGTTGTTGTTGTTGTTGTTGTTGTTGTTGTTGTTGTTGTTGTTGTTGTTGTTGTTGTTGTTGTTGTTGTTGTTGTTGTTGTTGTTGTTGTTGTTGTTGTTGTTGTTGTTGTTGTTGTTGTTGTTGTTGTTGTTGTTGTTGTTGTTGTTGTTGTTGTTGTTGTTGTTGTTGTTGTTGTTGTTGTTGTTGTTGTTGTTGTTGTTGTTGTTGTTGTTGTTGTTGTTGTTGTTGTTGTTGTTGTTGTTGTTGTTGTTGTTGTTGTTGTTGTTGTTGTTGTTGTTGTTGTTGTTGTTGTTGTTGCTGATGTCACTAAGGCTGGTGCTCCACGGCGGCTAATAAGGCTGATAGTTGATTTTGTTGGATATTCTTCACCTGATCCATGAGATTTACTTAGTCGGTAATGGGGGGTGTGTTCAGTCGGTAACTATTCCCCCTAAGCGAGGAACGTCCCGCTCCGGAATCTATGGGCTTGAGATCTGTGCCGAACATTATCTTGTAGAGAAAGACGATGATTCATGCTATGCAGAGAAGTTGCACAAGACTGCATCCTCCTAAAAGGCTCCCAAATGTTATGTCGATATGGTTCTGTTTCAGGTATACATGTTCCAATTTGTTTCTATCGATGATTGTTTCGTTGTTGATTTTCTCCAGGTTGTATATTTTCTGAACCTTCCAGTTGATTTCCAGATTGTGAAAGGTTCGTTAGTTTTGAAGTGTTGTTTTTTTAATGCAATTAATTAGCGAATGAGATTAAGAAATTCCCAACCAGAGTTCGATTATTTGGTCCACAGTTTGATTGAAGAATTTGATTTTTATTAGTACCGTAAAACGGGGTAACATTGTTGCTTAAAGTAGCTATAGTTGCTTAAAGTAGCTATAGTTGCTTAAAGTAGGTATATTCTAATTTTTTTACAACAATGAATGTTTTTCTAATTTCATATTTTTAAAACAAGTACTGAGGATCCAAGAGTTAATTCGTTAGTAATATATTCAACGGAAATAAGCAGTAACACTATT
The DNA here is from genome assembly GCF_037179485.1 of Ochlerotatus camptorhynchus. Lineage (NCBI taxonomy): Eukaryota > Metazoa > Arthropoda > Insecta > Diptera > Culicidae > Ochlerotatus > Ochlerotatus camptorhynchus. Next base: position 1,460,746 of record NW_027040887.1, on the reverse strand, counting down.
TTTTAAAGTTTTGTGACTAGGATTGGGTGATGTTGGATCGATCTTTGAAAGATCGATCTTTTTCATCCCGATTACCGACTTTTCGGATCGATTCTTTGTTCACGAAAAGATCGAAAAAAATCGAGCTTTTCGATCTTCAAAAAAATATATATATAGGTGTAAAATTTTGTAAGTGTATTTACATCGAAAAAAATGATTTTTTCTCACCCCAGACTGCGTGGTAAATTTAACGAACATAACGTCAACATCAGCATCGCTCCCTATAATGACATCACCTTTCGCGTTTCCGATATTTACGAATACAGCAACATTTGATGATTTGCACTACCTCTCTCCTGTGCTCATTTCTCCTAGCTATCACGACAACATTTAATTATTAAGCAGTCGAGCAGTTTTGAGACGTCGTTCTACAAGCAATTTTAATAAAACAAAGCAATTAAATCCCGAAATATAGTTCCATGGCAAAGTTCGAGTGGTAGGTAACGTCATGTTAAACTGATCGAATGATGTGATCCATTGAATATTACTTACAAAAGAGAGAAAATCTTGGGGTACCAACGTAAACAAGCGTATTAAAATAAAAATAAAAAAGATCGATCTTCCAAAAATCGATGCTTTGGTACCGATTTAATCAGTGGATCGATTCTAGAGTCAAGTCTCTTGATTTACCAGTCTCTGAAGATCGCCCAATCCTATTTGTGACCGAACTTCAGTATTTTGATTTGGGGGTACTTTGATAATGCACGATGAATGTAGAAAAAAATAGTAAAACTCAAACAGTTTAGTTCATTGTAACCGTTTTGTCACAAGTTCATAGGTTTTTGTCATTTATGATATATATTCAGAACATTCACGTTTCTTGTGCAAGAACAGCAGTATACTACATAAGTGATAGGGTTCTGTACCGCTGTGAAAATGTTGTGCCGTTTCGTTATGTCCACCATAGAACAACAAACAACCATACAAAACTAGGATGACGGGATGAAGGAAAATTGGGAGAAAAGAACGGCCATTGTCCAAAATCGGTCTCTTTTCATATCAGGCGTCCGTGTGCTGGTAGCTTAGCCACGCATGCTAACACTACCATCAGATAGAGGAAATTTTCTCCTACCTGATATAGCGGTGTTAGTATGTGGGGCGAGCTATCAGTTATGTCAAACCAACGATAAAATGCGTTGTTTACAAAAGCTGATATGTCCTTTCGAAAAAGTAATCGAGATTTGTAGTTATCATTCAGGCAAGGAGCGCTTGCGCCATCTAGGCGACGCCGCTACCAGCAGCCAGTGATGTCGACGGGAACGACGCGCAAAGTTCGAGGTGCAAAACTCGAACGCTGCGCGCTTGACAGGAACCGCCTTCCTACTGCTGCTGCTGCTATTGCTGCTACCTGCTCACCCACCGTCCGAAGCGAAAACGAGTTGTGGCACATTTGCTGCGATGTTTTATAACTTTTCAGATTCAAGCAGCACGATGTGCAACCAAATGGTACTCGATTAATACAAATGGGCTTGAGAAGAACGTGTATTTCATGAAAACAGCGATAAAATTATCACTTTTTATTTAAACATTTTTAAAACATTTTTTTTTGTGAAAATTGAAAAAGCGTTTATTGTAACAGCTTACACAAGTTATTTTATTTCGACTGGTGTATTTGGATTTCAATTTCATCTATAAATGACCAAGTTATAAGAGTTCAAAATCTTACACATTTTCGTGACGGTCGCAATTTTAGATTTTCGATTTACCCCTAGACGTAGTCTACGTCAAAACTGGCGGGAGAAGATGGAAGAATCATTTGAGCGAAGGCTGAAGAAGCTTCCAAGGGAAGTCGAAATAAGTTTCCGAGAGGAATCGTAAAATAATTTACGATTTAAGGTGAAATAAAATTCCAGGGGAAAGTTGGAAGTAAATTCAGGAAATTAAATAATGTTTAAAAGTATTTCCCGATTCCCGAATTACCAGAAAGAGCCATCGACTGTTTATCGATGGTAGCCAAACACGGTGAGGACATTAATCGAAAGAGTATCCATAAGACATTTTTAGAGATGTTTTTTTTTTAATTTTAAAGGCTCAAACAATTTGAGATATTTAAAAAGATACAAGTCTCTCAAAATTATTTTCTCCGAAATTCGAGCGCGGGCAGGCAATAAACATTTCGATTATTTAAAAAAAAAATCTTAGCGGAATCCTTTTATCAAGAGCTTTGAGTGTGTTGGTTTATTTCCAAGAAAAAAAAGCTACACACTCAAAGCTCTTCATAAGAAAAAATTGGTATAGATCCGTATAAAACCTCAAAAATCGGTATTCTGAGGAACCTTATCTGTATATCGGTATCTAGTTCCGAAATCGGTATAAATACCGATAAATCGGTATATCTGGCAACGCTGGTACACTGGCAACATACTGGAATTGTCAAGTTGCCCCCGAGTTGCAATTTTCAGAACTCATCACGATAGGAAGTTTAACAATTAGAGACCTATTTACTTGATTAAGCAACTAAAAGAATAAACTAATACACTGCGCAAACAATCTTTGAAACCGGAAAACAAACATCAACCACAAACATGGCTTACCAACAAGACTCATCGTGCACCGTCCAGACCCGAAAGCAAGCACATCATATTCCAGCGGAGGAGAACCCGTAAAATTATCACGATTTTTGCAATGGAACGTATCTGATTTTGAACCAATAATTCAAACGTTAATTTGCGAAGCTTTTGGCGCTCCCACGCAAACTAACAGCCTAAGAGTGCTAAGAGTTTTGACAAATTGACGTTTAAATCTTTGCTTACAAAAGTAGATACGTTCGTTTGAAAAAGTAACCGAGAATTGCTTAGCCTACTCTACACTGAACAAACTAGACCAATCACCCGCAATGAATCGCTCCCTACGCAAACATAGCCGTTTTTTGTTGCACTCTGTGTACTCTGCTAACTGGTGGTAGGTACCGGAAAATTCGTTGGCTTCTCGGATGATGTTGTTGTTGTGGTTGTGGAGCAGCATCCCTTTACTACCGCAGGAGCCCTCGAGGGTGCAAAGCGTCCGCAAAATGTACGCTTCCATCATCACCCGCCAACATGTCTCCATCACCATCGGCAGTGACCTTTCTGGTTTAGGGGGAAAAGAATCTCTGCCGGCGTCTGTCGGCGCGGTGCCCGAGGGCGTGGGAATGTTTCACATCGTGCCAAAACAAAGCCAATATAACTCCAAAAATTTCCCATTCCCGAACCCAAAGGGGATTATCCCATTACTGGGCGCGCAGCACTCTGCTTGCCGTATTGCCGCCGATCGACGTGATTGGAATCGGAAATAAGTGTATCAATATTTTTCGGCAATCGCCAGAAAATCAATCCGGTTATCCTCAGCTCTTCGAATGTGACCTTGCCAATAATATATTTGACTTGCCTGTGCTTGGGATGTGACTTTTCTGATAGGGTAGTACGAAAAAGGATTGGTTGCGGGCAGGGAAGGAGCCATACCGATGATAATGCAATCGGGGGTTGATCAATGTGGTGGATTCGTCAGAATAGAAGAGGTTTTGTTTTTGAACTGGAGAAATCAGAGACACGTGGAAGTTGGAGCGGAAAATGTGTTTAGCATAACAAGCAGAGGACCACATGAAAGGGTGAAGTGGTTTAGTTTGAGTTTCTTGTTGGCAGGGATGGATCGCTCTTTTGGGGCATTTTTCATTTATTTTTAGTATAAAATGGTTCCATTGAATCCAATTGAATTTTCAGTTAACCCATCTTAAAAAAGATAGTCCACATGTGTAAAATATTTTGTTTTCTATTCATGCATAGAAAGCTGTCATTTAAATTTATTGATATCCTCATCAAAAGTATATTCTAGACCCACACAGGACCAACACGCAGTGATGGATCGTGGTTTTGGAGATTTAAGATTACTTTTTAGTATAAAATGCTAACGTAAAATCCATTTGACTTTGCAGTTAACTCAGATCGCTCTCAAGTGTGGAAATTCAGCATTTTGATAGGGAGATTAATAGCCTTAAACTATCAATTTTAAGATGCGTAATTGAAAATTTAACTTGGATTATACGTTAGCATTCTATAATAAAAAGTAATGAAAAATCCCCAAACGATCGATCCATTACTGCTTGTTGGTCCGGTGTGGGTCTACGAATGTATTTTTTGATGAGGATATCAAGAAATTTAAATGACAGCCTCCTATGCATGAATAGAAAACAAAAGGTTTTGGACTTCGAGGAATTGTGAAACTTTCCCGGCTGAATGTCAACCACCCGAACTCCTAACCTATATTTGGCATCATAACTGTCAATGGTCTTCTTTGTTCTTCCAGTTTCACCGTTGAAACAAAAATTTATCGCACCGCATAAAACGCCCCACTACTGCTGCTGCTCTACCCATAAAGTGCACCCATTTGTCCAAAGTGAAACGTTTATTATTAATAATTTGCCAGTAACTGTCTGTGATGTACCGCTTCACAGTCTCCCTATGAATCGAGCTATATGTAGATGGAGCTGCTGCATTCATCACAGCGTGGAATTAAATTTAGAAAATTGCCACTAACCGTCGACTATCATTGGAGCAACCGGGGGGCAGAACGGGAGATCCGCACCGTCCAGCACACGAAGGGCGCTAAGAGCACGTGTTTCTGTCACATCGCGTCCAGACGAGGTATCAAATGCAATCCAAAACTGAGATGACGATGTTGGAAACTGGGAGTCGGAAAACATCGGTGCATTATTCATGTGATTTTAATAACTCTGTTGGCCGTCGTTTTGCATTTTTTTTTTTTCAACGACGCCGGTTGGCAGCACAGCACAATCGTAAACCGTGCGAGGATGTGGTGAGTGACACGACGGTGAAAGTCCTTGGCCCTTAGCACATTACTTTCACACAATTTCACTGCACTGCACTCTCCGTCGGGTGTCGTCGGTGTGGTTGATGGGGTGGGTTGTCTGTCAGTTACTCAGTCAGCAGAGCACACAGCACACCGGCCGTGCCGGATGAGTGAAATTACCGAAAGATGGTTGTGAGCGGCAAAGTGCGTGCAGGTGAGGGAAGGGGGGAAATGGTGATTGAAAGCACAAAAAATTGCCTCTGACAAAGGCTGTATATGTGAATATATTTGCTCGGGAGCGAGGGCAACATGCTGACCCGTGTCGCACGCGATTTTACGGAGGATGTGACACGTAAATCGATTTATGTTTTTTTTTCTTATCATGAGGGAAAATTGTCGAAGCTTTTATTTTACTGTTATCGCATTAGTCATGATAAATTGCTACACAGGAAAATTGACGATAATTGCATGACATGCACTAAGATGATCTCGTACATCGTAATGAAAAATGTTAATTTTAAAATTGTATATCCCTTTGATGGTTGGAAACAATGACGATTCATAGAGGTGACGACGAAAGTCATACAGAGGTTTTATAAAATTAAACTAGTTCAAATAGAAAATGAAAACTTAGCTACGCAAATCGTAAAATTAACAGGTAGATTATTATCGCAGTTTAGTCCGACTGAAATACAACACTTTCTTGATGATGATTGAATTCAGTTTTTTTTTAAATGCGTTTATTTTTCCAGGCTCATTTGCCGTAGCTTTACGGAGCCGATATTCATCGTTTGGGTACAAAATTACTTAAAACTAACGTTAGTAAAGCGGGGGCCGATTACTCGCTGCTTTCTCGAGGTTAGGGGTAACAAATTGTAACAAACGGGTGGCAGGGTAGGGATTGAGAACACAAGGTTTTTTAGAGCAATGTGCTCTTGATCTAGAACTAAGCGACATACTGGAGAAAAAGACAAACATGGGGGTACACCGATGGAGACCTAGCGACTTGAGAGAACACAAGATGACACTAACAACTAAATCCTCAGATCGATCCGTTTTAAAAACACATAAATTAAATTAAAATATTCGAGATCTCGGCTCGCCAAGATGTCTCTAACGGGCCGCATAGGTTGTTTTCCTCGGGTCCTGAGGGATACGGATAACTCGGATCTAGGAACACAGTGTAAAGTGCATGACCAAAGCACGTGGTCGATATCGTGATAGCCACTACCACAAGCTCACAAATTGCTGCCTGGGAGCCTGATTCGGAAGAAATGCGAGTCTAACGAGTAGTGATTAGACATGAGCCTTGACATGACACGTATAAAGTCACGGCTCATGTCCAATCCTTTGAACCATGGCTTGTTCGACACCTGTGGGAGAATAGAATGTAACCATCTTCCCAGATCACTCTCATTCCATTTTTGGTGCCAGTTGGTGAGGACGTGCTGACGGGTAATTGAGAAAAATTCCGCAAAGGCGATTTGTCGATCAAAAATATCGCCTTCCATAGCGCCCACTTTAGCTAGCGAGTCCGCTTTCTCATTACCCGGAATTGAGCAATGAGATGGGACCCAAACTAAGGTGATAGTATAGGAGCAGTTAGATAAAGTACTCAATTTAGCTCGGATTTCGGTCAGGAAATACGAGGAGTGCTTCATCGGCCTCATTGATCGAATAGCCTCCAACGAGCTAAGGCTATCAGTAAAAATAAAATAGTGATCAGATGGTAGTGAGCAGTCTTGTAAGCGGTCACGGTAGTCGACACATTTTCTGTGATAATTGACTGCCTTTGCCTCCGACACTTGCAAAACAAGTTATCATAGTACAGTACCAAACTAAAATGTCATATGAAAGGCTCTGTCATACGACACCGTCGCCGAAGACCGTCACGAATGTACATATGTATTTTAGTTTTTCTCATAATAAGAGCTGCTGATGGTGTGCTTGTGTGAATTCTGAAAATAGCAAGCAATGATGTCCTAGTAATAATATTTCTGATCAGAAATGGTTTGATTTACACCAAATTGAGGAATTACAACGAAATCACACATGTCATATGATAGCTATTTTGATAATTTTCTTTTAGCTCGAATGTTATTCTACCGCTCGTGTTGTGTGAGAGAGACGACGGTAGAGCATGAGTGTTCGAATACAAACAGACTGTCGCGCATGACAACGAAGCGAGTGTAGTAAAAAACGTCAACTGTTTCAACCCCTGGTAGTGAGGCAATTTGCTCTACTGCGTAAAATATGGCTGCTAGTTCCGCAACGTATACGGAACAGGGTTTTTGCAGTTGATATGAGGCGCTATGAAATTCGTTGAATACTCCAAATCCAGTGGAAGCGTTTATAGTTGACCCATCTGTGAAAAAACTCTTATTGTTACTGACATGGTGGTACTTGTTTGCATAAATTAAGGGAACAACCATCGACCGATGGTGATATGGTATTCCACGGATTTCTTGCAACATGGTCAGATCAAAATTTACAGAGGAACTATAAAAGTCTTGGAGGCAAACACGAGAGGAATTGAATGAAGAAGGGCCAATATCCAGCGTCATGTACTCGTAATAGAGACGCATGAATCTTGTTTGATGATTTCTGTCGAGCAGCTTCTCAAAGTTTTCTATTACCAATGGGTTCATTACTTCACAACGGATAAGAAACCGGAAGGACAGTTCCGCGAAACGATCTGTCAGTGGAAGAACACCCGCGAGTACTTCGAGGCTCATCGTATGCGTCGAGTGCATACTGCCAAGCGCGATTCGGAGGCACCAGTATTGAACTCGTTGCAGCTTCAAGATATGTGTTTTCGCCGCGGATTGAAAGCAGAAGCTACCGTACTCTAGAACCGACAAGATGGTTGTTCGATACAACCTGATCAAATCTTCTGGGTGTGCTCCCCACCAAGTTCCAGTAATTGTACGAAGAAAATTGATTCTTTGTTGGCATTTTTGTTTCACATACGCAATATGTTTTCCCCACGTGCTTTTGGAATCGAACCAGACACCTAAATACTTGAAAGATATATTTTGAGTGATTGTTCTACCCTTTAGTTGAAGCTGTAACTGTGCAGGATGATGCTTCCTAGAAAAACAACCAACTCAGTTTTCTCCGGAGAGAATTCGATACCCAGCTTCATAGCCCAAGTAGACAAATTGTCTAAGGTATCTTGCAATGGTCCTTGCAGGTCCGGTGCACTTGGCCCTATAACGGACACAACGCCGTCATCTGCAAGCTGCCTTAGCGAGCAATTTTCATCAAGACAACCATCAATGTCTTTTACATAAAAATTATAAAGAAGGGGGCTTAAACATGAACCCTGGGGGAGACCCATGTAACTAATTCGTGAAGTTGTCGAGTTTCCATGAGAAAAAGCTCATATATTTCTCAGACAACAAGTTGCTCAAATAGTTGTTCATAATAGGTGAAAGCCCACTATCGTGGAGTTTATCCGAAAGGACATCGATACAAACAGAATCAAAAGCCCCCTTAATGTCCAAGAAAACTGAACCCATTTGCTGTTTTTGCGCATAGGCCAGTTGAATTTCAGTTGAAAGCAACGCAAGACAGTCGCTCGTTCCTTTGCCTCTCCGAAATCCAAATTGCGTATCTGAAAGTAAACCATTCGACTCGACCCATTTGTCTAGACGAAAAAGAATCATTTTCTCCAACAATTTGGGACGGTACGAGTTATAATCCGAGGCGGGTTTACCGGGTTTTCGAATGGCGATAACTCTTACTTGCCTCCAGTCATCCGGAACAATGTTGCGCTCCAGAAATTGATTGAATAAGTTCAACAAGCGTCTCTTCGCGACGTCTGGGAGATTTTTAAGCAAGTTGAACTTGATTCTATCCATTCCTGGAGCTGAGTTGTTACATGAAAGGAGAGCAAGTGAGAATTCCACCATCGAAAACGGGGAATCTATTTCGTTATTACCCGACGGACGATCACGAACGTTGGTTTGAACCGGTACCGAATCCGGGCAAACTTTCCGCGCGAAGCTAAAAATCCATCTGTCCGAGTACTCCTTGTCTTCATTTATCGGTGATGACGCGTTTCGCATTCTCCTGCCGACATTCCAGAGTGTTCTCATGGAAGTCTCTCGCGACAAACCATCGACGAACCGACGCCAGTAACCGCGTTTTTTGGCTTTAGTCAAGCCCTTAAAGGTTTTCTACCGCTCGAAATCCTCGACCTTACCGTGTTTGCGGAAGCGTTTAAACGCGGCGGACTTCTCGCTGTTCGCGTCGGTGCATTCCTTATCTCACCATGGGGTGAGAGGTCGCTTGCGACCGGAAACACCCGGAACATGTTTCGTTTGTGCTCGCAGCGCACAATCGATGATGAGACGCGCGAGAAAGGAGTACTCGTCCAGCGGAGGAAGTATGTCGACCAATTGACTGGCATCAAGAACCGCGGTCGCGAATTTTCGCCAGTCAATGTTTTTCGTAACGCGATGTCGACCGAGTGAGTAGAAGATGAACCATTGGTAATAGAAATTTTGATTGGCAAATGGTCACTACCGTAGGGATCTTGAATTACTTTCCACAAGCAATCCAACGATAGTGAACTCGAGCAAAGTGAGAGGTCTAATCTGCTTATTTTTGCTGGAGGTTTGGCTACTCGTGTTGCTTCTCCGGTGTTCAGAATTGTCATTTTGAAGAAGTCGCACATGTCGTATATCAAGGTTGAGCGGTTGTCGTCGTACAGATCCCCCCAGCCTGTACCGTGAGAGTTAAAATCTCCCAAGATCAACCGTGGCTCCGGCATAGCCGTGCAGATATCCGCGAAACTTTGACGAGAGATCGCGGTTTTCGGTGGAAGATATACTGAGGCAATACTGAGACATTTACCTCGAATATTAACCTGACATGCAACTACTTCAATGCCTGTCACCGAAGGCAGATCGATTCTATAGAAGAAATGGAGCTTGTTGATCCCCAGAAGCACCCCTCCATACGAATCTGCGCGGTCAAGGCGAATAATGTTGAAATCGTGGAAAGCAAGATCGTTGTCTGAAGAGAGCCATGTTTCACAAAGGGCAAATGCATCAGAAAGTGAGTTGTTAACTAAAAATTTAAATGTGTCAAGTTTTGGCATAAGACTTCTACAGTTCCACTGAAGAACAGAGATCATATCCCCGACCTCATTCGGAAAATTATCCATCAAAGGATATGATCGATGCAAGGAAGGACTAGAAGCTAGTTGCTTCAAAAGTGTTTTCACCATTGGCAGCACTAAATTAATAATGCTCCTCGTTGAGTCAGAGATATTGAATATACTGAAGAAGCTATCCACAATACCAGAAAACGTGAACATGGGAGCATGTTCTTGCTGATTATTCAGCTGATTTTCTGGCCGAAAAACTGGAACATCTGGGGTTTTAGATGATCCTGGAAGTGACGGAAAGTTCTTGTCATAATTACAAGGTTTAAAACCCGGTGGAATGGGTTTCGGTGCATTTCCGTTACCTCTTGATTTTTCCAAGGTGGAAGGGTGGTCCGTACGAGTGGCCTTACGAGGCTTTTCGGTGTTGTGTTGTTTTGCTCGTTTTCTCGTATTGCCTTTAAAGACAAACGGACTACCCTCACCGACCTCTGAGTCAGAGTCTAGATCATCAGCTGGCAAAATGGAGAACGTGTTACTGCTTTTTGGTGAGGTCTGAGAAGATGAAGCGGTATTCTTCAAGAGTTCTGCTAGAGTTCTCTTGGAGCGAGCTTGCAGAGACCGCTTAAGTTTTTCTCCCTGCTGTTTATACCTCGGGCAGTCAGTCAGGGTATGTAGGCTTTCCTTGCAGTACACGCATTTTGGAGGAGCACCGCAAGGGCCCTCTTGATGTTGCTCGCCACACTGATCGCAGCGTGGTTTGTTCGAGCAGTAGTCCGATGTATGACCAAGTTGTTTACATTTCGAGCAGTTCATTACCCGAGGTACAAACAGACGTACAGGCAGCCGAACCTTGCCAATAGCGACGTAGTGAGGTAACGCTGAACCCGAAAAGATCACACGAAACGAGTTCGACAAGGAATAAGTTTTTTTTGGAGCCTACTACGGATACTGACTGCATTTGAAGGCAGTCCAATATCTTCACCTTCGGCAGGGCACGGTTTTTAAAGATTCCGAAGGAATCGGGACCCAAGAAATCATCGCTAGTCAAACTCGCTTCGGTGACCACTACTTCAATTTCTACCTCACTACTGGGTATGTAGACTCGGTATTCCAATGAAAAAAACTCGCACGCAACAATTTGGTTAGCCTGCTTCCGGTCATCAACGGTAACGCGCAGTTTTATTCGTGTTACCTTGAAAATATCGGTAACGGCCGAAAAATGTGTTGTTAGATCCTTAGAGATCCTCGGAATGTTCAAAGGTTTTTGTTTGGGCCGGAAAAAACAACCCATGGGCCTTTCGAGGCTTCTGGGTAAGCCTTTAGGCGGGGGAGCGCAGAGGTTTTCGGAGGCAATGGTGTGGGGGGTGCAGGTGGACGAGGAGGGGATGGTGGGGGAGAGGGTTGTGGGCGATACCTTTTCTTGGGATATGCTCCAGTATTTTTGCTGGAGAGCGAGTCAACTGGAACGTCAAGGGTTTCCATTTCCACAGCTTCCTCGAGACTTTCGTGTGAGGTGGAATTAAGAGTTTCGTCGTCTGAGATGGAAAGCGACCATCCCCCGCCTTTATCATTTTCATCCATTGCGGTTAAATATCGCTGCAATGGTGTTTTTGTTAAATATTTTACAAATAATTACAGTAATTTCAAATAATATCAAAAATAGAAAAAAAGCAAAAAAAAAATTGATATAGTTTTACTCTACTAAAGAGTAATATGAAAGAAACAAAAAAAAAAACCATGAAAAAAAATAGAAAAAAATATATATACAGTATGCAAAAAAAGTTTATCCACCCCCCTATAAATTAATATTTCTTTTTGTTTTTCTGGTGAAAATCAGTTTAATTTTATGAGTGTTCCGCCATGATTTATCAATTTATGTTTATTTATCACATTGCCATTGAAAATACGGTGTTTATATCTTTTCTTGAGATTTCATGGGATAAACTATGAAAAATGGTAAAGAATTACGCAAAAAAAGTTTATCCACCCCCAAACGGATACTATGATTTAAGTGTGTTTTACATAGTTTTAGTGTGTATTCTGCAACTTTATCGAATGTAAACATTGTGTCTATCTGTCATTTAGTGCTCTTGAAGTTTTCGTGCCCAAAATTTCAGTTTTGTGTTCAAAATTGGAAGTTATTTGTTTCAAAATGCCTAAAAAAGATCAAATTTCGATCAGAATCCGAAATTTGATTATTGAACATCACAAAACTGGCAAAAGCTACCGTGATATTGCCGATATTGACCAGATTCACAAAGATACGGTCGCTAGAATTGTGCAGATGTACAAAAAGCGTGGTTCTATCTCACCAGCTAAGCGATCGGGGCGTCCTTCAAAGACAACTGACCGAATTGACAGAGCTATCGTGAAGAAGGCGGAGCTGGACCGGGGACTATGAGCTCCAAAAATTGCGAAACAGATTGAAAGCGAGTTTTCCATTTAACTGACATCACAATCCGTACGAAATCGTCTTCATAAGAAAAGTATTAAGGGCAGAGTAGCTCTTAAGAAGCCATGGTTGTCCGCATAAAATTTTAAAAAAAGATTGAAGTGAGCCCAGGACCACATTTCATGGACTAGTGATGACCGAAATAAGGTGATCTAGTCAGACGAGACGAAATTAATGCTATTTGGGTCACCATTGATACCATCAGACCCAAATAGCATTACTTTCGTCTCGTCATGGTCCATGAAATGTGGTCCTGGGCCCACTTCAATCTTTTTTTAAAATTTTATGCGGACAACCATGGCTTCTTAAGAGCTGTCATAATCGAAAGAGGCGCTGTTTCAGTGATGCGAAGTTTCCTTCGAAATGAGCTCTCTATTATAATTATTTCTCTAAGGTATTACCATAGAGAGTCGGAGTCCCAAGATGGATTTCTTAGATTATTTTAAAGAAATTCTTGAAAAAATCCCATAGAAATCTTGTGAGTGGTTCCAAGATAAATCTGACTTGAAAACATCTTATATGAATAGTAGTTCGGTTTTTCGCGATGCGCGTGCTTAATTTCGATGCTTAGAAGTCTCTTGCTTGGAAGCCATTTTGACAACTGAATAGCATACTTAAGGCATCATTCTGCACACACACAACTACAAAATGAGGAGTGTTTAGGTTTTTTAAATACTGGATTAGTAGACATGCTATAGACAATAGACACGCTACGTGAGACTTCAAAGCTAATCGCTAAGCTCTCGTGAATTCATCACTTTAACGGATGTTTCCGGATCTTGCGATCAGTCATATTAAGTCAAATATTACGATAACAAGTTATTTGAAAATAAATTGCTGAGCTCTAGAATAAGTTTTATGAATTGATCTTCTTCTTCTTTCTTGTATTTCAAGCTTACATGCACTTCCACAGTTATTAATTGAGGGCTTTCGATGACTGTACCATTTTTGTATTAGTATAATTGTGTGACAAGTACAAGCATACTATATGTTCAGGGAAGTCGAAAAATTCCTAGACCGGACCGGGAATCGAACCCAGCCACCTCCAGCATGGTCTTGCTTTGTAGCTGCGCTTTTATTGACTGAGCTAAAGGAGGCCCTACAAATGAATTGATGTCTCTTACGAATGATCGGTATCTTCCGGAGGACCGATCAATGACCTGCAGTGTTTACATTCCGGTCATTCATTTATTTATCATCGCTACATGTGTTTTCAAAAGAAATCGCGGAACATTAGGATTAGTTTCAGCAGTTTTGGCGTGACTTTTTACCAGCGATTTCACAAAACTGGACCAACTAATTTCTATTTTTTTATGAAACGTCATTTTAACTGCCCTTATGAAGTGGTTAATTGACATCTATTGTGGATATTTCTGATCTTCCGAAGCACCGCCTCTTGGGCTTTAGCGTCGATGATTATATCACAGCATCATCAACAAATTGGATTGGTAATACCGTGCTTTTACTGCCTAGGCTATCTCAAGAAACAATTTTGGTCTTATGAAGGTTCTGAAGACCATGATTTAGACTAGTAGCATGCTCTAAAACCTCGATAAAACTTGCAATGTTACTTGGGATCTGAGGGTCCATCAGATTTCCAAGAAACTACAATTGCTCTGACGAACAGATCACCTGGCCTTTAAGGTTTATTTTTCCTTGATTAGTTTTCCGTGCTGAGAACCAATGCTACCGAAGCCAGGGAGGCAACTCCCACACCTGGACCCAGGGATCGGGTGCTACTCAATTTTTTGCGAGTAAAACACACGCTGTTGCGAGACTGCACATTCATTTCCAAAGACACGTGAAAGAGCATTTTAAATCGTGCAGCACATTTCATTCTTCTTGTGTTGGAGAGCTGCCACTCCAACGGTGTTAAGTCTCTTTCTCTCTCTCTTTGTTTCCCAGAAAGTGTACTTTCTCTATAACTGTAGCGTTGTAGGATAGCTAGCATCAGTGCTGTTAATTTTCATATCATTCTATTGAAGATGAACCAATACAATTATTAAATCGATTCTGTGAAAAAAAAAATTCTCTCGTGCCCATCAATTGAAGAGCCCCTTTCTCATTCGAAGCTCATTGTCACTGTAAATTGAGTCACTCACTATCATTTGATATACGACAGTGGAGTGTGGAAGAAACCCAGCAAAATGGTCCCGAACAGACAAGTCAAACCGATGTTGGATCAATGTAAGGCTAATTTAAGGTCGATGTCGACCCAATGTCGGGTTGTTGTCAGGTCAATGGTGTCGGGTTGGATTAGATTTTTCGCCGCAACGCCAGAGCTAACCCCCATTGTGAAGAAAATTACACATCGATCTTAAAAAAATCTCTTTAGGAAAAGCATCAAAATTTACATTTTCCTACGTTTTTGAATACCATACAGTCACTGCAACTTATATTATGTGAATGTCAAAATATTATGCACCCAGCCTAAAATATGCAGCCATTCTTGTAAATCTCTAAGCCACGTCTCTCCCGATTGAAAAGTGCTACTCCCGTCATAACACCTACTCGATTGTGCTATACGCAAGAAGCACCTGAGCTGTCCAACTACTCTCTCCTAAATATGAAATCTCTCTCCTTAGTCTCTTTCTCCTTCCAAATATAAGGGACGCGCTCCCTTATTTTAGAGTAGCACCAGTTTTTTTTTGCACAACTCTGAGTTTTTAGTCGATCCCCACCTGGACCCTACACACATAGAAATTTTCGCCAACTTCGGTAATGTTTACCGTATTCTGAACAGCTGAACTTTTCGGTAAAATTTATGCAATTCAATTCAATTACTTTTCAGTTACTTTGAAACTAAATCTCCACTAAAATGACAAGATTTGATCATTTAAACAAGGTTGAACATGTTTTGATATTATTTTCAAATTCAATAGCCTTTAAAATGAAGGTCAAAGTTTTAGCGAACGTTCAGCTGTTTTGATTTCGGTAAACTTTACCGAACCAACGGCTTTACTTCTCTTCATCAGAGATGTTATGCCTCAGAACATCCCGGCGGCGCCGACTGGAATTGAACCCAGGCCTGCTGGGGTGAGAGGTAGTCACGCTTACAACTACACCACTGGTGCCGCTAACTAGCCTTCAAGATCAACCGGATACTTCTTGCAAACAATCATCCAAGCAGTTTAAGCGCGTCGTTTTGGTTCCACTATCATGGATAAAAGGTGTTTTCAGATCTCCACATTATCCATGAGTGCAGATAATTTGACCTACAGTATTTAACTTTCAAATTCTGGTTCTACGGAACACTCAAATAGCTATTTATTATCAAACTGATACACCCAATGCTACCCCTAGTACCAACGAAATCCAGCCACGCATTCATCGATTAACCTTTCTGCTTCCGAAAAATCAAACGCTTCCCTGCGGATGTCAAATCAAAACCAACGAAACGAGCCGCTCAAACTATTCCCCAGCATCTCGCCGGCTATTAATCTTATCTGCTTTGATTGTGATAAATTTGAAACGTTATGACCTTTGCAAAACTTGGCTTCATAAACTTCTTCCCAAACATGGGGTGATGGAAGAGCCGTTCGTACAATTGGGTCGGATGGGAATCTATCATCCACTTGTCTCCTTCGCTCCTAAAGCCCTACTTCAACCGAACGGGTGTCATCGTTGTTGTCGTCTGTGTTTAGGAACGCGCGTTTTTGTCAACGATGGATCGTTAACGCTCCCCGGACGAGATGAAGAGTTTTATGCATAGAGCTACGCAAGTGGGGCACCATCATCGATTTATGTATTTCGTTTTCGGTTGAGTGACACTTTGGAAGCCCGCATATTCATAAGAACGTGCGTACGTCGGTGCATGTGTGAGCATCAGATTGATGTGCGTGTTTAAAATGTTCGGAACGAGCTGTTAGATATATATTGCTGGTATTAGGGATAGAATTTAGATTGATCGGTGTTGCAAAAAAGGGGCAAGTTATGAATGAGCAATCGATGGAGCAACCAGTTTTTATGGAACAGATGAAAATTCAAATTGAACCATTTAGCTCGGAAGAAGCAAGGCTAATGGGATAATACCCATTCAAATGGATCGATTTTTCCGGAAAATGTAACCTGGATTTGGGTATCATCAATTTTAGCTTTTTCGTCATAGCGATGCCTTCCTTCCACCCTTCATGGGATTAATGCCGAGTATTAAGCTTACCTGCAGGTCTACTTTTTTCTTTGTGCTGATGGAATATATTTCTGGTAACTTTTTCAACGAATTTTCAATTGGTTCGAAAACAAAATCTGTGTGCGATGCGATGTAATCCACTGTTCGGTAAATTGGCTTTTCTCTGAAAACGATCGCTCGGTAGCGCCTGATGAGAGTGGGAAAGTGATTTCTTGCGTTTGATGTCGATGATAGATTTTTTTTTTTGCTTTACTGTCAGAGTATGTCAAGTCAATGAAAAGGTTTACGAAAACGAATTAACTGTGCTCGTGTATGGAGTTTATAGAATTCTCGCACGGAAGTGGACAATTGGGTTGGATGAGGGGATTTAATGAGATACGTTTGGAAATAAGTGAACCCTCAAAATGATCCATGTGCTGCGACATTTCGGAATTTTTTTTCAACCACCTGGTTACTAAGCAAGTTCTAATCCAGGGAAGAACAACCACATACATGTCCGTTTATAGTAAGTCTATTTAAGTATGGAACCAACAGTAGATTTGTGTAGTTACTTCTGTTTCATGTGAACCAGAGATTGGTTCTACCAAAATTTACGTCAAAACCGACATATCTGCAACAAAATTGGTTCGTACTACATATGACATGTGTTTTACGAGTGTATCATAAAATAAATACGAATTATTCGTGACAAGAATTCCAAGCATTGCAAATAGCACGTAGGTCAATAAAACATCATGCAAACATTGTACGAAAATTTCGTAGAAAAATAAAACGGTTTTTCTGGCTTTCGTGTTATAAACGAAACTTGAAACTTGCAACTCCGCGTGGCTCGAGCAAATTGCCTGTCAAAACAATGTTTACAGTAAACACATTCGAAGAACATTTATTCTTGTTAAACACAACAGTTACAATCGAGAATAAGACCGATTTCCTGCTGGACTGATACTGTAAGTGTGCCTCCTTTTTTGACGTAGGACTACGTCTTTGATTTCTATATGGGGGTACACTCTGTGAAAACCGAAAATGGAACATGTAACAAATTAAGAAAGATTTTGATCGTTAATAACTCAGCTGCCCCTGGTCCATTTTCAATAATTTTATCACCAATCGATCAGAAATATGGCTGCGCATCGATAACAATGCTTCCGAATGTTGATTTTCAACAAGAAACTATTGAAAAACTGGTAAATGTCCAGCATTGTCCAAAACCGTCGAATTAACTAACAAATCCACCAATCACCTACATGCATATGCTGCTTCCCCAGCACAGTCGTCAGAGAGTAGTAAGTAGACGAAACAAGTCGAAGTGGCATTCGCCTCCGATCCTCGGGCGCGTGCGAATAGGGAGGATGGAATTGCGTAATATTTTGCACACTCATCGCCATACTCAGAACCACACGCTCTCAATGACCACACCACTGTGTGGTGGTGTTCGGTCGTCGAAATTAGCAGCAGCAGTAGCAGTGCTTTTGGCGTGTGGCGTTGAAAATTGTTCTCCAGTAACAACGAAGCGAGCTGCAGAGCCCACATAAGCAACCATCAAAGCAGCTCTTCGTGAGTCGCTGCGGGTTCATCTATGCCAAGCGTGTCGCCCTCACTCCAAACGACATACAGCTCGACAGCCTCATCCGTGTTGAACACCCATCTCAGAATTACACAACCATCACTACAAAACGGTCCGTTTCAGGGCCACCAAAAATTTGTTAAAGAATATTATTTGGATATTGGTCAAGGTCATCAGTTCCCGCAAGCAGCTAGCTATCAAGGCTCAACCTGTCTATAGAAGGTATGGAATTGTAGGCCTGAATATATTGTTCCTCGGCTTTCATTCCACACGATTCGTTTCTTTCGTTTAATCAATCACCCTTGTAGTGACGTCGAACAGATTGTTTCGATTGGCGCTTACATATGAAATTTAATGTGGATTATAGAATTTTTTGTATGTTACCAAAATTTATGAATTTATTGATTATTGAATTATCACACTGTATACCATGAAAAAGCAGCCTGTTTGTGAGTTTTTGCCTTTTTTCAAGTAAGGAGTTATCATAAAAAACAAATCGCCAGCTGGTATTTCCCGGCGACTTAACAAATAAATAAAATCAAAGAAAATAATCATGCAGAACTAGCTAGGATTTGTTTTACTTCATATTTCACAAAATTGCTTTCGAGTGTTAAGACATCGTCTCCGGCAAAGTTTACATTTTTCCCTCTACCAACACATACATCAGAGCTAGATAGATCTCCACAGGATCTATAGAAGCCACGAAATTTCAAAAAACCAAAATGCACAGCATTACGAAAAGAGGTCAGGTTTCGACCAATAGCAGATAGATTTTAATTCTAAACAAGCCAAACGATTGAACATTTATCTACCAATCTGCTAAAATGAACACTCAGTTAATTTTCAATAGGTCACTATTGAAAAAAACCAAATGGACATTTGTCTAGGTCATCAGTTCCCGCAAGCAGCTAGCTATCAAGGCTCAACCTGGTCTCTATAGAAGGTGTGGAATAGTAGGCCCGAATGTATTGGTGAGATTAATCATCGTCCGACCATTTTCCAGAACACGCTGGTAGGAAGTGTTAAAAATCCATATAGAATTTGAGAGAAGTGGGAATAATTCGCTTTGGGTGCATATTCAGTCCCCAGAAAGCCAATAAAATCAAATTTGTGAGAAAATTAGCTCTCACGAGTTCAATCTCTAGAAGTCCCTCCTCTTTTACAAATTCTGCACAAACGATACTTTTCGCCCCGCCCCATTTATATGATTTGGATTTGGCCCCTAGGCACAGACCCTTCTACTTTTTTCTTTATTTAGGAGTTTTTTAATAATGTTTTTATTTTTCCAGGCTCATTTGCCGTAGCTTTGCGGAGCCGATATTGTTAAGATACAAAATTTCTTAAAACTAATGTTAGTAAAGCGGGGCCCGATTACTCGCAGCTATCTCGAGGTTAGGGGTAACAAATTGTAACAAATCGATGGCAGGGTAGGGATTGTGAACACAAGGTTTGGAGAGCAATGTGCTCTCGATCTCGAACTAAGCGACCAACTGATGAAAAAGACAAACATGGAGGTACACCGATGGGCAGCTAACAACTTGGGGGAACACAAGATGACACAAACTACTTAATCCTCAGATCTATCTGTTAAAAAAAAACATAAATTAAATTGCGGGTCGCATAGGTTGCTAACCTCGGGCCCTGAGGGATGCGGATAACTCGGATCTAGCAACACAATGGAGGGTGCATGACCAATGCACGTGGTCGATATCCTGATAGCCACTACCACAAGCGCACAAATTGTTGCCTGCGAGCCCTATTCGGAAGAAATGCGAGTCAAACGAGTAGTGATTGGACATGAGCCTTGACATGACACGTATAAAGTCCACGGCTTGCTCGATACCTGTTCAGTCACTCACAGCATGGGCTGTACTCCGTTTGGTTTTCGGATGAACCAACATTCATCTCACCGGCGGGCAACCCATCGACGCTAGACCTGTTCATGACAAATATCGGCTTGTCCAAGCCGGTAGCCTTGAACGAACTCAGCTCCGACCACCAACCGGTGGTGGCTGAACTGGGCTGCAACGTGGCTCCTGCTTCAAGTCTGCGCAAGGACTACCATCGCGTTAACTGGGCCCAGTTTGGACGCGTGGTAGACAGGCACATCATCGACAACCCGCCGCTTGACACCGTGGAGGACATCGATCGAGCGTTGGAGGGACTCCATCAAGCCATAACCGTGGCTGACGAGGCGTGCGTCCGACGAGTTCCTGTGAGGGGTAAGTTTATTGCCATTGATTCCCACACCCAACTTTTAATTCGCCTGAGAAATGTTCGTAGACGCCAGTTTCAGAGGACTGGAGATCTGGGCAAAAAACGTGAAACGGCTGATCTGAACAGACAGATTGCTTCCAGAATGGACTCACTCCGAAATGAAAGTTTCGGGCGTGTTGTCCAGAATCTGGACGACCGCTCCAGACCATTCTGGAAGGTAGCCAAGGTCCTGAAAACTCATCCCAAACCCATTCCACCTCTCAGAGTCGAAAATGATGACGATCGGCTTTCAATCACCCCACAGGAGAAAGCAAATGCGATCGGCGAGCATGTCGCTTCATCGCATTTGCTTGGCTCGAATATCCAAAGTCCGCTCGAAGATCAGGTTGCGCAATGCGTTCAAAACCTAGATGCCTCCCCTTGTGTCGTGCCTCCGGCGGATATGATTACAGTACAACAAATTTGCTCAGCGCTGAAATGCACCAAGAACATGAAGGCCCCCGGGTTTGACGGTATATTCAACTTGATCTTGAAGAGACTCAGCATGAAAGTGCAGTCTCTTCTAACCGCTATCTTCAACAGATGTTTGGAACTGCACTACTTTCCAAGTATCTGGAAAGTAGCAAAAATCATACCAATCCGCAAACCCGGTAAGGATCCAACATTGCCTTCAAGCTACAGACCAATCAGCCTCCTTTCAGCGCTGAGCAAATTGTTCGAGAAACTCATTCTCAATCGTTTGCTCAAGTTTGTCGAAGAAAATAACATTCTCCTTCCGGAACAGTTTGGGTTCAGAAAGGGGCACTCCACCAATCATCAGCTAGTACGGGTGATGAATAACATCCGAAGTAACAAAGCTGTATCCAAGTCCACAGCCATGGCCTTGTTAGACGTTGAAAAGGCGTTTGACAATGTTTGGCATGACGGACTTGTGTACAAGCTTTGTAACTTCAACTTCCCATTACATCTGGTTAAAATCACCCGTAACTACCTTCAGCAAAGGTCGTTTAAGGTATCGTTGAATGGTTGTCTTTCCGACACGTTTTCCATCCCAGCAGGAGTGCCGCAAGGCAGTCTACTGGGCCCGTTGCTTTACAGCATTTATACTTCCGACATTCCTCCCCTTGGAGACGGTTGCGTGTTCTTCCTGTTCGCAGATGATACCGCAATAGCCGTCAAAGGAAGGATGCCTCGCGAAATAACGAACAAACTTCAACGATGCCTTAACGCCTTTGCTGATTATGCCACCACGTGGAAAATCAAAATCAATGCCTCCAAAACACAAGCCATCATGTTCCTCCATCGGCAATCGCCCAAACTGAAACCGGCTCCATCTTGTACTGTAATCATGGATGGCAAAAGGGTTGAGTGGTCCGCCGAAGTAACCTATCTCGGGATGTTGATCGATGAAAAGCTCCTCTTCCGTTCGCATGTAGAGAAAACTGTAGTCAAGTGTTCTACCTTGGTTAGGTGTCTTTATCCGCTGATTTGCCGCAGATCCCGCCTCTCAAGGGTGAACAAACTGGCCGTCTACAAACAAATCATAGCACCTGCGATCCTCTACGCAGCTCCGGTGTGGGAATCATGTGCACAGACTCACAGCAACAAAATTCAGGTCGCTCAGAATAGAGTGCTGAGGATGGTTCTTGATCGTCCTTTCGACACTAGAATAACAAATTTACATGAAGAGGCAGGCATTGCCAAAATAGATTCCAAAATTAACGAAATTAAGACTAAATTTGCACAAAAATGTAATTTATCAGAACATGCTTTGATAAGCAATTTGTATATAGTAGGTTAGGTGTATATAGTAGTTGTAGGTTAGTTGTAGTTGTAAATAGTAGTTATAAGTAGACTCCTTTTTCCTATTCAAATCATACCAATCCCACCAAGGTGGTCATTCTCTAAAACAGGCCTGATAGGACTAGGAACTGTAATTAATAATTAAAATCTCACTGTACTAAAGTTGAAAAGACGCATCTGTGTCACTTGAAAAATTCATACATGTAAACCACACAAACACAAGAAATAAAGATCATTTAACCGATACCTGTTCAGCGCTGAAATGCACCAAGAACATGAAGGCTCCCGGGTTTGACGGTATATTTAACTTGATCTTGAAGAGACTCAGCATGAAAGTACAGTCTCTTCTAACCACTATCTTCAACAGATGCTTGGAACTGCACTACTTTCCAAGCATCTGGAAAGTAGCAAAAATCATACCAATCCGCAAGGCCGGGTAGGATCCAACATTGCCTTCAAGCTACAGACCAATCAGCCTCCTTTCAGCGCTGAGCAAATTTTTCGAGAAACTCATTCTCAATCGTTTGTTCAAGTTTGTCAAGGAAAATAACATTCTCCTTCCGGAACAGTTTGGTTTCAGAAAGCGGCACTCCACCAATCACCAGCTAGTGCGGGTGATGAATAACATCCGAAGTAACAAAGCTGTATCCAAGTCCACAGCCATGGCCTTGTTAGACGTTGAGAAAGCGTTTGATAATGTCTGGCACAATGGGCTTGTATACAAGCTTTGTAACTTCAACTTTCCATTACATCTTATTAAAATCACCCGTAACTATCTCCAGCAAAGGTCGTTTAAGGTATCGTTGAATGGTTGTCTTTCAGACACGTTTTCCATCCCAGCAGCAGTCCCGCAAGGCAGTCTGCTGGGCCCTTTGTTTTACAGCATTTATACTTCCGACATTCCTCCCCTCGGTGACGGTTGCGTGTTTTTCCTGTTCGCAGATGATACCGCAATAGCCGTCAAAGGAAGAATGCCTCGCGAAATAACGAACAAACTTCAACGATGCCTTAACGCCTTTGCTGATTATGCCACCACGTGGAAAATCAAAATCAATGCCTCCAAAACACAAGCCATCATGTTCCTCCATCGGCAATCGCCCAAACTGAAACCGGCTCCATCTTGTACTGTAATCATGGATGGCACAAGGGTTGAGTGGTCCGCCGAAGTAACCTATCTCGGGATGTTGTTTGATGAAAAGCTCCTCTTCCGTTCGCATGTAGAGAAAACTGTAGTCAAGTGTTCTGCCTTGGTTAGGTGTCTGTATCCGCTGATTTGCCGCAGATCCCGCCTCTCAAGGGTGAACAAACTGGCTGTCTACAAACCAATCATAGCACCTGCGATCCTCTACGCAGCTCCGGTGTGGGAATCATGTGCACAGACTCACAGGAACAAAATTCAGGTAGCTCAGAATAGAGTGCTGAGGATGGTTCTTGATCGTCCTTTCGACACTAGAATAACAAATTTACATGAAGAGGCACACACTAAGATTTTTTTACAGGAGTCAGTATTTTTTTACTGGGTTTTTGAATTACTGAAAAAGTCGGTAAAAATTCAAATGACCGTTATCCGTAAGCAATCAATGAAACCGACCAATTTTATTTTCAATCATTAAATGGGGTTTACAGAACTAAGTATGTACAAGTTCAGAACAAATTTTCTCATTAATAAATTTTCCACAGATTTTTAAACTTTTACCGAACAGTTCCGCAATTCAAAAACTCGGTAAAACCGTACTGACTCGATTAGTGTGCAAGCATTGCCAAAATAGATTCCAAAATTAACGAAATTAAGACTAAATTTGCACAAAAATGTAATTTATCAGAACATGCTTTGATAGGCAATTTGTATATAGTAAATTAGGTGTATATAGTAGTTGTAGGTTAGTTGTAGTTGTAAATGGTAGTTATAAGTAGTCTCCTTTTTTCATATTTAAAACAAACCAATCCCACCAAGGTGGTCATTCTTAAAACAGGCCTGATAGGACTAGGAACTGTAATTAATAAAAATTGAAATTTCAAAAGAACTTAAGATGAAAAGACGCATCTGTGTCACTTGAAAAGTAATACATGTAACCACACAAATACAAGAAATAAAGATCATTTAAGGTCAAGATACCTGTGGGAGAATAGAATGTAACCATCTTCCCAGATCACTCTCATTCCATTTTTGTTGCCAGTTGGTGAGGACGTGCTGACGGGTAGTTGAAAAAAATTCCGCAAAGGCGATTTGTCGATCAAAAATATCGTCTTTCATAGCGCCCACCTTAGCTAGCGAGTCCGCTTTCTCATTAACCGGAATTGAGCAATGAGATGGGACCCAAACTAAGGTGATAGTATAGGAGCAGTTAGATAAAGTACTCAATTTAGCTCGGATTTCGGTCAGGAAATACGAGGAGTGCTTCATCGGTCTCATTGATCGAATAGCCTCCAACGAGCTAAGGCTATCTGTAAAAATAAAATAGTGATCAGATGGTAGTGCTCTACTGCGTACACAGCAAAAAATAAATTTTAATATTACATCCAAGAGGATGCACTTCAATCATGTCGAAAATCTCATGTAATTTTTATGGCCACAACAATAAACAAATGCAGTGAAAGCAGCGTAATGTCAGTTCATGCTCTGTATTAATGATAGTTTTGTCCTTTTTGGCAAGTAATATTACACCATATTTTTGACACAATTGAAGTGCATTCACTTTGATGTGATATTAAAATTAATTTTTTGCTGTGTAGAATATGGCTGCTAGTACCGCAACGTATACGGAACAGGGTTTTTTACAGTTGATATGAGGCGCTATGAACTTCGTTGAATACTTCAAATCCAGTGGAAGCGTTTATAGTTGACCCATCTGTGAAAAAACTCTTATTGTTACTGACATGGTGGTACTTGTTTGCAAAAATTAAGGGAACAACCATCGACCGATGGTGATCTGGTATTCCACGGATTTCTTGCAACATTGTCAGATCAAAATTTACAGAAGAACTATAAAAGTCTTGGAAGCAAACACGATTCGAAAAAGTGCCAATCTCCAGCGTCATGTACTCGTAATAGAGACTCATGAATCTTGTTTGAGGATTTCTGTCGAGCAGCTTCTCAAAGTTTTCTATTACCAATGGGTTCATTACTTCACAACGGATAAGAAACCGGAAGGACAGTTCCGCGAAACGATCTGTCAGTGGAGGAACACCTGCGAGTACTTCGAGGCTCATCGTATGCATCGAGTGCATACAGCCAAGCGCGATTCGGAGGCAACTGTATTGAACCTTGAACTGAAAGCTTCAGGATGTGTGTTTTTGCCGCGGATTGAAAGCAGAAGCTACCGTACTCTAGAGCCGACAAGATGGTTGTTCGATACAACCTGATTAGATCTTCCGGGTGTGCTCCCAACCAAGTTCGAGTAATTGTACGAAGAAAATTGATTCTTTGTTGGCATTTTTGTTTCACATACGCAATATGTATTCCCCACGTGCTTGAGTGTTCCTCCTTTGAATATACTTTGGTCCGCATAGGGTTCTGAAGGGCCAAACGTCAAGTTTGGTTGCAGTCGATGTGGAATGTTATCAGGCGTTATCCCGTGACCATGTTTGATGGAATAGGTTACCCATCCATTTTTGCCAATGTCCTGATCGAACGCCAATACCTGAGAGAGGAAAGAAGGCAATGAAGTTTGATTAGTGTCAAAGTTGTATGTAGAATATTCGATAAATATCTTGAGAAATTACCGTAATCAGCTTATACGAGTTGATTCCGTTACCAAAGTGTTGGTCTTGAATTCGGGATGTACGCATTACAGTATCCTTGATGTCATCCCACCAGTCGTGGTACATAATTTGAGCCTTCGACATTTCCACTTGGTTGCACTTTTGTGTAACCCGTCAGCCTCAGGACATATTTTGGATTTCCTACTTAGTAAAACTTGGTTAAATTCAGGACCTCATAAAAATGCGAATACATATTCTATTACAATTTGGTTCCTAAATTACAATCAGATATGAGTAAGGCTTTCTTCAGGTGATTCATTGAAGCGTCCAACAATGATCCCTATCACTTCAAGATTTCTAGGACACAAATCTTGGACGGTTGTGACATCACTCATGAAATTGAAACTCCTTGTGTACTGGACTGCAACAAACGTGAAGTTCCAGTTTCTTTGTTATAAGTTTTGTGAGAAATTTTTGAAATTTTTCTATGGTAATGAGATTGATCCTCAGCGATTCAACTTCAAAACGCTAAAAATAAATGCACACACAAAAACGGAGTGCACAATTTTGCATCAATGTTGTGCAACATTTCATAGTTGATCGAGATAATATCAATTAGCCATGAATCCCTCCAATAAGTTCTCGGTACATCTTTTATCTACCGATTGAACAAATAAAAATAATACTAAGGCTGTGTTCCATTTGGAAATTTTTCACTTAGATTTGACACTTCAAAAATAAATTAAGAATATTAATTAAGAGAAATCGGTGATTGACATGTTTGTTTACAAATGCAATTATGCCTAAATCTCAAATCACTCCGGATTTGTGTGGTAGGAGAAATGGCTCTAATGTTGGCCTATGGATCTAAGATTGGGTCCATCGCTAAAAATCAGCTTTTTATGAATGTTATCAAGATGAACGCGTCATTGGGGCGGTACTAATGTATATTTTTGTATTTTTATATTTGATTGCTGAATTTATCTATGGGTCCAAATTAGGGGCATTTAGGCCGAAATTACATCCATTTCTCCTATGTCACACATTATAACTGTTAAATATTTATACAGATAACAAGATATGGAAATATTCAAAAATCCTGGGGTGCTCACCCCTAACACAGCCATCAGAAAAATAATCCCTAACGACACAAGCCGAATTTCAATCCCAGTGAGTTGATGGGTCGATAGGTAGGGTCCAGGTGTGGGAGCTGCCTCCCTGGCGTCGGTAGCATCGGTGGTCAGTATGGAAAACAAGATCGACGAAAAGCAATATCATGGACACACGCCGAAGGTGCACAATCATTCAACGTTGCACGTTGGATGGTTCGACCTCCGACTTGTTCGCTGCAGCGTGGACATCTTAGCATTCCTAGCAGCTCAATACATACACTTCACACCAATGGAAAACAACCAGACACAGACGCAAATCGGTCCAGGGAAGCTGCACTTACTGTCGTGAGGTCCACCACCATGGTCCGTGGGTTATCTTTGCCAAACACGTACCTAAAATTCCGTCGAACATCCGTGATCCGTCGATATCAGAAGAATTTGAACATTGCAATTAGTAGGAATTGTTCAATTTATCAGTCACCCAGTGAAAACAAACGGTGTTTTTTTTAAGGCCAGCAATAAATCTTTACATAAGAGCTCTAGTTTATTGAAAATAAAACTGAACCATCCTCAAAAGTGCCAAACTTGTGCAATAGTGCGTGATTTGCTTGATGTGTTCGGCAAGCAAATATGCTTCGTGCGCCAAAGATACCGATAAACGATTTTGACAGAATTTACACCTACCAGAACGTGCTCCGGTCGGAATCCAATGTGTATCCGTGTGAGCCCACGTCCGGTCTTGTGTGAATGCTCCTCAAAAGCGCAGTTTTACAGTTCACCTCGCTCTGATTTACCATATCATCACACCTAACGGTTCTTCGGAGGAATTTTTTTTGGGTTGTTTGGGATATTTTTTGGGAAGTGTTTTATCCCACAACATTCATGGCGTCTTTTTGGACTAATCTGAACAAATATCAAGTTTTTCTTTTGTCACCGCCCTTCAAAATTTTAGAATATCACCAAGGGGGAAATAAAATAAAACTTTCAGTGTATATTTATTTTTCGCAAATTCATTTGGGCATGGATACTCGCTTTGCTAGATTTTATTATGTTGTTTTATCCCCTTGTTCTTTTAAAGAATTTTCACATAAATTGGTACTTGACCAGTACGGCATGACAGGTCCTTGAAATCGGATCAGCCGGTTTCAGTTGTTGAAAATGGATTTCATCGAACATCATTCCTAATCATGTTTGGAAACTCACTAGGTAAGCCACCTTCAATTAGATCGATCCCTCTTGTTCGTTGCGCACATCTTCGTCTTGTTCCAGTCGGATCACTACCTAGAACCATTTTCATTGGGTCGTGAACGAACCTGGCCGTTTCACCTTCCTTGACCTTCGACAGTAGACGCACTGGAGGCAGTCAGGTCCGACATCGACCAATGGGTTGGAGGAAAATGGGGTCCAATAGGCGACCAATTACCGGTTAAGGATCTCCTTGGTGGAAGCTCGTGGGTTCTGGGACATTATCCAGTAAATGTTCCTTGGAATTCTTCGATTCTTAACACTCGCGAACTATGCACCAGTTACAATAAAAAGCACATTTATTTGCGGAACACAGAAAACTTCATGCAAACTTATACATATATTTCTTCTTAATATTAACAAATTAAAATAGCGTAGGTTCTTGCCGGTTACGACTGTCCTTCGATCTATCGTTTTGTCGCTTCCTAGGGAAGATGATCAGCAGGTTTGGCTCGGCAGGTTAGCCGAGAGATGAAAATTGCTCTCGGCTCCAGAATCCAAGAGAGCGCGGGCGGGCGCTTGTTGCCGTCATCATCCACTATCGACGAAGCACTCACTCTCTTATCGCCGTTATCACTTCGATTGATCGGGTTGATCGGATGCAGGTAGTGATTCTGGTTCATCGTTGCAATCCGGTATAGGCAATATACACATTTTTTTCACCGGGCGAGTTCGAGACGGTTTTATGACAGGTGTGCATAGTGTCTATGTGTTTCATGAAAAGCCGCTTTTATAATATGATAATACGTAGTATAAAGGTCAACTCCGTACGGCAGAAATTTGCATGTGCATGTCAAAGTATTTCTTGAAATCATCAAAGCCCACGGTCAACGATCGTGTAACGTATTGATCTTTTGTCCACAGCATGTCAGCTGCCATAAATCTATGGTCGGGCTCAAAATGATTAAGCACAATCTCCTTTAGTCCTACGTTTATCTTGCTAAGGAGTAGAACAAGATGTTAAGAAGTTTATGTTCTAAATAGTACATTCATCATTAGTTTCTTGAAATGCCCATAACTTTAATGGTTTTATAGAAGTAGCAATGCCAACAAATTTATTGTTGGTATAATTGAATGATGAAAAGCTATACACACTATCCAGGATCTTCCAAAACTTCGTGGAGAATGCAAGCACGGTCATGCAAGCACAAGAGTAAAGACGTCAAACGCAACGTGGCCATCAAAGCAACACTGAAAGTAACAGTTCCTAGTGGGACTAACATGCGTAGAATTTCCTACTTCATTGCAAATTTCTAGGCATAACAGTCCCATTAAATATTATTCGTATAAAAATAGGCTTAACTTATTTCATTGAAGGTAATTTCTGTAGTTTTCACTAAAGCATATTGATTCTGTTGAAATATGAACAATACGGTAACTTATTTTAACGTATATTTCTTCCAATGAGCAGAAATGATTCGAAACATTATTCGCGATTTTCTCAGAAGCAACTTTTGAAACATGGGACTGATATGCGTAGAACGGCAGTGCAGGAACTCACGGTCTCCCAGTGTTGGTGAGTTCTTTGCCGTTAATGTTCACGAAAAGTTCACTATTTTGCTATACAGAAATTTAAAACAAAAATTTTTATATGCGGATTTGAACAGTTTTTGACCTGTTTCATACTACCGGAAGGTGTATGCTGGTCACAAATGCCGTGAAAAACTGATTTCCTACTCAATTAATCAATCTTTGATGTGAAATTCGCTAATAAACACGAGGCGCATTTTTTATAGCAAACATGCCATAACAAAATGGGCATGGTTCAGTTTAGTAAACAAACTAACACTTCTTCCGACTGTGGCACCTATGTATTAGGCGCCGAGGTGGTTGATCATATCCATCTTGGGTCGAGGTATATCTGCTGTAGTTCAGGGATGTAGTCTGGTGTGGGCAAGGCTTGTTGATCACAAACAGGTCGTTATCCGACATTATTACGATGTGCCCAGCCCATCGTAGTCGCCAGATTTTTGCATTCGATCTAAATTTCTTAACTTACACACCTTCTGCAATGATACTTAATGA
Organism: Ochlerotatus camptorhynchus; assembly: GCF_037179485.1. Taxonomy (NCBI): domain Eukaryota; kingdom Metazoa; phylum Arthropoda; class Insecta; order Diptera; family Culicidae; genus Ochlerotatus; species Ochlerotatus camptorhynchus. The sequence continues at coordinate 1,430,557 of NW_027040887.1, read as the reverse complement.
TTCACTTCTTTTCTACAGTGATTCAACAATTTCCGAGCTTCAAAATTGATCATTTTGTCAAGCTTCTGCATTCATGTTCCATCAGATGTCACAGCTGTTGTTTGCGGTGACATCTATCGGAAACTAGACACAATCTGTTTTCCAATAATTGTTCACATAGGACACTGCAGTGCAAAACATGTCTGGTAACTTTATATATGCATTTAGATTATTATTCGAAGCCCCTCCTTTTTTACACATTCTGCACACAAAATAGCTCACCCCTCACAGAATTTCCCGCCGAATTGTATGTATGGGGTGGGGCATAAAGTATCTTTTGCGCAGAATATGTAAAAAAGGAGGGACTTCAAATGTTAAAGCAAATGCATATATAGAGGTACCAGACATGTTTTGTAGTGTCAGGTACTCTATTTTGTAATCTGTGAAAGGGAAATCACAAATCGAGTGTCAACAAAATACATGGCATGTTGAGAGATTGAGCTCGTGACAGCAAATTTCTCTCTCAAATTTGAATTTTTTTGGCTCTCTGGGGACTGGTAGTATAGCAGGTAAAATTGTATGGGGAAATTTTTTTTTAATTAATTGTAGCTTGTTTAACTATAATTTCCGGGAAAAAACTGAACGACAAAGTCCCTAATTAATTTCTTTATGTTGTCGTTCACTTTTTTTCACCTGAATATGCACCGAAAGCGAATTATTCCCACTTCTCTCAATTTCTATATGGGGATTTTTATCGTTTTCTACCAGTGGAACAGCACCATCACTGTGGAAAATGGTCGAATAAAATGATTAATTGGTTTAAAATTTTTAGAAGTGAGACCAAATCAAAGCAGATTCAAACCTGAGTCTGAACTTTTTTGAAGTGAGTTCAAAATTTCGAATAAGTCATCAATATTTTTCTAACTGAGCCTAAACTTTTCTGTTATGTTATGTTATGTATGTTATGTATGTTATGTATGTTATTCAATCCTTTTTTAAGTTGTCAAAGCTTTCCTGAAGAGATTCAACATATACCGAATCCAAGCTTTAAATAATTAGTTTTGCTTTATCTGAAGTGAGGCAACATTAGCTGATTAATCCTTTTCCTAAATGAATCCAAGGTTTCCTGCATTGATTCAACTTTTTCCGAACTGAAACCAAACCTGTCAGAGCGGGTTTGACATTTTCCTAAGTGAGCTCCAGATTTTTGTTAACTGCTTTGGCATTTGGCAATGACACAATCTTGCTTAGTGAAAGTCTAGAAAGTTTTCCGAAGTGAACCGACAATTTTTTTAGCCTAAATTTTCCAAATGGTATCTCACCTTTTCTGAAGTAGTTCAAAACCTTCCTTAGGGAGTCCAAACTTTTCTGTTGAGTGATTGAATTATATTGAATGTTAGTCGGAGCTTTCCTGAAGTGATTTACCTAACTTTTAACGTAGATTCCGTTCCCTTAGATCCCTTCCTCGTTCTTGTGAGATTCACGTCCTTTAAAAATTAGGCTGAGATTTTGAAGAATGGACTTTCGTGTGTTTCGTGTTTCATACCTGATGGTGGAATTTTTTTAAGTAAGCACAATCGTTGAGAAAACTGGGTTTACATCCACAAAAAGCACGTATTTTTATAGAAATTTGGGTTTCTTGATCAGCCAAGTTGGATTTTGGCTCCGGCCTTTGAAAAACAGGCTTGGATGTTATAGAATAGACCTTTGTGAGTTCATACGTGATGGTAGATTTTTTGAAGCCAGGTTGGATTTCGGTTCAATCTTTTGAAATTTGTGCTTGGATTTTATAAAATGGAACTTGCTGAATACTGGAAGAACGCACCTGGTTAATATTCACAAAAGAAGGTTTTTTCATAGAAAATTATTTTTTCTATTTTGTCGAACTGAATTTTGGCTTCTATCTTTGAAAAATAAGCTTGTATTTTAATAGATGTTGCTGAGTTCATACATGAGGGTTGAATTTCTTCAATTTTTTAGAATACCGAGTTTAAATTCACAAAAGTACGTATTTTCACAAAAACTTTAATTTTCTGTTCTGCCAAGTTGAATTTCGGCTCCGATCTTTGAAAATAGACTTGAATTTTATAGAAAAAAAATGCTGAATCAATACGTGATGGTAAATTTTTTGAAGCATGCACTATTTTTTAGAAAACTGAGTTTGAATTCTCAAAAGTACGAATTTTTATAGAAATTTTGGTTTCTTGTTTCGCCAAGTAGAATTTCGGCTCCTTCCTTTGAAAAATAGGAGTGGATTTTACCAAATTGCTGAATCCATACATGTTTTCATAGAAATTTGGTTTTTTGGTTCTGCCAAATTGCATTTTGGCTCATATCTTTGAAAAATAGGCTTGTATTTTTTAGAATGAACCTTGCTGAATCCAAACGTGAAGGTTGAACCGGGTTTGTAATTCGAAAAGGTTTTTTTTTGTTTTCCTTTTCTGCTAAGTTGGATTTTGATACTGTCCTTTGGAAGTTATGCTTAGATTTTATAGAATTGACCTTGCTGAATTCATATGTGATGATTATTTTTTTAAGCACACACAAAGTCAGGTTTAAATTGACAAAACTACGTATTTTTGTTAAAATTTGATTTTTATGTTCAGTTAAGATGGATTTTGGCTCCTTTCTTTGAATATTACGCTTGGATTTTGTTAAATAGACCTTCCGGAATTTATCAATACCTGTTTATCCGGAATTTCTCAATACCCAAAAATCAATTGCTTTGATCCTATTCATCTACATTATTACCAATATTCTTCCTTCAAAGGATACAAAAACTTATACGCGAAATGTCTTGTTGATAACTCGAGTGTTACACATAATAAAGACAACATTTGTGGCATTTGTGTCAAAAATCACGACTTCAAAGAAGTATAAGGCTAAAGCGAAGGCTAAGAAAAAATGTTAACGTTTGAAATATACGGTTTAGATATTTAGATATAATGTAACACGAATTTCAAATGTTTTAATTTTTTTTTGTTTATTTTGTATCCCCCCCCCCCTCCCTCGACTGGTGCGAGCATCAAGTGACAAAAGAAAAAATTGTGATTTGTTTCGGCCTAATGGGGTGCAAATAATTTTATTTTACGAAGTAGTGTCAAGTTTTGAACGCTTATAACATGGTCATTCATTTATGAAATTCAATTTTAATTACACCATTTTATTCAGGTTGAATGTAAGATTTGTTTGGTATAGAGATGCTAGTTAATTATTAATGGTTAATTTTTGAAAATTGATCAATGTGCTTATCCTTAATCAACCAATCACGTACTTGCTTGCTATGATTATCAAGAAAACAAAGAGACGAGCTAGTACCACTCAATACTCAATATCATTTTTCGTCTGCTTTTTCTATTCATTCACCTGCATCGTGTGTTGGGCGATCGATATGAACAAACCCGAAGTTCCAAAGGAAATGCGGCTTCGGATTGTTTCGTTTTGGACCAACTGGGAAAGACACCTTGTGGTCTAAGCATATGTATGGGAAATTTAGATGCTACCAATTTTAGTTAAATTTCTTTGCTGTTTAACTGTTTTAATTATTTGTACTATATGCCACAAAATTTCTGAATGAAACCCCCGTCAAATGGCACATTGCATGACATATTTCACATTAATGCTTTGGAAAAATATGCGCTCAAAACCTGACCACTTTCGTTACATGTTCATTTTTCGTACTCGCAAAGTGTACCCCCATATAGAAAACAAAAACGTAGTCCCTACGTCAAAAATAAATCATCAGCAGAGTGGCAGTAGTTCAGACAGAGGTTTACATGTTACTCTCCGATGAAATATTAAATAGGAGACAAGAAAGTCAACTAGCTCGTTTCTCGATTTTTGTGTAAAATAGGTTGAGAGAGCGAAAACGCTCCTAATTATCTTTCAGAATCGTTTGCTGCGCTGTTTCGCACTTCTCGTTCGGGAACTTTTATTTCCCATTTCGTTAACGATTTTTACACAGTGAAATGATTCTCTGCAGAACAGCGAGAGAACTTTTTTCTGAAACACTGGCATGCTGCCACCAGAGAGTCGTGTTGATCTTTTCCTGTATCCGCTTCAGGAGAACTTTGCACAATACTTAGGGAACAATACACAGCGACATATTACCATGCCCATTGTTACACATAGTCAAATTCATCTTCTTTGTGACCTTTCAATAAGTCGCCCTATTCAGCCATGGGCCAACCACGCCAACATCTATGTACGGTGCTGCTTTCAATGCAACGCCAATATTGTTTATGTCGCATAATGCATTGCATTCGAAATGACAGCCAATCGCTGAACTGCTGAAGTATCAAAAACATATCGCAATGCAAACGTGATGCAAGATCAATTTTGTCACGCACTTGATGCAAATGATGGTTTCACTACTCTCACTACTCTCCCTCGTAGTGCTTGCATTTATACCAATAGCAAAGCATCTACCCTTTCCGCAACTGAAACCGAAGAGAAAATACAACCAATATATTTTCGACAAAATTGCATTTCTTTTTCTCGATCAGAACGTGCATCTGCCAAATCGGATAAAGTAAGAACCTTACAACTGAGACTCATAGTTTATCCGAAAAATTCCATTCTCTATATGGTGTCGTGCCTAGTCAGTTGAGGAACGGGATTACCAAACCGGAGGTGGCGGATTCGATTCCCGGTCTTGATTAGGAAATCTTTCGGGTTGGCCAAAGAGTATCATTGTGCATATTGGCATAGAAGGCTCTCAATTGCTATCTATGGAAATGCTTCAAAGCACGTTTAGTTGAGAACAGGCGAATGCTCGTGTAGGAGCGTCAAAACCAGTAATAAAGAAAGAAGAATATTTGGTCGTAGAAAAACATGTGAAGGAATTTTCTCGCTCACATAGATACAAAGAACGACGTTCCTTTCGAGATGGGGCGGGTTGAGAGGCCGAGTTAGGATTTAGCCGTAAAATCCGTTCTTTACGAGACAATGAATGAGTATTTGAACGGGTTGCCCTGCGTCGAGATGGAATAAGAAAAGCTACGACGGGACAAAGTTTTACGATAATGATGATCGTTTTTCCCCGTTTAGTGTCGTACCACCCTTCGTTGGGCGTACATGTATGTGCAAATCGAGTGAGAGAGTGTTCATACTTGGATACTTGGTATTGGGTGACGAAAACGATTCCAGTTTTAGGAGAATTTTGCCGCAAGATAAGCATTACATTTGGCTTTGGAGGAGGCAAACTATGAGCACGCAGAGGAATGCTTATCTAAATTGTGTGGATAGTGCTTTTGGAGGATCGCTTACAGTTTAGTAATGAATGTCTAGGAGCACTTATACCGACAACCTAACATGTAATCATGTAGTGATTCCTATAAAAAAACATTAACACAACTTTGTTCCATGACAGCAAAACATTATTTCACCAGCGCAATTGCAATATCCTAGAACGCTCCAAAATACAAATCTAATGACGCAACAATCGGAAATCTTGCAGGTATTTGGAGTAAATTTATATCGGTGTGCTCAATTCCATCTAATATCCGTACATTCGCTGCCAGAATGCCAAATTTTTCCTTTCGTTACATTTAAAATTACGCCATCTTTTCGACGCGGTTGTTCATCCTCTTTGACGAAATATTATTTTTATTTTTTGCTGTGTAAATATTACTTTAGGAAATCAGTACCAAGATGTATTTTTAGTTACTTAAATGATGTTAAGTCATTATTTAAGTCGAATCGAGCGTCACGTCTGTCACTGGTCTAGTTCTGTATTACAGAAGTTCAGGTATACCTCGATATAACGTAACTGTCACTTTTGGCTTCCATTATCGATATCTCGAAATTGACAATTCAATCATACAAATCGCTATGATAGACCTGTTTGTCGTTTAATCGTCTGTCTCTATCCAGCACACAGGGAAACATGGATGGTTTGTTTTCCCACTAATCTGTTTCTCTCTTGCTCAAACTCCTTCCGTTCAAATGGTGCATTAGTGTGCGCCGATTAAACGTCAAAAAGCTCTATTGGGCATTGTCCGATGTTGTTTTTCTTTTGCTTGATTGAGTGATCGATTGCGAGAAATCGGCGATGGAAGTAAAAAATGACAGTTACGTTACATCGAGGTATAACCATTGGCGTAGCTAATGGGGGTGCTAATAGGATGAAAGATAGGTGTCTTTCAGGAAGTGCAAAGATGTTCAGAGATCTTCGTAGAATTACGAGAGATGTAAAAAATATGAAATTAGGAATGGATTCAGGGAACTTTGAAGAAGTTGAGGAAGTTTTTTTTTAAATTAAGGGAATTTTGTGGATTTTCAGGAAACGTTGCATAAGTTACAGGATATTCTTCGAGACATCCTTCCTAGACAGCAGGAAATATTCAAAAGATCTCCATATAGACGAAGATATTAGTAAAGTTCTCTGGATATTTTTGCAATACTTCAGGTTGATCAAGCTCTGATGATTTCCAACTTTTTAAACATTCAAATATTCTTTCAAGACTGTAGGATATTCTGGAAAGTTTTCCAGCTAATTGAATCAAATGCTAATGACATCGAAAAATGCTGTAAGTCTAAGTGTAAGTTTCACAAGATCTTGAATTAAGAATGTTGATGACCAGGAGATTCAAAGTTTAAATCAAAACGTTTTCTTAATCCCTAAAATTTATTTTGAAAAAAAAATAGGCGAATTTTGTTTTCAGGCATATTAAGGTTGTGGAGTTTTTATGAAACTTTAAAAAAGGTTAAACATATTATAATAATTGAAATTCTTATGTCATTTGTTTTTAATATTCATGTACTAAAATTTTAATGAAATGAATGCCTCGAAAGGATCTTAATTTTATCTTAGTCTTATAATTCTGACAATAGATCTAATGTCGATGACTTTAATTAACGTTTGTGTTCGAAGAATTTATGCTTACAATCTGTATCAGAGATATCAATTTTTTTAGTTACAAAACCTTGAAAACATATGGGTTTGGGATCTTAAGACTATTTTTATTTTAACATTCAAAATGTTAAGAATTGTGCATGCATATATATAATACAGCTGTGTTCGATAAAATAGCAGCGCATGCCGATTTTCATACAAAATTGGCAACTTTCACATGATGTTGCTTTGTTATCTTATGATCAATTGAGTTGAAACGCTCGCCAAAGAACTACTAATATGTTCAATTTTACGATTACAAACTACCAAATTTTTGGAAGCACCTCCCGGAAAGTGAGACATTAGGTAAAATTGTTCAAAATAATAGCAGTACTAATAACTTTAATTTCAGCTTAATTTTAGATTTTAAATTTCACACTTTTCAAAATTCTAAAAATCCTCACCCAATTAACAAATGTAAATAATGGTTAACCATGTTTAAATATTTGTAGTACATAAAAATTCAAATTCAAATCTGCTCTTATTTTGAACAATTTTAACTGGTGTCTCAATTTCCGGCAGGTGCTTCCAAAAATTTGATATTTTGTAATCGTAAAATTGAACATATTCTTAGTTCTTTGGCGAACGTCTCAGCTCAATTGATCAAAAGTTAACAACGTTACTTGTAAAAGTTGATCGTTTTGTATGAAAATAGGCATGCGCTGCTATTTTATCGAACACAGCTGTATGTACATCTCCCTAAGTCCTTAATGTGTTTAATTTATTCTGTGTGCACTTTGTCATGATATAAAGTCAAAATTATAAAAGATTATAAAATTCAAACTCCTTAAATTTAATTTTGGTTCCTATGTCTGAGATGAACTGTTGATGAAATATTCAAATTCTAAAAAGAAGCTAGTTACAATATTCTTGGAATTACCTTACTCTGAAAATTTTCTAAAGATTAATATGCTTTGTTAAAATTATGAGATCCGGACGCTATGTGATTTCATTTAAAAAACATGAACAGCCGATCATTGCTTGTGCAAAATCAGTAAGCTTTTAAGGCTCCTACAATGGAGGTCCCAATCGTTGTTATTAAATAAACATAATCAAATTTATTGTTTCACTATTAACATAATAGTAAGCCTCAATGTCATATTATAGGTCACAGAAAAAATACCCTTAAACAAGTTAATTTTACCCCCTCCAGATAATTTTACCGGTAATACCAAATTAGACGTCAATGAAGTTATCCAGTACCATACCATCCAGCATGTACTAATTTCTAGTACACGAAGCTATCCAGTACCATGTCATCTAGAATGCACCATAATTCAACTATTGCATACTTCACGGCGTGAATTGAGCAATTGTACTAAATAAACATTCAATACAAAACTTTCAATCATTAATGATAGGGGAATTTACGTATTCTCGTCAATCTAAGCAGCGTCCGCACTTCTATTAGCATTTTCACAGCGTCACGCACATATATGACGTGTCTGTTTGTTTCAATTCATCTGCTGCTTGCTTCTCTATCCATTCCAATCGACAGAATTATTCAAAACTGTTTGAAAGCGTTTTTACAACGCTCTAAACTTCTCAGGTGAGTGTGACTATTGTCGTCAGCCACTTTTTCTTCGGCAACCTTCCCATTAAAACTGCGTGTTAACCAGCTGTTCTATTATCGGCAACTAGAAATCAGCCCCATTTTGTAGTACGTATGCTTCATTTGAATAAAAATCTGGCATAACAGGATTGCTCGGTCCTACAAATATAATCAGATTGAAGCTGAAAGACTAAAGAATCGTTTGGATACATTCAGGGAAGTGGGTTGATGGTAAAACATAGTGAAATTAACGTTTAAATTTTGGTTGCCGAAAACAGTCAATGGGTGCCGAAGCCGACATTTACCCTATTACATATAATTTAACCATATATGACGGGATAACCAAGTGAAATGCCATTCTAGCTCTTTACTAAGAATATTCTTGAATATATAAACATTAAGACATCATAACTTATTGTTTTAAAATTGCCTGATTGATTTTTTTTTACTTCAGAGAGGAGTTCTTTAAATATTTTTTTGCTATTCTTTTACAAATACTTGCTGGATGGGAATACTTGATTGATGATCCAGAGTATTCAGTTTTATCTTTAGAAAACATATGCATATTTAATCATCATGGCTAATTATTTAGGCATCAAGTTTTTTTTAAAAGAATACTAAAAATTTCTTTGAAGAACTCCTCTCTGAAGATAAAAAAAAATATAAGGGTTGTGTCCAAAGCACGACCGCATTATTGACGTAGAACTACGAGATTATTTTTGCTGCTCCATTCACTAATATATTAAAAACCAAATAAATGGTTAAAAAACTTAACTCCAAATGAACAATTCATTATTAAAAAAGGAGCGGTTATTGAATAAATCGTAAGAGTAAGATTCAATTTTTGAAATTAGAAAATCAGTTTCGTTATTATTTATAATTATTTTCCACACATGTTTACCGAACCTTCGGAAACATAATAATGTTTAGATAGTATGCTCAACTACAAAAATCAGTCTTAAAGTGTCAATTTTATACGATAGATGAGGAGATGGAAGTATAGAGTTGATAGTTCCGTTAAAGTACGGCAGTGTGTTCTACATATAGAGAGTAGAAAGCCAGCAAAGGTCAATATTGAGAAAGGCACCAATCGGGTTAATCATCTTCTTTACCAAACTCCCCTGTTGGGAAGGGTTGGTGAGGGTATCGGGGAGAGGAGGGGGGGGGGTTGGTTGTAAACAAATAATTTTTCGCGTTTCGTGATATTTGAAGGAGGAATAATATGTCTCACTTGGTCAATACCGCCGATGATTTATCCCAGGAATATAACTCTTTCTGTAAAAATTTGTGGTTCTGAGAAGGCTGGTTGTTTGATCTTCAACACGTTGACCGATGCAAAAATGCACACTTGACCGGTATCATCCGGTCGCAGTGCCTGCGAGAATGTTCAGCACGACGGCAGAGAAAGAGAGAGGGAGAAAATCTACCTTTTGATCCTGCTTGGTGCTTGCCCCACGAAGTCCGAAGCGGAAATGAACAGAAGCATTACGGCAGCGCTGTTTTATAACTTTTAAGATTCTAGCAGAACCATGTGCAACCAAGTTGTACTCGATTATGACGACTGGGTTTGGAAAAATACGTTTATTTCAGGAGAACAGCGATAAAATTAACAATTGTACATTTTTCAATAGTATTTTTACGGAAAATTGGAAAAGTATTTATTTCAGCAGATTCGTATAGCTATTTCCTATCGATTGGAGTATTTGAATTTCAAATTCTATTATAAATGACAAAGTTACAAGCGTTCAAAACCTAACACTATTTTGCCATCATTTTTTGACGTAGGACTACGTCTTTGATTTCTATATGGGGGTACACTTTGTGAAAACCGAAAATGGAACATGTAACAAATTAAGAAAGATTTTGAACGTTAATAACTCAGCTGCCCCTGGTCCAATTTCAATAATTTTATCACCAATCGATCAGAAACATGGTTACGCATCGATAACAATGCTTCCAAATGTAGATTTTCAACAAGAAACTATTGAAAAACTGGTAAATGTCCAGCATTGTCCAAAAACATCGAATTAACTAACAAATCCACCAATTACCTACATGCATATGCTGCTTCCCCAGCACAGTCGTCAGAGAGTAGTAAGTAGACGAAACAAGTCGAAGTGGCATTCGCCTCCGATCCTCGGGCGCGTGCGAATAGTGAGGATGGAAATGCGTAATATTTTGCACACTCATCGCCATATTCAGAACCAAACGCAAATTCTTCGAGATAACTACCATCCGTCGTCTGGCTTGCCGTGGCGGTGTCTGACGTATCCCCAGTCTGATTTACGAGGTGTGCTGAAGGTGTTCCTGAAAAATGAGATCCGTGATGCTGTCACCTACACTAAACACGCCAAGCGTAAGCGGCCATGGATGTCATCTACGTTTTGAAGTGACAGAGACGCACTCTGTTTGGTTTCGGAGGTTAAATCATCACCAACTTTGGCAACAAAACGGCTCTTTTCAGAGCCACCAAGCTTATAACAGTAAAGAGTAGGAATAGAATTCATCTGCCTGTTTGTCCATATTCAGAACCAACGACCACACAAAATGCTCATGTAATCAAACTGGAAGTAGGGGTACAAATTCTTTGATCAACCTTGATCAACTTTGAATCGCGACGGCCGGATATTTTCGATGGAAGAAGCAACAACCTAGCATCTAATCCGACGAAGACGGCAGGAAACATTTGTGAAGCCGAGTTATTTACGAAAGATAGTGTCGATGAAGAGAATCGATCAATGTAGATAGGACCTATTGAGTTATTGAGTTATTTACGAAAGAGAGTGTCGATGAAGAGAATCGATCAATGTAGATAGGACCTATTGAAAAGTGACGCGAGATTTGTTTTCCGTACTGAGCTCCAATGCTACCGACGCCAGGGAGGCAGCTCCCAGAGATGTTATGCCTTAGAACATGCCGGTGGCGCCGACTGAGATTGGATTGGACCCAGCCCTGCTGGGGTGAGAGGTAATCACGCTAACCACCGGCGCCGATATCTATCACGGCGAATGAGAACGACCCAAATTTGAGTTAAGTTATCTCAGAAATAAGAAATAAAGTGCAGGAACTCAGCGATGAGTAAATTTGCCTCATGTTTTCCCAGGTTTTTCCAGGATTTTCCAGGGACAAATTCCCGAATTTGAGAAAAGTAAAGATTGGATTCACTCAGTCTATTGGTACTTCTCGGAGACTGAATTTAAATTTTCGTCAATTTCCTCATTTTCTGGCTGATTTTTTAGGTTTTCCACAGGAAACCTTGAGACAAATTTACTCATCGCTGAGTTCCTGCACTTTATTTCTTATTTCTGAGATAACTAAACTCAAATTTGGGTCGTTCTTATTCGCCGTGTACGCAAAAAGAAAAGAGCCAGTGTCGCTACTTGATAGCAAACTACTCATAATGGGAGGAGTCTTTGTAGCTTTTCTACCACTTGGTTGCACATCATTCTGCTTTAACCTAAAAAGGTATAAAGCAGCGCTGCTGTCTGGTATCAGCTCATTTTCGCTTCGGACGGCGTGGTCAGCAATAACAGCAGTAGGAAGGTGGTTAGTCCACTTTTCTATAACCCAACAAGCAACAATTGACTGGTCGTGGCAAAGGAGGTACCAATCGTCATCGCAAATTCTTCGAGATAACCACCATCCGTCGTCTGGCTCGCCGTGGCGGTGTCTGACGTATCTCCGGTCTGATCTACGAGGTGTGCTGAAGGTGTTCCTGGAAAATGAGGTCCGTGATGCTGTCACCTACACTAAACATGTAAGTAAGCGTAAGTGGCCATGGATGTCCTCTTCAATAAAACGGTCCTTTTCAGGGCCATCAAGCTTACATCAGTAAAGAATTTATCTGTGCTTGTTCATATTCAGAACCACAAGCCCCCAACGACCACACAAACTTAGAAGCAGGGGTGCAAGTTATTTTGATTGATTCTCGTAATCAACCTTCTCTTTGAAAAAGATTACTACAAATTTGTACGCCTACAATTCAAAAACGGAAAGAAATGAGATAATAGATAATTGATCAATTGAAAGAACTTAATGAAATTCACATTTATTCCGTCCACTAGCGGTCCTACGTCAAGCTTCCGTTCGTGCCCCTAGACACAGACCCTTCTACTTTTTTTTTTTATTTGCACCCCAATATAGTCCACAAAGACGTAGTTCTACGTCAAAAATCTATCAGACAATTTTAATACAATTAGCCATGATGCTTAAGTATACCTTAACCTTCCTAAGATCCTACTGAATACTTTGGATAACTCACTTTAATGATATTTGGATCAGTACTCGCATCCAGCAAGAATTCGTAAAACAATATTAAAATTTATTTGAAGAACTCCTCTCTGAATTAAAAAAAAAACCACAATTTTAAAACAATAAGCCATGATGTCTAAATGTTTAAGTGTCTTGTTTTCATATTCTAAAATATTCTTAGTGAAGAACTCGAATGGTATTTCACTTGGTTATCCCCATATATGGTTAAATTATATGTAATATCATTAATGGTTGAAAGTTTTGATTTGAATGTTTATTTAGCACAATTGCTAGATTTACGCCATGAAGTATGCAAAAGTTGATTTATAATGCATGCTGGATGGTATGGTACTGGATGGCTTCCTGTACTAGAAATTAGTACATGCTGGATGGTATGGTACTGGATAACTTCATTGACAACCAAATGACCAGTGATGTTCGATTCGACTGACATGATACAGGTTCTTAAAGAAGGAATTCATTATTTTTGTTTAGAACTGATTAGAAAGTTTTACAGTCTCTCACATTTCAGAATCTGAATAAGCGGTGCTTTATTTCTCATGCTGCATATCTTTTGTACACATCTGTATTAGAATCAGTGCTGATAAAAATCATTTCTTCTACACTCAACCTAAATAGCTGAAAATGAAAACAACCTTAACAGATAGACCAACTACCTGCACGAATTTGAATTTTAACATAACAGCATTCTCTTGAACAAGGCAACCTCCAAGTATCGAAGTCAACATTTCTCGATTAATTTTTCAAAGGGACGTATCAGCTTTTGTAAAAAAAGGAATTGGATCGTCGATTTGGCGTAACTGGTAGCTCGCACACGCTTACTAACACCACTAGCAGGTAGGGGAAATTTCCCCTATCTGATGGTAGTGTTAGTATGCGTGTGCGAGCTACCAGTAAAAAGTAATCGAGCTTTGTTTTTCTTCATTCGTGGCTGGATCAGCGTAGCCAGTTTTTTTTTTCAAGTTTATCGGTATCAAATAAATTTTATATTTTTTTTTGTTAAGCATGGAGGGACCAGTTGAGAAAGTAAAGGTCTGATAATCGCAACGTTCGTGGTTCGGTACTTTTGAAATCATCATTGAACGCCAAATGTCTGCACATTTTTGAACATGTGGTGGAACATTACTGTAATTCATATATATTAAAACATTATATATTATACTGGGTCTCTGGTCGTTTTGTCTTCCAAAGGTCTTCAATGAAGCTGATGCACCCTGCTGCAACAAACCATCAGGCAGAATTTTACAACCGGTAAAGTATCTGCAGACATTGGTAATCCTTACACTGACGGTGTGTTCCATTCACATCACATCACATCACATCACATCATCAAATAAATTTTATATTTTTGCCGATGGCGAAAATTTATACGTTTGGACTAAGAAGTTAGGGGTATGACTTTAAGATTTTCGGGGGTAAAAAATCCAGTGCTAACCAATCCAAGACGAAATACATATCCATTTTCTAAGCATACGAATCCCTCACAATCGCTCATAAATCTTTGCAAGATCTTGCAAAAGCTTGTGGCGCTTGTGAAGGATACATACACTTTGTAAAGGGATATTTCGTATTGGAGTGGCTTAGACTGTTTTTTTTGCTTGTAAAATCTTAGAGTCATACAACTATTTACGACCGATTTTTCCAGGAAATTTGAAATAATCTACCGGGAGGAATTGGAAAATAGCTTACGGACTAAGATGGAAGAAAATTCCAGGGGATAGTTTAAAGAAACTTCTAAGGATAGATTAAATAAACTCCAGAAAGTTTATAATATAGCATTCTGATGGGCTTTTTTTTTTACATAAAAGACAAAAGTATTTCCCGACTCCCAGCAATTATCGAGATGAGCTAATAGCTGTTTCGCGAATTATGGGTAGCCAAACACGGCAAGGAAATGGAACCATACTCGAAGGAGTATCAAACATAAGCTAGCATGCATTAAGAACGTCACGTCATTTTAGAGAAACTCAACCCCTCCCCCTCCCCCCTTTAATCACGTTTTTCCTATACCTAATTCCCAACTAACAATTTGAGCTAATTAAAAGCTGAATTAGATATTTCTTAGCTGAAGCCGCATATATTTGCCTGAAGAAGTCCCTATTCAGCTTTCAATGTTAGTTGGGTTGCTTGTCACTCCTCGCCCCTTAGAGCGGACGGACTTAATAAATGCTCTTTAAGACATTTTTTTGTAGATGAATTATTTTTGAGCATATTCAGAACGATAAAAGTCTCTCACACTAGTTTTCTCCCACATTTGAGCGTAGGCAGGCATTATTAAAAATCAGTATAAATCGGTATAAAATCTAAAAAATCGGTATTCTGATGAGCCTTATCTGTACATCGGTATCAAGTTTGAAAATCGGTACAAATACCGATAAATCTGGCAACGCTGGGCTGGATGTTCATTATCGCCTCTGTTGTTGTCAATATCAATATTCGTCTTCATCTTGGTGGGGATGATTTAGAAACTATCTATTTTAAATTGGCTTACTACTTGACTAGCCTATTGGTCCCAAGCAAATCGACTAACGTACCCCATTCTTTTCGAGATTCTAGTACTGCACTATGTTTGTTTTGATTCGCTATGAAAGTTCGACAGATAAAATGAGGGGTTCATCGATTTTCCTGTGTTTCGAGGGGTGCATTGATTAGCTTGGGACCGAAGATAGTGCTAGAGCTGTCCCAAAAAGTCGAGCACGTTTCTTCGGGACTTTCTGGTCTTAGAGTTACCTCTATGGGTGAAGCGCTACACCTTGCTTGTGATGGTAAATAATAAAAACAGACATAATCATAAATTTCCCAGGAGAGTATAGTTTTGAAGACACTTACATATGATCTACGTTTTCTCCAACCCACTGTGTTTAGAAAACACTGTTTTTATTTAGCCTAATGTCACTCAATTTCGACACAGATCTATGTCTATCATTTAGAAAAATATTACATTTAAAATTTATTCCAAACAGACGGAACGGCATACCGTTCTGATCTATGCCATTTTCGTTCATAACCTCCCATCAGGAGAGTAATCGCTCTCGCCTGCCTCTGCCGAGGGAAAATATGTGGAAAATCATCTGTGAATGAGTGCGAGACGCTTGTCGGTAGTTTAAAATTCCTCATCCATCCGTGTTGACGCGTGAAGAGACGAGTTGGGGGGCTGGATGGGAGGTGAGCGAACAGCTGTTCGATGGAAATGTTTATGTTTGCTCTGCCGGTGGGATTTTCTGCTGCAGTTAGCGTGCGTCATGAGATCGAGGAATCGCAGTTTGATGGTAGCGAGCTTAAGCGAAAATAAACAGGTTGTCATGTGTAGTAAATTTGGAACGCAAGTATGTCCAAACAGCTCATTAGTCACGGGAAGCTGCAGTGTGGAAGTGAGATGTGGTGATAGCTGTGGGATTTTGAAAAAAGTGCGTTGGGGAATGATTTACGCTAGTAGCACATGCAAAGGTTTTTCTCACTTTAGGAGATTTTATAGGTTGGCGAGAGGTGATTCTATTTTAAGGCAATAACCCCATCAAGCTTCTTATTATATACAACAGAGAATTGGTTGCATGATCTTACATAAAAATCTAATTATAAACCGACTAATATCGCAGATCATACATTGTGGTGGAAAAATCTGTAAGTTTAGGGAACTTTTGCCCTCTCCACAGCAAACAACTGGTTAATATTCCCACTGGGTAGGAACATTCTGGCCTTTGGAGAGATTCTGAGATGTCTTTCTTCTTCTTCTTCTTCTTCTTCTTCTTCTTCTTCTTCTTCTTCTTCTTCTTCTTCTTCGCATTTCAAACTTATTGCATACGCATATTAGCTTATTGCGTGCTCTCAACTTAGTGTTCTAGATACACATCCACAGTTATTAATTGAGAGCTTTCGATGCCTGTACCGTTTTTGCATTAGTATAATTGTGTGGCAAGTACAATTATGCCCTATGCTCAGGGAAGTTGAGAAATTTTCCAACCCGAAAAATTCCTACACCAGACCAGGAATCGAACCCAGCCACCTCCAGCATGGTCTTGCTTTGTAGCTGCGCCTTTATCGACTGAGCTAAGGGAGGTCTCACTGGGTAGGCTCATTCTAGCTTTTGAAGATTTCTGAAATGTCTTTACTGCCCTGAAATTTCTGAAACTTTTTTAAGTTCCTTAAATGTTGCTGGAATCAAAATGAAATAATTAATATAGATCTAAAATTTTCAAGCGATTACCATGTTCCACTCGCCTTCTGCAATGTGCCCTGTGTACTTGAGACTTGAACTTCATTAAACCCCCCTCTGGCTTGCAAAATAAAATAATATCAAAGAGTTTCACTGAAGTTCTCGAGATATTACTGAAGCAGAAGGAACTGCCCTTAAATTATCGACATTAATTCATAACTTATCCAATGACCTAGACTTTCCTGATGTTATTAAGGCTGTCCAAAAGATTTCTGAATTTCCTTTAATTTCTCCAGACTGCCCTAAATTTGTCAGTAGAATTTTCTCATTAAAACAACCATAATGTTAATTCTAGCAGTATATGTTCCGTTGATATTGCTAAAAGAAAGTAGTGCTTCTAGAAAAAAACGAAAAACAGAAAATGCTGGACGGAGAGGTGCCTTGATCGACTAAAACATTTGGATTCTTAAAAGTTAGACTATAATGAACATCTCCTCTAAATTTGGTCCAAATCAGCAGAGGTCAATTTCAATTTTGTATTGTTTCTCGGTCACTTGGTGTGGAATGACCCATACACAAATATCGGTATCAAAATATTGAGCAACATCTGTTTGAAAATGTGTGGCATCACTGCCTGTGGGTTTGAAGAAATACTTCAAGTCTCCTCACCCATTCATGTATGAGTTAGGTAAAGAAGTGTGCGTTTGACTAGTACCAACCAGTGGAAACTAATGATTTTAAATTGGCTCACTACTTGACTTGCCTATTGGTCTCAAGCACATCTATAAGCGTACCCCATTATAGTCTAAATTCTAGTACTACACTATGTTTGTTTTTATTCACTATGAAAGTTTGACAGATAAAATAAGGGGTCCGTGATTTTTTCTATGTTTCGTGGGGTGCATCGATTAGCTTGGGACCGAAGATAGTACCAGAGCTGAGCCAAAAAGTTGAGCACGTTTCATCGGGACCGTCTGGTCTTAGATTTACCTCTATGCTAGTACTGTCGCATTAATGGCCCTTCGCTCATTTTCAACTTCTATTAAATTTTCCCACTGCTGTACTCTAGCGAACTATCAACCTACCCTCTTCAGACCTTTCTCTAGCTAATAAATTATAACACTAAAGCTTCAAGTTAAATACCATTTCCAACCAACTCTTAAAATCGTAAACTTCACGTATGAAGTAACAAAAACACTTTAATGTAACAATGGAGTAGTTTGATGGCGACAAGTTATGGGATCAGGCGGGGGCTTACTGACAGTTTATAAACTGTATTTCTTCTGATTTCGTGCTCCTCCTTCAGCATAACAGTTTCTACTCGCTCTTTCGAGTTGTTCGCTATGTTAGTTTCTATACTGTTCGCTGTCCTTTTTTGGTGGTGTTTGGTGAAGCATCGCCCGACTCCAGCATGGGGAAACCGAGGCGTGTTGCTGGGAAATGATCCCGATCGTACACCGCATGCTCGATGCTCAAATGGCATCGAAGAAGCTGTTGGATAACAATCGTTAGGCCATCCTGGAAAACAGAAGGTGGAAAACAAGGAGAAGTTCCACCGTTCTTTGTAAAAGGATTCCCGGAAGGCTTGCGGTAGAAAGTTGACTTTCACATTGGTAAAGGTCTCATGCGCATGTGTACCGAAGGCATCAAGCTGATGGTTCTAGAGATGAATAACTACAAGGCCGTCGTAGCTGAAACAGTAAAAGGTGGAGTATTTCTCCCACGATAATGAAGCGACCAAGTCGCTGAAGGTGGTCTTGCACGGCCTTCCCGACATGGAAACAGACACACTGTCGGATAAATAGAAGCAACATGGACTCAAGCCGATCCAAATCTTCAAGATGAATCGTCATGACGCTTCACGTAAGTACCGTAACCAGTTGTATTTATATCTTGAAGGACCTTCAGAGCATTTGGGCCCTTTTCCACATCGTGCTGATTTGGAAACAGTACAAGCCAAATCACCGTGATGTCACCCAATGCGCAAACTGCATGCTGTTCGGGCATGGAACGAAAAACTGACACATGGCTTTCCGCTGTATCAATTGTGGCAAGCAACACGCACCTGATGCCTGCGAACTATTAGAGGAAGCAGACCCTAAATCAAAATACATACATGAAATACCTTTACATGGCCGTGGGGATACAAAGAGAAAGTCGACGAAGAGAATCTTTCAATGTGAAGAGCTTTGAGTGGGTTGTTGAGTACTTGACACTGATGAAGTCTGCAAGTAGTAGACGAAATACGCGTATCTGTCAAAAGATAAGCAATTACAACGGAATTTAAAGGAAATAAACCAACCCACTCAAAGCTCTTCATAAAGGGATTCCGTTAAGAGGTTCGACAAATTTAAAGGATTAATCTGTCAATTTTACTGAGGACCTAATGCAATGTTCAGCTTGAAATGTGCCAATTGTACACACTTAGAACAATTTATGTAAATTTGAGTGCTCTGAGACTGACATATACGAGCGTCAATTTTGACATAAAATTGATTCATAACAGACGTGAAATTTAGCTCAATCAAACGTACTTTCGAACTTTTCAGTCTCGGAGCACTTAATTTTACATGAAATGTTTGTTTACGTCTCATCCTTTATGTTAAAGATGGATTCCGTCACGTGTAAGATTAGGTATTTATAAGTGTGTAGTGTAGCACATCGGGCAACGAGCAAGACATGCCCGAAGCGAGCGGAATTTATTGCTATCCACATTACCTATGAAGAATCAACCTGGCCGCAGAAGAGTGTCAGAAAATAACGGGCAGAAATTTCCAGCCATCCTGCAACGGCGCTAAATTCTGGTGCATCCACAACTTCCACTCAACAACCGTTTCACGGGTGCTGCATTGGTCCCACCAACAGCTGGGGTGGATAATACTCCAGTAAACTCAAGTCGTCAGCTATATGCGGCAACCGCTGCATCCCAAAGCACCTCTCCCCCTCCGAGGCTATCGTGGCAGTATGAAGGTACTCTCACTTCACCAGCGATCGCGAATGCAGACACACATCGGCGGAACTTGTTACACTCGTGACAAAAGTAATCATGATTCAGAACAGCTTTATGCTGCGATATTCTTCATCAATAAGTATGGACCTTGAAGCCATCAAAATTGCCGCTCAGGAGCAAGAGTTCGTTGAATTCTTCGATATCGCCATCATCACCGAAACACACTCGAAGCCAGAGATTAACATCTTCCTTCCCAATTTTGGGCTCGTGAGGCTGGATCGAACCAGCTCCAGGGGAGGAAGAGTGTCCACCGCTCTAAGGAGGAACATCATCTGTCGGTTGCCGCCGAGCTGCCAGCTGAAGATAATCGAACCCGAGGGGATGGAAGTCTCTACTCATGTCAGTCGATTCACCATCGTTGCGGCATACAGCCCCAAACAAGTCAACATCTGAGATGGGTCGGTAGCAGACCTGCGAAGAGATATTGTCAAGTGAACACGACGGCGGGAAAACTTCATCATTGCTGGGGACCTGAACGCCAAACGTCAAGCTTGGGCCAACAATCGTCACCATCCTGAACAACGGCCTACAGGATGCGCAGGTTCCTGTCGGTTGAGTCGGTCCGGTGTTCACGCTACCATCGATATCTTCATCAGCAACATGGGTAAAAACATCGCTCAACCTATCACCTAGCAAGAACTCAGCTCGGACCACTATCCGGTGGTGGCCGAAGTTGGTTCCTCGTTGAACCGATTCGAAGCTTCACGGTGCAACTACCATCGTGTCAACTAGGATCAATGACAACACTGCGTCGACACAACCATCGCCTATGATGTCCCACCGAAGTCGTCCGAAAACGTTGACCGGTGTCTGTAATCCATCGAGGAGGCAATATCCCGGGCCAGGGAACTGTGGTGGATGCACCCCTAGCTACGCCTATGTGTTGCAACAAGCGAACGAATCGAGCTCAGACGATAGTTGTTTATGCTTAGTAGGCATAAGCATACTGTGCGGTTGGAGTGCGATAAACTGCAAGTTGCATACTCAGCGTAAAGTGTGTATCGGCCACCACAGTAGATCCATAAGAAAGAACAAATAAAATTCATTCCACATTGTATCCTAACCGAGTTAAGTCATTGTTTTGAGAGATCTGTTACCTCACGGGGCTGGGACTGAATCCGTACTACTCTAAAACAGTTCAGAACAACACGTTCCAGTATCCAGACAGGTGATCAATACTCTGAACCTTGACAGATCTACCAAAGATCTTAAAAGACTCCGTAACACCATCCGAAGGCAATACCAACGTTCTGGTCTGCCCGTCCATAAGATCAATTGCAATTGCCTTACTAAAATTATCCAAGCCAGGATGGTGGATCTCAGAAATAAAGACTTTGCTAGTAAGATCCGCTCTCTCCCAGATTGTGCTAAGCCGTTCTGGAAACAAATTTTTAGGATCAAGCCTAGGCCCATTCCACCACTGATACCGCTGAATCGTTCCGAGGATTCAGTGGTTCATCTGATAACCCCTGTAAAGAAGGCTGTAGTAATAGGTCAACACTTGATCAGCTCCCACAATATCGGACAGAACAGCATTTCTTTCACGTTTTCAGTAACCGAAGCCAACCTCCATCAGATTCCCAAAAAATTTCCTGAGGAATTCAAGATCACAGCTGACGAACTGTTGGCCTATATCAAGTCATCCAAAAATATGAAGGCGCTTCCCCTCGGGATGGAAGTCAGCTAAAGTCATACCCATACGGCAACTTGGGAAGGATCCTTCCTCTCCTTCGAGTTACCGACCCATCAGCCTTCTCTCAGGGTTATCCAAGCTGTTCGAAAGGGCAGTTTACAGCCGGCTTCTGACATCTGCCGAAGGAAACAACATCTTACTCGAGGAGCAGTTTGGTTTTCGAAAAGGTCAATCGACCGTCCACCAACTGACCCGAGTATCAATTACAATTCTTACATTGAAAAAACGTTCGACAATGTCTGGCATGATGGCCTGGTGTACAAGTTGCAACGATATGGTCTTCAGATCTTCCTCGTGAATATCAAACAAAATTATCGATCGGACAGGTCTCTCTGAACCGCATCACATCGGATGCCTTCAACTTCGGTGGAGGTGTGCCCCAAGAAAATATCCTTGGGCCCATCCTGTTCAATCTATTAACCTACGATAATCCGGATGTCCCTGGTGGTTGATCGTTTTCTCTGTTCGCAGACGTCACATCCATCGTCTACCAGGATAGGGTTATCGGAACTCTGACTACCAAACTCCAGAGAGGCTTGGATGTCCTGTCTGAGAATTTCAACAGCTGGAAGATCCTTATCAACGTGGCGAAGGCCTAGGTCATATTTTTCCACACTTAAAATCCCCCAGATTTGTTCCATCTGAGAATAACAAAATCAGTCTAAACGGCACAGTGGTAGAATGGTCCAAAGACTGACTCTGACAGTGGGCTGCTTTTAAGGGAGCACGTTGACAAAACACAAACCAAGTGCAACAGCTTGATAAGAGCATTGTATCCACTTATCAACAGGGAGTCCATCCTGTCCCAGAAAAATAAGCTTGCTGTCTATAAGCAAATCATCCTTTCCGTAATCGAGTACGGTATGCCAATCTGGGGGAGCTGCATCAAATGCCATTATTTTAAGCTCCAAAGGATCCAGAACAAAATCCTTAGGATGATCCTAAACAGTCCTCCACAAACGCAAAATTGTGAGGTCCACCGCCTGGCTGGTCTTCAGTCTCTAAAAGAGCGACGAATGGTCTTCTTCGAAAGGTTGAGACTGTCTGAGATCAGATCATCAAATCTAGCACGTTACGCTAAGATATACTCGTAGTTAAATAGGTTATCACATTTTTCTATTAAAACGAAACACACCCCCAAGGGGTATTCTGTAAACTGGATGAAAATCGCAAATATTAAATTATAATATCCAATCAAACCAGATGAAGAGCCAGGTAGGCTAATCAATTGAAATGTTAAATCACTACTGAGTATGAGCATGAGCATGAGCATGATTGACCGCCAACGGTTGCTACTCTGTTATTGCCAGATCAGCTGTAATTACACAGAGAATCAAAAGACGATGCTTGGGACTAGCAATCATCCTCAATGTGTAAAAACTGGTGATCTCAAACTAGGCAATACTAGCGCAGGCCACGCCCAAACACAGGTCAAGAAAGGGAGGGGTAGGAGTGTGTTGACGTGACACTCGCTTTGATGGAAGCCGATAACACCTCTGCACTTCCACGAGGAATCACTGGGATTATTGGGTAATAGGGTTGAGTTTGCAGCAGGGTTCGTTTTGGTAAAAGATAAGCTGAATTGATGTCTTAACGATTATATAACGCGGATGAGCTTGGGATTGAACCCACGGTCTTCTGCTCAGTAAGCAAAAACGTTTACCACTAGGCAGGTGAAGTGTGTTAATGTAGTCATGTTAACAAATAAAACGATTGACGAATCTTGAGTGTGGATGGGTTTGAGATTAGACTCATTATGTTCTGCTCAGTAAGCAAAAAAGGTTGCTCTAAGGCCAGCGAGCCCCTCATATCACATTATACCGTTACTCAAGTTGTTATAACTATTCAAACTCGGCACCGACGAAAACGAAAAGTTTTCCAAAATATACGATAAATAAGCGATCATACCATACATTTTCAATATGCAAGGACCTGGGACCGCAATTTTTCTGTTCAGTTAGCAAGCCACTGCAACCAACAATTTTTCAAATCCTAAAACTAAAAGCTACGAAAGAGTAGTTAGGCCATCATTAAGTTTCAATTTCACGCGAAGTTCAATGTTTCGATTTGCTCTTTACGCGTGGTTCAGGCAATCATAACAAGCTATAAACGACGTGACGATTGTTTAAGCCCTGGTTAAACAAGCTATTCAAATTAAATTAAATGTAATGAACTACAGAAATAAGCGATAATTCCTATAATTTTTGCGGTTGATGGTTCATTTTAAATATACTAACGGTACTGCCTACGGCGACTACGACGGTGAATACGACAGTGCTTACGACAACGAAAATATCGAATTTGTAACTTACCATTTGTCTAAGATATAACACCTTTGGCCGGCACCTCCAATTGAGCTTCATAGATGCTATCTGTAACTGTTTGCAAGCATATCTTATAGAAAATACCTTTGTTGTAATACTTCCTGCATTGCCATGGTAGTCTGGAAGGAGGTTCGCGTCTAGTGCTTTCCCCAGGAACCGTTCACGGATACCAGCTACCACCCGTCCAGTCTTGGGCGTATCCAGCGAGACTTCGGTCAGCTTGCTCACAATCTCCGACACTGGCGATATACCAGCAAACGAGCACTTTTTCAAGCCGTAAACTCGCAGATTTACGACAACGTCGGCCACCGAATCCCCACCAAAACTTGCGGCGGACACATAATCAGCACTTTCCCCAGCTAATTTACCAACTGGACCGTGTTCAAACTCGTACACGGTGACGAGCCTCTCGATAGAACTACTCGCCAAAAGCGTAATATCCGAACAAGGTGAACTGGCCTCCCGAGAGGCAATGAAAATCATAAGCACACTTACACACCGCTGGTTTAAAAAAAACACACTCTTGAATGAAAAAGATCCAATAAACGTCACTCTCGCAAAAGCAAAACCGTCGTCTTCGAACGGCAAGAAAAAAGGAGCTCAGTGAGCAATTTTGTGATACGGAATTTCCACTGAAAATCAACCCGGAATGCACGAATTTCACCACACTCAACTGCGAAATACGTTCAGAAACATTTTTGATACACTTTCGGTCAAAAACACTTCAAAATAAACGTAATTTTATTACAAAAAAAAACTCTTTCAGTGGCTGACCTAAACGGACTAAGGTATCTTCTGGACGAACATCATAGGAGAGATACTCTGGAGACACTCTGATCTAGCTTTGGACTAATTTCAATCAGTGTTTTCAGTGACATCTGGGCCATTGAAGCCTACTGGATTTTCACACAAGCACTCACAGTGGCGTCTATTCTACTTCAATTTCGCTTCCCCGTTCGATTTTCCGAATTACTTTAATATCGTCTTGAATATTCCGCAGCAGAATCATTAGCAAATTGATCGCATGTCTTACCTCCCGTACAAATTTATCGCCATCATTGTCGGTTTTTGTGGTACACCAAACGGAGTTCATCTCCGACCCACTCGTTCGAGAAATTAATCTATCGCATTCTGCTCAAGTAGGAAAAAGAGCATCACCAACCATACCTTACACGTGTGCGGTAGTCTTCGTCTGTCGTAAAAGCCACACGTGGGTGTATGGCGTGAATACTTATCGGGAAGCTGCTGATCCACAAAGCGGATTTCTCCGCTCTCATCTCATCTCTAGGGTTGTGAATAATTGAAATCATTCCCGGAAGACGGAGCGACATTTTTGCGGAAAGGCTAACCGAGCTCTTCTTCGTGGTCTGATGGTGCGTAACTTCTTCTTCGGAAGAATTTACCAGTTATGGAATGCGTTTATTGTTATTACCATGAAATGATATGCTATTGAGGAACCGGTGAAAAGCTTTTTCTTCGAATTAGGATTGCTTTCTTAAGATGTGACCCACAAGACAATGACACGCTTTTATTGCGTTACTCGGGCAAACGGAGAGCATTTCATTGGATTCAACGAAACGTTATGCCAACACATTGTGACAACAACGCAATCGCTGTTACGTGAGACGGCTGTTTCATCGAAATCCTGTCCTCGCCACTACATTCTTTTCCATTTTTTGTTAGTGTGAGCGCGTAAATATCCAACTGTGAAAATGTCGTCAGCAGCAGCCAGCAGCGCCTGCGGGTACGACCAAATCCCCTTGGGGCTTCCCTCAACCCAATTGACATTGTAGCGGCAGCGTTATCGGAGCAGAACGACTACGACGACGACGACCGAGTGGAATTTGGCACCAGGGACTGGGAGTGAAATATGTTTGCTACTTTGGATTCCGGCTCGAGGCTTCCCTCCTCCACACTCGTTGTGTTTTGCTAGTGTGGAACTTTTCATTTGGTCAAACCAAGCACAATCTGATGGAATCAACCAAATCTGTTGAGGACTCCCTTAGCTCAGTCGGTAAAGGCGCAGTTATTATGCAAGACCGTGCTGGAGGTGGCTGGGTTCGATTCCCGGTCCGGTCTAGGGCATAGAATATGGAACTACTAATGGAAAGAATTGTATAGGCTTAGAGAGCTCTCAATTAACAACTGTGGAAGTTTTAAGGTTGAGGGCCGACGTCAAATTCCAGTAGGGTCGTAAAAAAGCCAAAGAAGATGAAATCTGTTGAGGCAGGCAAGTGGCAACAATCGTCATCAGATCTTTCTGTAAGCAAATCGGAGCTGATTTTTCCTCATTCTTCTGTTTTGGGTGGCACACAAACTACCGACTTCCCACAGTTGATGGCAGGATTCTCTTCGTCATCGGTTTTTTTTCTGACTAAATGTGATGACGATGCTGCGGTGTAGAGAAGAAAGAAGCCGGAGAAATGGCGCTTTCATCTTGCCAGAGCCAGAGCCGGAAGGCAAGATTTTTCCCACGGGGATTCCAGGGATGCTCGATAACTTAGCTTTGTACGCGTGTGTGTGTGTGAGATAAGTGGAATGAGGAAAATTGAAAAAGTCAACAGAGGAAGCGTTCCATCGATTGGATGGTTTTATTGATCATTTCATTATCGTTTTGTTTCCTTTGGAATGCTGATGAAAGCGTGAAAGGTTTGTGGATGGTCGATTCGCAGAGCTCCTTTTGCGATTGGATTCAGTGGCGGCGTTGTGAAGGTTTCACACATAAGAAAAATTTCATTGCAAGTATTTATATTTTTTTTTTGCATTTCTGAGATGAATTCAATTGCAATCCACCGATATAGTTGTGGGAAGATACTTAGATGATACTGAGAACTAGGCCTAAATTCAGATTTAAAGAGTGTATTGATTAGAGAGGGTCTAGTATAAGAGAGGAGCAGATTCAAAACAAACTGCTTTGGCAACCTAGGCCTAGATGTTTTCTAGCAACACTGCCAATGCAATCAAGATAAGCGCTGCTCGATTGGCTTTGGCGTTGACAGTTAGTTTGGCTGAAAACCAGCTAGTCCGACCCTCTCTTATACTAGACCCTCACTAGTATTATTCAAAAGCTTTAAATGAATTGATCTCCGCAAATTAGACCTGACCGGTAAAGCACTTCTCGTGTTTTCTCATGAAAATACGAGTGCTTCTAAGTGCTTTATCTTTAAGATCTTTTGTCATCACCTTTGCATGGGTCTCATCTCATTGTTCGATTCCGGGCAATGAGAAGGCGAACTCACTTGCAAAGGTGGGCGTTATTGAAGGCGATATTTACGATCGACAAATCGCCTACAACGAATTCCCTGCGCTTTGATCGAGAACGTATACCAAGGGCATCGTTGTGCCAGATTGGTCGAGGCACATTTCGAGTATGAGAAGGTGGTTACAGTTTGCTCAAAAGTGCCTGAGCAAGATGCAAGTACCGTAAAACGGGGTATCTTTGAGAATGCGGGTAACTTTGATAGTATAATATAAAGATTAAATTTTCTCGCTGTGCTTTTCCCAAATTAGAATCATTGGTTCCATATTGAAGCTTGGGGTATTTCCGTTGATATCGTACATAGTTTTTATATAGTAACTCCCGGAAATGGCGGAATCATGTTAGAACCAACCAAGGACGATCTACGGAAGGAAATTGCCGGTGAAGAACGGAATGAAATACGATGCGTTAGAGAATAAAGTGCAAGGGATTCTAAAGGAAGCAATTAACGGCGGTGGAATATGGTGAGAGCTGTCCAAATTATTGTTTACAAATTAAATGTCAAAATTAAACTAAATACAAGCCAGGCTTGAAAAAAAAATTTCGATCCTCGGAATGGGCGTGACTCTCCAGACATTCTGAAATGGGTTATTGGATCTGAAATAGAGCTATCACCTTCTAACTCTCGGACTAAAGCTGTCTACAATGACCATTAATGCGACATTGTAGAGAGAGTTTCATTTATCGTCAACAGTCACTCGCCAGCTGGCAAAATAAATGGAGTGAAGGGTGTTTGGGACGATGGCTATATTCGATCATCCCTAAGGTGTCACGATCTGGAGTTTATGCAACTCATATATGGGTCATTCCATCTCAAGTGACCGAGTCAGTTGCATCAACCCTCTCCGATTTGAACCAATCTTGGTGGAACGACTTATTTTAGGCCAACAATCACCCCCCGGCCCGTCGACTCACCCCTCGGTTCTAGAGACAACCCTCACTTTTTTTCCGATCTTCAAGAAACACCATTTTTCTTTAGAACATATCTCTGGACCAAATTATGCTACAGACAGCACTTATGCACTTATTTTGAAGGATTTTTAACGTACAATCAAATGGCGTATTTGTTGTTAACTTGATTAAAACTTAAAATGCAAATATCTCAAAATGCCCCCACTTTTTTTTTCTAATTTTGATAGCACCAAAATGTTTGGCAGACATTTTTACATAAGAATCACCTAAACACCAAAAACATCTCTTTTCGTTTGGGAGATATGGATTTTTAAAGATTTAATGTTTTAAAAAGTTCCATCACTGTACTCAGCAAATATTATCAAATATATCATATTAACAATATGATCCATTCGTGCCTTTTCCAAATATCGCAATGGAGGCATTCAACGAAGGTTCGCAAATCGATCCTGACCGATCATTTCCAATTACGCTGAAACTTTGCACAGTTATTCCTTTTTAGTAAAGGCGCCATTTTGTGCTCTCAGTTTTTCATATTGAATCACGACTACTATTTGAAAAGGGCCTGTGTAATAATAGTACTAATGAGTTTAAAAATATATATTGTCGAAACGCTTTGTTCTATTGATTTGGTGTCTTAAGCAAAGTTGTAGATATTATTTTGGCAATTGTGTAAAAAATATACACTGTAAAAAATTTCGTTTGTAGCAATGAAAAAAATTATATTTATTATTAAAAAAGTTAATTTCTCAAAAAGTACATTTTTGAAAATTTTCGTTTTAAGCCTCATTGAAGCTCATAATGTTTGCTACTAACTGGCAAAGTTTGGTGATAGTAAACTCAAAAACAAAAAAGTTATGGTTTTTTTTTTCACGATTTTTACATTTTCATTAAAAACACATGTTTTTTAACCATGTATATTTTTTTAAGAATCGCATTTTAATTTTGCACAACTTTCCCCAATACACTATAGCAATCAAGCAAGCCGTTTTTGCAATGTATTAAAATGTTTATTTTATAAGCGCTTTTCTACACAGGCCCTATTGGAAAAGTAGTCAGGGTTCGCTATTACAATTTGTAATAGCGAATCCCTACTACTTTTTTATTTTCAAATTTCAACTTAAATCCACAAAATACATTTTTCTACTCTTTTTTACTTTTTTTTTATTCGGAAACCTTATGGACAGATGATACATAATTTATTTTCATTGTAATACACTTACTTTTTATTTTTATTTACATCACTTCTTAAATACATCCAATATTTTGGCATCATTATCATTACAGTTTGAGTAACGTTTGGCTTTAATTTTATTTTCTGAAACAGGAATGAAAGAATGAAACTTTTGAGTTCCTTGAATTATTTTTACATTATTATATTGCTCGTTGAGGTGTGAAGCCATACTTTCGTATTCCTCTGTTGTGGCAAAACTAAATGATAATTTTGTTAATTCTTCTTCTTTTCGATTATTTGCCCAATTATAAAGCTCTCTTGCATTTTTTATTGGATGTTCACGTTCTTTGGCCAAACTTGCTCTAGTATCCATGCGTTTTATTGTACCTCCAATAGCGTCACAAGGACCTTTCCCATGTGATGTTGCAAAGAAATGCCATGCGGCTTCAATTCCATACTTTGATTTAAATTTACAAAGGCTAGCAAAATTTTTCCGGTTCTTGTACTGTGACGCGGCTCTATCGGACATAAAATAAATCTTGTTGATATTTTTACTTTGGTTAATGCGTAAAAAACTTATCATTTTAGAAATAAATAAGTTAACAGCCACTGAGTCATGCCTTAACTCTTCAGAAATTATAATAAAACTTAAATGTTTAACTTGCATATTTTCTCTAAAATATATAACAAATGGATGAATGGTAGCCTGATAAAACATGCTCGTTCACTCATGTTGCTTCCTGTATTAAAAAAAAATTAAAAATAATAATCTTTAAAAATGATTTCATTGAAATACAGCTGAAGGTTATGCTTACCTGTTAACTAAATGGTGTTACACTTATTTCCTATGATAACTTTTTAACTTACTGCTTGTTTTCACCATTCAAACTCATTTAAGTATCAGATCGATGGGTACAATTTCTACATTAGGTACAGACAGATGTTTTTGGTGTTCACTACTACAGTGTTGAGTATTTGACTTATTACCGTTAAGATCACTGATACAACTATGCAAAATTGAAGACAATGAATAAAAAAGAAAATTAAAAAATCGTTAATTTGAATGGAATTGCTCCTTCAGTAAGGGTCGCTAGTTTGAACATCATATCACTTTTATTTAGTTCTAGCTCAATATTCATCAAATGAATTTTTTAGTTTTGTTAGTAACGATACCTTTTCATGGTATCAGATGCAGGACGTCACAATATCAGCTTCAATCGACCAAATCGATGCGACGAAGAAACTGCTGGCTTTCTTTTTCTGTTAAAGTCGAACAGCTTCGCAGCATTCTAGAACCTCAGTCGGCGTGCACAAACAAATGTTCAAGCGCTTGGCTCTCTTTCTCCCGTCGCTCTATTGGTCTTCCTTTCAAGCTTCGGTGAAACGGATGAGCGAAAGAGCGCTCGACTTTGATAGTTTTCTCTTTCATGAAACACATCAACAGAGGTTTCATGACGTATATGACGAAAAATGAAATAACACGTTTAAAGCATTTCTCACGTGAAAACACGTGAAGAGTACACGTAATATTTTTAATTTATCTTCCATCCATATATTTATCTAAAAAAAATTATCAAAAACGGGACATAACGCATTTTAAACAAATTGAAAGATCGGTGATAGAGTATTCGTGAAAGGGGATTGAAAGCCATAATGAGGTTCGTTTAACTAAAAAATCGACGTTAGTTACATTGAAAGCGATGAGCAAAGCAACGACGAGAAGTTCCACAGCCAGCGTTTCCTTCTAAGCGTGCTTCTTTTTCACTATCATTTCTTGCTGATAGTCTAGCTAGGCGTTATAGAAATGAAGCGTCGAACACGTATGTATGAGAAAAAAAAACACGAGTTTATTTTAGAGCTTCGAAAATGTAGAGCCCTGATCAGATGTAATGAATCCTAACTTTTCAATATGGCCTGTGTAGAAAACACTAATGAAATAAACATGCCTATATTGCAAAGAACGGCTTGCTTGATTGCTATGGTGTCTTCGGGAAAGTTGTGCAAAATTAAAATGCGATTCTTGAAAAAATATACACGCTTGAAAATCATGTGTTTTTAATGAAAATGTAAAAATCGTGAAATTTTCAAAAAATCATAACTTTTTCACCAAACTTTGCCAGTTTGTAGCAAACATTATGAGCTTCAATGAGGCTTAAAACGAACATTTTCAAAAATGCACTTTTTGAGAAATTAACTTTTTTAATAACAAATATAATTTTTTCATTGAAACAAACGAATTTTTTTACAGTGTATATTTTTAGCATTATTGCCAAAATAATATCTACAACTTTGCTGAAGACACCAAATCAATCCAACAGGCCGTTTCAGCAATATATATTTTTAACTCATTAGTACTATTTTTACACAGGCCCTGTTAGAAAAGTAGTCGTGATTCAATTTGAAGAGCTGATAACACAAATTGGCATCTTTACTAAAAAAGAACAACTGTGCAAATTTTCATCAAAATCGGAGCCGACAAATTAAAAAAAAAATTAAAAAATCGTCAATCTGTAGAGAATTGCTCAATGGCGACCCGCAAAATATCGCTTCACGCACCATCTAGCGTTGAAAAAGGTCAGCAACAATCATCCAATTACAGTCGAGGGGTGCGAATATAGCACTTATTACAAACAGTAAGAGTCACATTATTTTCATTAATTACATTGTGTATACAGTGGTGACCCGATTTTGTCAGCCCCCGATTTTGTTAGCTTTTTGACCCGATTTTGTCAGCCTATATGATTCAATTAGTTTTGGTTGAGGTGAACTGTTTTTTACAGTCGTATTCGTATTTTATTGATTGTCTAGCTCAATAATGACATTTTTCGAGAATTAAATGTGCAGTGGTGGCAAAATCAAAGCAGGGGAAGCAGGGGTTGAGGGGCTAGTTGAAAATGATGTACGTTATGCATGTGTTTTTTTTTCTTTTTTTTTTATAGTAAGGTTTAGGAAAGCTTCAAGAAGCCTAGCCTGTAGTGAAGTTGGCACGGTGTGGTATCCACTAGTTGCCTAGTACAGCTTCACTAAAATCCATTCCTTACTCTCTCCTCTGCCTGGATCCCCACGGGAACACTGTAAAGCGACTACTTCGAGGGGTGGCTGTGCTCATGCACTTGTCGTACTCTCAGCGCTAGCTGACGTTGCTAGATCGCTGCTCTTCTCTCCATTTAGGCTGCAGCTCCGACATAATCTGCGTGACTGCCCTGCTGACCGTTCTCCGTCGTGTTCCACTCCTGTTGCCACTTAGCCAATGACTCCACTCTCACAACTTTCCGTACTCTTCCGGCTTCTCTCCGCCTGTAGCACTCGCTGTCCTCCGCCAGGGTGATGCCGATTGGGATCATACCGGCGATAACGCATACTGCTTCCGACGAGATGGTTCTGTACGCACTCACGACTCGCATGGCCATGAGCCGGAACGTACTGCTCAATTTCCTTTGGTTCTGCTTCGTTTCCAGCGCTGGAACCCAGGCTGGACCTCCATATCTCAGTATCGATGATGACACGCTGGCCAGAAGACGCCTCTTGCTGCTGCTGGGACCAGCGTTGTTTGGCATGATTCTAGCTATCGCGTTGATGGCCTTTGAAGCCTTCTCACTGGCATATCCGACGTGGCTGTTGAAGTTTAGCCGGTCATCGATCATCACTCCCAGGTATTTTAACACACGCTTCGAGGCTATGGTGTGCTCCCCGACGGTGATTTCTGCCCCCTGTACCGCTTTACAGTTACTGACCAATAACACTTCCGTTTTGTGGTGGGCTATCTGCAGCTTCGCTCCTTGCATCCAGTTACCAATCATGTCGATTGCCTCGGTTGACAACACTTCCACCTCTTCCAGCGTCTCGCCTGTTACCGTCAAGACGACGTCGTCCGCAAAGCCAACGATCTCAACTCGTTTGGGCAGTTTCAGCGTTAGCACGCCGTTGTACATCCCATTCCAGAGCGTTGGACCAAGGATGGAGCCTTGTGGAACTCCCGCTGTGATCCTAATCGATCTCAGTCCCATGTCTGTCTCGTAGACCAGATCCCGGTTCTGGAAATAACTCCTCAGGATCCTGCACAGGTAGTCAGGGACCCTCATTCTATGCAGTGCTTCGGCGATGGTCTCCCAGCTGGCGCTGTTGAACGCATTCTTGACGTCGATCGTTATCATGGCGCAATATCGATCTCCTCTCCGCTTATGTTTAGACGCCTTCTCAGCTCTCTCGACCACTATCCGAATTGCATCCACCGTCGATCTCCCTTTCCGGAATCCGAACTGCCTCTCCGACAATCCGTGCTCACTGTCCGTGTATTTCGTCAGCCTGTTTAGGATGATCCTCTCCAAGAGTTTTCCGAGTGTATCCAGCAGGCATATAGGCCTGAAATTCTGAGCACTTGTGTTTTTGTATGGGACGGATTTTGAAAAATTTTCTTTTAGGATGTCCATATTACGATAAGTCGTGAGTTTAAATACATTCTGAGCGGATCAGCAATATTTTAGGTAAAAAAGGTGTTTTTCAAAGGATGATTTTAACGCACTGTTCGGAATTTGAATCAATACGGTAAATCGCGCGATGATCGAGACGTTTCCGTCGGATAAGATTATTTTGCGGCCGAGTGTCTAGGAAGCTATGGAAACCGAAATGGCTCTTGATTTTGTTTTATGCCCTTATAGTATAAACCACCATCGCACTTCGTGAGTTGCCCCAATAGAACCCTTGCTTTTGGTTTGAATCAGTACAAATTCGTTCTATTATATAAAAAAAAAAGAAGTATACATATTCATTTTCTTCCGAACTAAATAAACCACCATCACACTTTGTGAGTGGCCCCAACAGTATCCTTGCTGTTGGTCTAAATCGGGTCAAATCGGTTCTAATAATTATTTTATATTCAATCAAGTAAACCACCATCACACTTTGTGAGTGGCCCCAACAGCATCCTTGCTGTTGGTTTAAATCGGTTCAAACCGCTTATAATTAATTATTTTGGTCATTGATAAAATAAAATAAACCATCATCACACTTTGTGAGTGGCCCCAACAGTATCCTTATTGTTGGTTTAAATCGGTATACACACATCTAATAATGATCTACATCTCTAGACAGCCGGCTGTTTAGAGCATAAATCGAAAACACTTATAAATAACTACACAAAACAAAAGATCGCATCACTTATCAAGGTGAATCCTGATCCAACGAACCTAACCCACTAACAAAACCTCCTTCCTGTGACTTTTGTGGGATGCAGAGGTAAACACGGTCCCAAAACAACAAAAGTCACACACTAACATTCCTTCCCTCTCCCACCTGATTGCAAGGACGTGGCCGGTGACGTTATTGATCTTTAAAGGTAGGAGTCACTGGAACATGTACACTGAGAATGGCAGGTTACTCCCAAGCCCCATTCAGTTGATTCTTTGTACAATTTCACTGGTTCAGATCAATCACGGAGTGCAACTATCGATACGTGCAGTCAGACTAAGCTAAGCTAAGCTAAGCTTAAAAAGTTCCATCACTGTACAACCCTTCAATATGAAACGTTGGACAATCCTGAAAGTTGATAGAAACGATGAAACCTGTAAGTTTGATGAGGATCTAATCCTTTTTTTCATTTTATACAATCAAATGCTCAGATAATATTAAACCAGATTTGTTTCGACAGTGTTGCCATCTAGAAAATAGCACAGTGTAGTATCACTTTTTTCAAATGTGCATCAGCGGCTGCACAGATTTATACGCATCTGGCAGACAAACGCCGCTTTAATTTTCAAATTTCAACAAGTTTGTCAAGGCCTACTTGATACTAAAAACAAACTGTATTTACGGACTGGGACGGGACCCGACAATCGGGTGGCTATTTGGAGCCAATTTGCTGTCAAACTGGAGCCAGTTGCTGATTGGTCGATTAGGCAGTATCAACCGTAGCAGCCAGTGAATAAAATGGAACCCACCAATATGATTACCAGTGATGCCGAAATCAACGAAGTGTCAAATGTATTGATGTTGATCCCGGATATTGGTTGCTGTAAAGTTGTTATCTGGTTTTAATATTTAAAAAAAATATTAATGAACATTGCATTTTGTGTTTTAAAATTTAGTGGAATTGTTACAATCAAATAAGAACTGGTTTCGGCTGCATGTATTAATTTGTTGATCCAAATCATAAATCTTCATAACAATTTAAATAACTTT
The DNA here is from genome assembly GCF_037179485.1 of Ochlerotatus camptorhynchus. NCBI lineage: Eukaryota > Metazoa > Arthropoda > Insecta > Diptera > Culicidae > Ochlerotatus > Ochlerotatus camptorhynchus. The sequence goes on along the minus strand of NW_027040887.1, from coordinate 1,395,157 downwards.
CTGCAATCTTGGCAACACGAAACGACACCGTCAATCCTCATGAAAAATTTGCAATGAGGTATGCATAACAAATATCAATAACAACAATATTCTCGATTGTCGTGTCCCGTCCCAGTTTACGGATAGTGTCTGAGAAGTGTCACTTGCAGTCGTTACTATCTGGTTAAAAATGGCGTGTTCGATTGGATTGTACTTAAAAAGAAAATGTACTATCGCAAAACAGCATTGGTCCTCCCGTCAGTTCTCATCTCGGGAATGGAATCTTTTCAAACTTCGATCCGGTGTTCTCAGTTTGAAAACTGTGTATGAAAGCCACGCGAATCAGTTCGGACGGTTTTATGCAGCTAAGCAGAAGCAATGCTGTAACCCGTTAAAACTGCATTCAAATATTCGCCGAAGAAATTTGAAAACAATTTCCGAACAATTTTACGACGATTTTAATCATCACGTAAAGGATGTGATTGAGGGTCGCAAAATCTGCGTTCAATGCGATAAGGCAGTAAGGGAAAATGCTTTGCAAGAGGAATCGTATAAGGGACCTCATGCTGAAAATGGTACGTTTGCGAATGGTAGTAAAATAATACGTTTCCTGTGCAAAAAATTACATTAAGCTTGAGCTTGCTTGCTTGAGCTTGATTGACCGCCCACGGTTGCTACTCTGTTATTGCCAGATCAGCTGTAATTACACAGAGAACCAATAGACGATGCTTGGGACTAGCAATCATCCTCAATGTGTAAAAACTGGTGATCTTAAATTAGGCAATACCAGCGCCGGCCGCGCCCGAATACAGGTCAAGAAAGGAATGGGAAGGATTGTGTTGACATGACACTCGTTTTGATGGAAGCCGAGAACACCTCTGCACTTCCACGAGGAATCACTGGGATGTTGGATAAGAGGGTTGGGTTTGCAGCAGGGTTCATTTTGGTAAACGATAAGCTGAATTGATGACCTAACGATCATATAACGCGAAGGAGCTTGGGACTAAACCCACGGTCTTCTGCTCAGTAAGCAAAAACGTTTGCCACTAGGCAGACGAGCACCTTTTTAATCACCGAGTTGCTGTTATTACCATGTAGTCATATTAACAAATAAAACGATTGACGAATCTTGAATGTGGATGGGCCTGAGATTAGACTCATGATGTTCTGCTCAGTAAGCAAAAACGGTTGCTCTAAGGCCACCGAGCCCCTCATATCACATAATACCGTTGCTCAAATTTTTGTATCCATTCAAACCCGGAACCAACGGCAACAACGAGTTTCGCAAAATACACGATACACAAGCGATTTTACCATAATCTCTTTGATATGTAAGGACCTGGGACCGCGTTTTTCTGCTCAGTAAGCAGGACACTGTAACCGACGATCTTTCAAATCCGAAAACTAAAAACTACGAAAAAGTACTTAGGCCTTCATTAAGTTCCACTTTCACGCGACGTTCAATGTTTCAATTTGCTCTTTACGTATTGTTCAGGCTATAAATAGGCTCTTTTCAAAAGTTACGCGAAAAATACGCACAATCGTCGCCTACCTCGCAAAACTGGTTCTAAACGACAACAAAGGCATAAGCAACGATGGATTGTTGAACTTTGCTGGCTGGTGTAGTGCTGCTGAAAAAAGATAAGTCTATTATTTTGGTTAGTGATCGTTTGGATTTGGGTCACCCCACGTTGTGTTCAGGTTAGTATAAATAAATATTACTATTTAGTCATATAAATCACCACAGCTCATTACCTTCAGCGTTATCGGTTTTCGTTTCTGGATCTTTAGTTGCCTCTGTGATATACTTACTTGCGGAATACTATTTTGGGAGTGTATATGAGCGTGTACCATGTACGGTAGCTCATCTCTCATCTTGATGGTGGGACATAGTAGACAAATTAGAGAGAAAACAAGGAGGTATTAGTATTAGTTATATGTAAACAAACAAAACAAAAGAAAAGAAGAGGAAAGAAGAGCAGACAAATTAAAAAGGGATGAAGTAGATAACAAATAAAAGAAACGTAGGCAGATTATTAGAAAAGGCATTATCCGAGACTCGGCAATCAAATGTCACTCCCGCCGAGATCTCAGCGAAACCACCTCCCCGCCGAGACCCACACAGCCGAGCTCGGTAGAAAAAACTAAGTGTGTAGATAGATAAGTAGGAAAATAAATAAAACTACTTAATGACTCAAAGTGCAATGAATGAGCGTTAGTTTCGGGATCATTTCAGTGTTAGAGTTATGTTAGTTTTGATCCGTAATTAGCCCTGCTGACCCCTCCAACATTAGTTGCAGGCAGTGGTAGTTAGATAATGCGGCACTGTAACTACTACTATTTTAGAAGTTGAGGTTACTAGTGTATTAAATAATCTAGGTCCTATTTAGGATTATATCTGAAAAATCCAAATCTGGCCAACGCCCACCCTAAACCTAAACCTGTTCTAATCCACCTGAAATGACTAACGTATGGAAGACTTTGACTACCCTGCCATGCAATAGTCTCATTCCGTGCCTTATGGCAACTTGATGATTCTATTGCGCTCATCTTCTTGCACCACCCAGGGGAGACCTGATCCTGTACCCAATGCTTAACTTATCTCCTTTCCACTCAGCTACTCGCAATTTCTTGTGATATAGTGGGCGGAATATTATTATATGAGACAATTCAATGCAGACGTCTTTCCAAATTTGGCAGATCGACAGGTAATCGGTGAGTTACCACGATAGTTGCTATTCAACAACTCGACAACGTCCCATCGTCAACGCCTGCTATGAGAATTTCCCATTGCAGACGCCAACGAAATGACGTCATCGAGCTATCGATCAACTACCCTGGTTATCGCCTGGTACCTTATAGCACGATGCTAGGAGGCGAACCGGAAGAATCGATGAGCTACCTCCCCCCCTGTGCAAAAAATTACATTAAATTACAAAAGACTATTTTTCGGCAGATCAGCCGATGCGTGGGTCTTAAATTGTATAATTTGTTTTTCAAGCTGTTACTTATTTAACACAGAGGTTAAAGATGACAGCGATGATGTCGAAGATCCCGCTAGAAATGAATTGACATTTTCAAGTTTGGACACCACGCTGGAGTCGCTTGGTCAATCACCGATTCGTAGACATAAGGTGAACCGATCGATGAAATATCTCACAGGAAAGTACTCCATTGCTTCAAAAGCGTTGGAAACTGCATTTGCCGCAGCTCTCGGCGAAGATTGCTTTATGGAAGAAGACAAAAATCACAGACTGGACAATATGAGGCAGATGGAGAGGAGATAATCAAGCAGCTGAAAGAAAAGTTTCGGATTTGTACGAAAGATAGCGATAAAATCCAAGTCTTGTCAGTTTTGCCCAAATCCTGGACTGTGCGCAAAATTCAGAAAAAGCTTAATTAATTTAGAACAGAGTTTAGAATTAATTGATTGTATTTGGTGATCTACAGGCGAGTTCGAGTGTTCCGAAAGATTAGTTCGAAATATGAAGAGTGCGTTGAACAGAAAGGTGTTCTCTGTTCACCTAATCCAAGAAAAGGTCACCCTATTTCAGAAGACGTCGTGCATACGGTTTTATCATTTTACCGTGAAGCTGATGTAAGCAAAGAGTTAGCCGGAAAGAAGGAATTCAAGAGTGTTCGAGAAGGAAACTCTCGTGTTCTGAAGCAAAAGCGGTTTGTGCTGACAAATCTCAGGGAAACTTTCTCTTTCTTTAAAGAGAAGTTTCCCAAAATCGACATTGGGTTTTCAAAATTTGCTGAGCTACGGCCACCAGAGTGTGTGCTGGCTGGAGCTGCAGGAACACACACAGTTTGCGTATGCGTGGTTCACGAAAATTTTAAACTCAAATTTTTGAGTGCTAAGTTCAACGAAATTCAAGGGCAAGTAGAAGGTACGAAAGCATTCTCTTCGTACAGAGACGTACTGAAGCAGAACCTCTGTGATCCACCATCGGAGCCATGCTTTTTGAATAAGTGTGCCAATACAGTTTGTGGCGATTTGGATTCGATTAGAAAAACGATTTGGTCATATTTGGACGATAAATCTATCGAGGAAATAACGTGCAAGCAATGGACTCAGCAAGATCGGTGCAGTTTGTCAGCGTTTGGTGCAGCGTTCAAATTCACTTCCCAAATCTAAGGCAAAACGGAAGAAGTAATTACTCATGCTACTCAATGTATTAGATGATATTTGTTCAATAATTGATAGCAATAAGTAGGATAGAAACACGGCTGCTTTAATTTAGAATCAAATTAGTTTTTGAATATTTCAAAAGTTTATTTAAAATAATCAATAAATAAAGAAACGCAAAACGAGTGGATCTGCCTAAAATACCATGTAATATGAAATACATTTCCGAACGCAAAAAAATAAAGTGTTGGAAATAAGAAAAATTATCAATCTAAATTTAAGTTTGCAACGCTGGCAACACTGTCGAAACAAATCTGGTTTAATATTATCTGAGCATTTGCTTGTATAAAATGAAAGAAGGATTCGATCCTCATCAAACTTACAGGTTTCATCGTTTCTATCAACTTTCAGGATTGTCCAACGTTTCATATTGAAGGGTTGTACAGTAATGGAACTTTTTAAAAACGTTAAATCTTTAAAAATCCATATCTCCCAAAAAAAAAAGATTTTTTTTTTTGGTTAGGTAATTCTTATGTAAAAATGTCTGCCGAACATTTTGGTGCTATCAAAATTAGAAAAAAAAGTGGGGGCATTTTGAGATATTTGCATTTTAAGTTTTAAATTGCAAAAATCGACAAGTTGACATCATTGCATAAAAATTACGTACGTTAAAAATCCTTCAAAATGAGTGCCCAATCCTGTATGTAGCATAATTTGGTCCAGAGATATGTTCAAAAGAAAAATGGTGTTTCTTGAAGATCGGAAAAAGTGGGGGCAGTCTCCAGAACCGGGGGGTGAGTCGATGGGTACAAAACGTTGGATTTTTGATTGTTGGCCTAAAATAAGTCGTTCCACCAAGTTTGGTTCAAATCGGAGAGGGTCGATGCAACTGACTCGGTCACGTTTTATTTAACAGCTACAAAATGGTGAGTCGACAACCTGGAAGGAGAGTGATTCCTAGCTCCGGTTCTCACGCCTCCACGAGTCATATGATTACAAACGACTACCAGCTGAACTATGGACATAGCTGGGTGGCGTAGCCTGGGCAATGTTGTCAATCCGAAAATAGCAAAGTGAGGAGGTGCGAAGCGAACACTGGCGCAGTAACCATAACACGGCGGTAGAGGAAATGATTCGTCTCCGAGCGTCTGTCCACCACGGAGATGCGGCTCAAAAAGAGTCTGACTGGCATCCAGCGGCTGAATAAGAAATGCTCTTCCCTGGAAGCTACACCTAAGCTGACAGTCCCATCAGAGAATAGGAGACCTTAGGTCAACCACCTACAAGAAGGCCAACAAAAGACAAGAAGGCCAACAAAAGACAAGAAGGAAGATGGTTATCAGTTAGGTAAGTTACTTCAGCATCAAAGGTAAGTCATCTTATATACTTTCACAAAAAGATAGCATATGCATATAATGCACATTATATTATTATATGAACCGATAAATGATGGGAAAGACCACCAGGGCACCCAATTGAAGCGATTTGGATGGGGAGAGTGAAATTGTCAACTCCAACTCCCTGTTGTTAACATCTCGTGGAAAAAGGAAGGGCTCTTCTCCACACTCATTGGGATATCCTTCTGTCGGACAGCTTGTTTTTTACCAATTGTATGATCATGTGGCTGGAAGGAGATTCTCTATCATCCCGTGGAAGCGTATAGGTGAATTACCTATAGATCCATCAAAACCGTTTTTGGCCCTTCATATAGTGACATGTTGAGGACAATCCGAGGTTATTAAGCTTGATCAAATCAAACAGTGAGGAGCGCCCACTGCTATCGGACTTAGGTCCCGTGCTACAATGAGTGGTAGGCAATTATCATACATCATCAAATATGTTTGCTTCGAGAATATTAACTTTAGATTGTAAGTTTGATTAACCTTGTGTTTAGTTTGTATTGTTTATATTTGTTTCTAAAATAATTGTATAATTAAAGAGTTGATAGGATTAAGTACATGTTTTAGAAATCTCCTTCTCCCTCTCCTGATCCATACAATTGCCATCCTCTAACCTCGAGAAGACCGCGAGTAATCGGTTCAAAGTCTGTAATTTTAGATTTAAGACATTCATTGTATAACCAAAATGATAACTTGGCTCTGTAAAGTTTACTTGATTGAGCGAGTACAAATAAAGTAATAAAACAAATAAAAAATTAAAAATAAATAAATGGGCACGAATCGCAACATGGTTGGAGATGAACTATCCTTGAGCACAGAGCAGAAATGGAACTTCGCATCCATAAGTGGCTCCTTTTATTTCTGTGAACACTAGCGCATCTAGCGGTAGCAGGCAAGCTTTACCTGCACTGCCGCAAGATGACAATGTGACGTAAATCAATTTAGTGTATTGTTCAGAAAACAAATATTTTTGAATATCCTCGAAATGATTACGAAAATTTGCAAATAATATTACTGGATCTGTTCAATTTCATCTAAACGAAGATAATAATATGATCCTTGATGTTTAATAAAAGCCTTTAAAAAGTCAGTATGGCGGACGTCACTTATGTGTAGAAACAGAGAAAAAATTGCACTGTTTCACCGAAAATGTATGGTTGACGTCACTTTATGTATCTGCATGCTTCAAAATCAAATTTTGTACAAATTTGAAGTGTCTTTTAGGATGCAGAATTCGAATATGGTGAAAAGTGAAAATTTACCTTGGTGGCGCTTAAGTCTATTTGTCATCTCACGGCAATGCAGTTTACATAGGCATGTGAACCACATCCACAAGCATCGCTTCTACACTTTTTGATACACTGATTCGTTCACACTTCCACTTCTGTTGTTAGGTTTAACACTACCGGAATCCTCAAAATGAGTCAACATGTCTGATATTATAGTACAATCGTAAAGCTGAACGGCACTATCGAAGGGAACATCAAACTGGAACACTAACCTCCAATCAAGTTGACGTGGGACCAGATTCAAAGAAACCACACCGACACGACATCTGTAATTGATATCCGACCTGTACATGACAAAATCAACCTACCTCCTATTGCTTTAAGTTCTCAACATTCAGTGAAAATGTGAATATTTATCTGTTGGTGACTTGTGCTGTAGCAGGCCCAGTACAACATCAACAACAGCACTTCAATTGCTACAATTCCGCCCATCATCGCCCTCCATCCCAGTCAGGACCTATCTAATACAATTAACGACAAATTGACAAATGTCACTCAACGTGAGCTGGCACTTCAATGTTACCGTCATCATCCCTCGCAATCCTTTTGCTAGTAGGAAGGAAGAGCTCAACTACTACAGCACAATCAAATTGCGACCCGTCCTCTGTTGATCGATGGGGTCATTGCTGAAAGTTGTAAATTGTTCGGAATTTATGGTGAACTTGGTCGTTGACGAGCGATGTAATCACGAGTCGTGGTGACAAATTTCAACTCCTGTCAAGAAAGTCTTAAGAACCACCCTAGCAGGGAGTCATTCGGAACAACACATGTTGTGAAGGTAAAGGTCACTGCCACCGCTCGAAGACGGACAGGAAAACAATTATTGTGAAAGGTAAAAGTTCAATCCGATACGGGGACGATTGCAGAAGATATCCTGTGCCATTTTCGTTCACAGTCTACATCTGGCCATATATCCTGTTAAAACAGTTCAGCATGAGCACAATGAGCATGAGCTCCTTTTTTTAGTATGTACTGATGGCTTTAAGGATTACCCAAGTTGGAAAGTGTGGGATACGTGTTTAAAAACTAATCAAGAAGATTGCTGCACAGATGGTTGGGAAAAACTTTTCCCGCTTGAATTTTGCGGATTTATAACTTACTCGGTGAAGATTTCTCCATCTCTCCCTTGCGCTTTGAGGTGGAAGATGTTTGGAGAAAAGCTGTGTCTTAGCATGAAAAGTGAGGCAACGCTCGGACTCGAGTCAATATGCAAGTATTCAAACTTTAGCTACTCGGTTGAGATTTGGAATGCTGACAGCAAAGTTATGTTTATTCATAAATATACTTTTACAGCATATCCATCATGTAAATTTACGTGGAGCGTTGCTGTTCAAAGTTTTTCACTTATCATTACAATGCTTTTTATTAAGGTAGGGTAGATGTAAAAGTATTGGCTGCTCATTGGCTGTTGACGCCACTTATGCGAGCTTATTGTCGGTGTTGCTGACGGCAATGTAAACTTCGGTGAATTTTCGGATCTTCCGTTAGCAAACTCAAGTTTTGAATGAGAATGCTTTTAGCTGTAGGTTTTATTTAATGATTAGATTAATTTTAGAAAACTAAATATATAAACTTACAAATTTTAATCCACTTCACCTGTTGAAGTTCACTGTGTCAACAAACTGTTTTTAATGTGTTGTGCTATCTGTATGTAAATTTTAATTTAATAATTGCTAGTATTTTAATTCATGTAAACTTACGAAAAAAAAAAGAATTCACTATATATTATACCACTAGCAAACACTTTTAAAATGCGAAAGAAAGTAAGTACTTAATAGTTTTTAATCTGTCTTCCTTTTTCTATTTATTTGTTCTCTTATAACTCTCCTTATCTGTCCTGTCACCTGTTCTGTCATCCATGATGTCAATTGTCCTGTCAAGCGTAGCGTTACGCCCAGTCAGCTGCCCTGCTGCAATTTGGCTCGCTTCAAGACCGGTATGCAACTGGCTGTCTCCAACATTCCCCGGCCCGTATTGCTGGAACTTCCTTCCAGCTGTACCGCTGCTTTGAACCTCAAGTACAGCCAGACTTGTTACTGGCCTCTGAAGCACTCTGCTACTAGTTTGGACGTCAGCGATGCGGATTCTGCCATCCTTTCCGGGGTAAATTCTGACGACCTTTCCGCGAATCCAGCTGTTCCGTATTCCACCATCCGCCAACATCACCAAATCTCCTGGTTGAATTGGTATAGAGTCATCGAACCACTTGGTGCGTGTTCTGATAGTCGGGAGGTATTCCCTTACCCATCTGGCCCAGCAGAGGTCTAAAAGACTCTGCGCGTGGCCCCAGTTGGTTTTGAGAACAGCGCCAGTATCAACAGGCGACTTGGTTGGCTGCACAACACCACTGGAGCTCAACATCAAAAAATGATTGGGGGTAAGCGCTTCGTCATCTTCCAAATCAAGTGGCACGTGCGTTAGCGGCCTAGAGTTCACGATGGCTTCAACCTCGACCAGAACGGTTCCAAAGGTCTCTTCGTCCGGATTCCTGCTGGTAGAGAGCGTGTTTAAACCTATTTTGACCGAACGGACCAGTCGTTCCCACGAGCCACCCATGTGTGGGGCAGCTGGTGGATTCAAAATCCACTGAGTGTTGCAGTTGGTAAAGGTGTCAGCCAGTTTCTGGTTGATGCCTGCAATCTCCTGTTTCAACTCCTTCCTAGCGCCATGAAAATTGGTTCCTTGATCACTGAAGATCTGCTGCGGAGCACCTCTTCTTGCGATGAACCGTCGCACAGCCATTTTGCAGGATTCACTTGACAGACTGCTTGCGACCTCTAAATGGATGGCTCTCACGGTTTGGCACACAAAGAGCGCTACCCATCTCTTCACACTACTACGACCGATCCGGATGTAGAAAGGTCCGCAATAGTCCACTCCGGTAAAGGAGAAAGGACGTACGTATGAAGACATCCTGGCCTCTGGAAGGGGCGCCATTCTCGGAGCCCGTGGGGTAGCCTTGTAGACGATACACCAGTTGCACTTTCGTATCTGTTTGCGCACTGCCGTGCGCAAGTTAGAAATGTGGAATTTTTGCCGAACCTCATTAACAATAGTCTCCACGTTGCAGTGTGCGTATTTACGGTGATACCAATCCAAAACGAGTCCAGTCACGTAATGGTTCCGTGGAAGCACTATTGGGAACCTAGCGTCATAGGAAGCGTAGTTGGCAGCACCAATTCGCCCTTCCTGTTTAATTACTCCCGTCTCATCGACGAAAGGTGATAATTTGTGAAGCGGGCTTGTTTTTTCCAACCTTGCTGCACTCGATTGTTGCTGCTGTCTTCCGAGCACGATGATTTCATCAGGATATGCCTCCATCTGCACGGCACGCCAAAGAAACTCCTCGGCATTCTTCAGCTCCCGTTGAGACAAAATGGGGTTGAGTTCGACAGGATCTCCGTTGATTTTGCTTCTGCAGTTATTCACACACCGCAGAAGGAATGCTGTGGCTCTCAATAATCTTTCCCACTTGGAATACCTGCTGTAGTTTATCAGAGGTTCAGGAATTTTCCGATGATGGGCATGTATCGGGCGCATCTCCTCAGCAGTGTCCTTCGTTGGCAGAATCCTTTTTGGCCACGCCGACTCCTCCTGGTACAAAAACTCAGGTCCGACAAACCACCTACAATCCGCATGGAAGCTGGGTTCTTTCACCCACTTCGTTGCTTCATCCGCTACGTTAAGGCGCGTTGGCACCCAACGCCATTCCTCTATATTGGTCACATCTAGGATTTCGCTGATTCTAACCGCCACAAACTGACGGTATTTGCGCTGGTCCGACTGTATCCACGATAACACCGTGCTTGAATCGCTCCAGATTACTCTACGACGAATCGGCAGCGTGTGGTTTTCCTCAATTGACTTCACCAATCTGCTTCCTATGACCGCTGCCTGCAGTTCCAACCGCGGAATTGACAGTGGTTTTAGTGGAGCGACCTTCGATTTTGCAGATACAAGTGCACAGCGGACCTGACCACGATCGATGATGCGAAAGTAAGCAACGCAGGCGTACGCTTCCTCACTTGCATCAACAAACACATGCAATTCAAGTGTGTCCAAGCTGTTTGGTGAATAGTTTGGGAAGTAGCAGCGAGGGATAGTGACTTGATCCAGCTCTTTCAGTACTTCCACCCAGCGACGCCATCGGTTGAAGATCTCTTCCGGAATTTGCTCGTCCCAGCTCACATTGGACCTCCAGATGTCCTGGATGATACACTTTCCGTGTACTACGAAAGCGGCCACTAAGCCAAGAGGATCAAAAAGACTCATTACAAGCCTCAAGACTTCGCGCTTCGTTGGAACAACCCTGTCGTTCAATATCTGGGATATCCCATCACGGAAGCGTATGGAAAACGTGAAAACGTCACTGGAAGGCTGCCACAACATTCCCAGAACTCTTTCCGTGCCATTGTTTTTGTCTACTGCAAAGCTCTTGGCAAGATCTGCAACGCTGTCGTGCCCGACCCGTCGCACAACCTCATCCGAGTTCGATAGCCAATTACGGATTTCAAATCCGTCTTTCGCATGGACCTCTTTTACTGCTGTTGCAATACTCGTCGCTTCCTCCACAGAATCCCTGCTGTCGAGATAATCGTCCACGTAGTGGTTATGTACGATAGCATCTACAGCTTCCGGGAACTCGCACCTCCATTCTTCTGCATTCAGATTCTTGACGTATTGGGAAGAGCACGGTGAGCATGTCGACCCAAACGTCGCTACGTCCATGACATAGACGTGTATTTCGCCAGACGGACTGTCGTACCACAGGAAAAGCTGACTTTGACGATCTTCGGAGCGAATCAGGAGCTGGTGAAACATTTCTCTGATATCACCCGTTACTGCTATCTGCCGTTGACGAAAACGCTGTAGAACCGCAGGAAGAGACGCGAGCAGGTCCGGTCCCTTCAGAAGCATAGAGTTATACGAGACTCCATCCACCTTCGCCGCAGCATCCCAAACCACTCGAATTTTTCCCGGCTTGTTTGGATTAATAACCACTCCGAGGGGAAGATACCAAGTTCTTCGAGGGTCAAATTTGGCCAACTCTTCCGCCGATGCTCGATGAGCGTATCCTTTGGACTCGTAAGAAGCAATCTGCTGCCTGACGTTTTCGTAGAGTTCAGGTGTTTTCTCTAGTCTTCGCACTAGGCACTTAAGACGCCGCTCTGCCATCGGTCTACTGTTCGGAAATTCGATATAATCATAGCACCACAGCAAGCCCGTCTCAAACCTTCCGGAAGCTGTGCGAACCGTGGTCCGTTGCATGATCTCCCGTGCCCGCCGGACATCTTCTGCTTCTACCGCTGGCGCAGCCACTACACCAGTGTTTTCGATCGAGAAAAACACCTTGACAACGTCATGTAGTTCCCGATCATTGGAACCAGAACAGATGTGCAGAAGACGGTGTTCAAATGGTTCGTTCAGGCCTTCCACCGTTCCGTATACTGTCCAACCAAGTTTAGTTTTCGTTGCGACTGGTTCAGAAGGTCTACCTGCTCGTTTCTTCAACGTTACTAGTAGCTCCGTGTCCTCTAAACCAATTAGGATGCGAGGGGTGGCTCCGTTATAACTTTTCACCGGAAGACCCCGAAGGTAAGGAAACTGTTGAACCAGTTGATTGAATTGCAAGGACTGCGGAGGAAGATCCAAACGATCAACCGTACGTACGCACTCGAGAGTATGACGCTTGCTACTATCCGTCCCAGATATGCCGAGTTGGATGACCCTTGATTCCGACTCCATTCTCGTTACGTTTCCTGTCCATTGTAGACAAAGTGGCTCCAGTTCCCCTTCCATACCAAGCTGGTCCGCAACTTCCTTCTCTATCAAAGTGAGCGACGACCCGTCATCTAGAAAGGCTAATACTTCGACTGATGAATCCTTGCCGTATAAAGTCTAACAATTCGTATAGAATACAAATAAATGGCTTTGTCGGAGACGAACCAGCCCAGGGCTGAAAGTCTTCTTAATAAAGATATAAAAAAAAAATAAATAAAATAAATGGCTTGTACGTACAAAAGTGGAGACCATATACGTGCATAGTTTAATTTAATTTTAAACAAGTTGATTTATCATCATATACGATTTAATCTGTAATAACAAATTCATTTGGAAAAGTCTTACGATGTAATCCTATTTAATTTGTTATACAGTACGACGGAAAAATGAGTCATCGCATATAGGGCGGAAATTTGCATTCTATACGATTTAACTTAAACAAGGTATGCCATTCTTATATGCGATTTTGACTTAAACTGTTGAAATTTACGATACTGTCTGGTTATTATTATACGACATCTGGTTGTCTGGGTGTTGGCTAAAATCAAGATCTGAAAATCAAAATCAGCAGTCTTTCAAGATTTCGGGGCCTCCCTTAGTTCAGTCGGTAAAGGCGCAGCTACAAAGCAAGACCATACTGGAGGTGGCTGGGTTCGATTCCCGGTCTGGTCTAGGAATTTTTCGGGTTGGTAAATTTCTCGACTTCCCTGGGCATAGAAGAATTATTGGAAATATTATTGCCACACAATTATACTAATGCAAAAATGGTACAGGCATCGAAAGCTCTTAATTAATAACTGTGAAAGTGCATCTAGAACACTAAGTTGAGAGCACGCAATAAGCTAATATGCGATATGCAATAAGCTTGAAATGCGAATAAGAAGAAAGAATCTTTCAAGATCAATATCAATCAAAATCACAGGCACCAATATCACAAGCCATCATCGCCACGAAAATCACACGTGATTTTCGACCAATGTCAGCCGTGATTTTCGATTCCCAAAATCAACCAGCATCAATATCAACCAAGATAAAAATCATCGAAAATTATAGGATTAGAAGATATGTTAAATTCTTGAGTTTGGGGCATTCCGAAATTCAAGTCAACATTCCAGATGAAATTAAAATGGTGGATTTCAACCCAAGATGGCTTCCACAAATCCAAAACGGCAGACCAAAATCCAATATGGCGTAAACCTATGCAATATGGGTATTAGACTAATGCAAAATTAGAAATTTTCGCTCCACAGTGCTTAAACGGTTCCAAATTGGGTCCTGCTTAGCCTTCCAAAATTTGAACTACTTTAGTAAGAAACTGACGTGGCACAAACCTTTTCAAGTTTTTATCGGAATTACTATGGGAAAACATTTTTTTTTGTTCATATCTATCTAACAATTCACCACATCACTATTCTTTTAAAAATAATAGCAGTGATTGTAGCAAATTTTCTCAGCTACAACTTTGTTGAAAACTATTTTTCAATCAAATGTAAAAAACAAAAGTTATTAATGATTCAAGTCACTGATGTCTTATGATTATGCTCATTCAACTATTCAGTAGGCAACATTGGTGTTTCTGGTGCGAAAAATAGAGCTCAAATATCATGGCTACTATGTCACTGCAGAATACAGTGTTGCCCTCAGAACAGCTGCTTGATCATGCCATAAGATTATCATTCTCTTAAACAATTAATAACAATTCAATTTGACATTTGGCTGAAAAACAATATTCCGCAAAGTTGTAGCTTAGAAAATTTCCCGTAAGAATAATTATAATTTTTTTTTCAAAAAAGCAATATGGAAGATGGGTAAACGACAATGAACAAAAAGTTTGGTTTTTCCATAGTAATTTCCATACAAACTTCGAATAGTTTGTGCCAAGTCAGTTTCTTACCAAATGAGTTTAAATTTTGGGAAACTAATCAGGACCTGATTTGAAACCATTTGAGCACTGTGGAGCGAAAATTTCAAATTTTGCATCAGTCTAATGGGTATCTGCGGAATAGGCTCGATGAGTGTAAGTGGAAAATTGACATCCGCTGCCATTTTGGAATTCAAGATGGTGGATCAAAATCCAATACGGCGGCCTCTGGACGGGGAATATGCATCTAAACCCATGCAATATGGGTATCTACGGAATGGGCTCGAGTCAGTGTAAGTGGAAAATTGACATCCACCGCCATTTTGGAACCCAAGATGGTGGACCAAAATCCAATATGGTGACCCCTGGATAGGAAATATGCATCTAAGCTAATTTTGGGTTTAGATGCACATTCCCTGTCCGGGGGCCACCATATTGGATTTTGGTCCGCATCTTGGATTCCAAAATGGTGGTGGATGTCGGTTTTTTACTTTGACTGTAATACCAAGCTATTGATTTTCCTTTTTGTTTTTTTTTGTTACTTCAAAATCAGCTAAGGTTAAAATCTGCCATGATTTTCTGTTTGTGATTTTGCTGATCTCAAGATCAGCAGTTATTTTCGGTCGTTCCTGATTTGGGATTTTTTTTGATTTTTTCCATCTCTGCACTATGGTCCGAATCGACAATTTAGCAGGAAACAATTGTTTTTTTTTTCGTTCTTGTTCATTTTAGATGCTAAGTGTCGTGAGAGAAGTTGTTTGTTATCATACCATGCTTCTATTGAGCAAAAAGCCGGTTAGGGTGGTCCTCGTTTAAATCCAAAATCAAATTCTAACTTTTTCGTTTCATGTTATAGGTAGTTACATTGCTGAGCAAAGTTGTAGAAAATATCATTTTAGACTACTTTACTCAGTACACCATTTATCTATCTCTTCAGTTGACTGTTTTAAAGCATTTATTAAGTATTTAGTTAGGGTGTCCCTAAACAGTTCTTTTATTCTATCTTTTTTGAACCATTTTCTTTTAGAAAATGGTCTTGGATAAACTTGTAGAACAAAATTTGGTTAACGTTTTTGTTGAACAAAGCATGTTGATAAGTCTTAACGATTAAAAGTTATAGACTATTTTGCC
Organism: Ochlerotatus camptorhynchus; assembly: GCF_037179485.1. NCBI lineage: Eukaryota > Metazoa > Arthropoda > Insecta > Diptera > Culicidae > Ochlerotatus > Ochlerotatus camptorhynchus. Next base: position 1,379,584 of record NW_027040887.1, on the reverse strand, counting down.
CAAAAAACCAAGTGGTGTTAAAATGCTTATATCACATGGAGTTGGATTGCTAAAACTTTTCTTGTGGTATCATCTGAAAAGCCATACTTAAAGAAATATTTGAGGAAAAAACGAGGACAACTTTAATTAAATTTGAATAAATTAGTTAAAAAAACTTATTTTTCCCTAAAAAAAACTTGAAATTTAACTGTAACTCAAAAATTTCTAAACATAACAACATACTGTCTTCATCAAAATTTAAGGTTTTGAATATATCTAAAAGTCTTCTTCGCACAAATTTTTTGTAGCATGTAAAATGAAAAAAGATAGAATTAATTGTATGTGTTTTTTTTTGTGAGGCACCCTATATCAATTATAAATTATCATGTGGAACAACCTTTTAGTAAACTGTCATTGTACGCATTGACGGAAAACTTTAAATGGAACGAAGCATATATATTTACGAAACAAACATTATATTCTTCGGGCATATTTCACCAAACTTAAGAAACTTGTTCTTTTGTTAGTCAAGAATACCACCGAGTTGAAGGTGATCAACAGTCTTTTAAAAACGTCCTCGATGTTAGATACTCTGTTAAATTTTCGGGCATGATGTTCTCGGAGCTTACGGATACTCTTGTTCCGTGTGTCTTGCGCATCTTCGCTTGCGCCTCTTGCCTATCGGTAAAATTACATGTCTGCTTATGGTCGTTCCGTGTACCAGTAATTTATGGGTGGTTGGCGAAAATGGGTTCCACCTATACAGTTCGACATAAAGAGCCCGTGTTTCTTAGGCATAGCTTTGAAATGCCTCAATGTTGATGTCAGATCTACTGTTAATATTGTGAGAAGCACATACAATCGCTCCAGCAACCTTTCGTAAAGGCCAGTGATTTCTGGCGATTTTCCATTCCTTAAAAATTTTTCGGGCAGTGTTGCCGTCATTAGAGTTTTCTCCAGACGGCATTGGTTCACTCATGCGCAAACACAACTGTTCCCTGAATGCAATTTTATGATCAAAAAACATAATTTTATCAACTTTTGTGAGAAGTGGCCTGCGGAAGGTATTTGGGATTAAATCCATGATTTCCTGCTCAGTAAGTAAAATCGGTCACCACAAGGCAACCGAGCTCCTTATTTCAGAAAACAATTACAAACACATTCCTTTTCAACTTGCTATTACTACGATAACAGCTACTCTTGAGAAGGATTTGTAAAAGATTTCCAATCACCACGTCTTTCCTTAGACTCAAATATTATTATTTTTTCACGTCCTTCTACAGATTTTATATATAATGTATTATAAAGAGTTTTATATAAATAAGTATTAGACCTGTTCATTTTAAACGAAATGTTCGGAATGTAACGGGTCAACCGTGATTACTGTTCGTCATGTTAATTTGAACTTCTGTGCAAATTTTCAGCAAAATCGGTGATGATTTAGAGGTGCTTCAAGTTAATTTTATGTTTTTAAGGTAATTTACGGCTTACAATATTTGTATCTCGAGACTGAAACAACGAATGCTGCTGTAACAACTTTCATAGCAAAGTTTAATGTGTTATGTATCAACTTTGTAACCAAAGGTTGACTATTCGAAGTGATTTTATTGAAGTTTGACTTAGTTTCATGCTCGAAGATATCTTAAAAAGTGAAGAATTTTAAAGTATTTGTTCTACGAATTTTCCACCCATATGATATAAAAATGTGTAGTGTACGGCATAATGTTCCTCATATTGTTCTAGAAGTTTTGTTCCAACATAGTTTTCGTGTATATTTCATAGATTGAGAGATAAAAATCAGAAAAGAGGCCGTTTTAGCTAAAATTCACAAGACAACAGAACCAATAAAAGTCAATTAGATTGACAGAACATGGTTGCATTGCTTTTCAACGACGACCGATGACTGTTTCATTGATATATGATTTTTTCATAAATATGAATCCTCAGTAGACGTGTTTTTTATCAAAGGCAAGTGTCACTCGAACCATAACAGCAATTTATAAAATAACGAACATTTGAATGGTTCGAGTGACACTTGCATTTGATAAAAAAAACACGTCTACTGAGGATTCATATTTATGAAAAAATCATATATCAATGAAACAGTCATCGGTCGTCATTGAAAAGCAATGCAACTATGTTCTGTCAATCTAATTGACTTTTATTGGTTCTGTTGTCTTGTGAATTTTAGCTAAAACGGCCTCTTTTCTGATTTTTATCTCTCAATCTATGAAATATACACGAAAACTATGTTGGAACGAAACTTCTAGAACAATATGAGAAACATTATGCCGTACACTACACATTTTTATATCATATGGGTGGAAAATTCGTAGAACAAATACTTTAAAATTCTTCACTTTTTAAGATATCTTCGAGCATGAAACTAAGTCAAACTTCAATAAAATCACTTCGAATAGTCAACCTTTGGTTACAAAGTTGATACATAACACATTAAACTTTGCTATGAAAGTTGTTACAGCAGCTTTCGTTGTTTCAGTCTCGAGATACAAATATTGTAAGCCGTAAATTACCTTAAAAACATAAAATTAACTTGAAGCACCTCTAAATCATCACCGATTTTGCTGAAAATTTGCACAGAAGTTCAAATTAACATGACGAACAGTAATCACGGTTGACCCGTTACATTCCGAACATTTCGTTTAAAATGAACAGGTCTAATAAGTATGGTAAATTTTGAGGTATGTACGTTAAAAATGAACCTCAGATTAGGAAGGTACGCTATTGGTACACTATATTGGTGAATGTTTTGAAAGGTTTAATGAAGATTTTCGAAATATCACCCGTCTATTCAGCAGGACACTCTAAAACAAGGAATTTGCGAAGTAAGTTCAAAATTCTTGAAGGTACGCTATGGTACGCTGTTGGTACACAACGGAAAACATAATTTTATCAACTTTTGTGAAAAGTGGCCTGCTGGATAGATTGCCATTAGTTGAGCCAAACGAACTGTCAAATCAAGAACAAATCGAGAAGGGCCTATCTCGATTGAATTGGCAGTGTTGCAAGAAATCACCTAGGCATAGGTTGCTAAGGTAGTTTGTTTTGAATCCGCTCCTCTCTTATACTAGACCCTCTCTAGTATGGATGAGCCTGAAATAAGAGGTAAAATACCAAAAAAGAATACCAAAAAAATAAAATGTTCCTACAATACTATTCCAATACTTAATTATGGTAATGCAATACCAAAATAATACCACACAGGTATTATATTGGTATCCAAATATCATTTTTTGTTATTTACAAAGTATTTGCGAGTATTTTTTGTCGGTATTATTCTTTGGTATTTTATCTCTTATGTCGTGCTGGTCAGTACTAAATTTTGTTATCAGGTCTGAATTAACTGATGAATACAGTTATTTTCTCCTGCTCGGAAAAGGTTACTTAGGTTGAAACCATGACCTCCAAATTTCAGGAATAGCTTTGAACCTTGCTACGATTTTTTTTTCTAAATATCTGAGCGAAACAAAGTTTCCAAGCCTCTATGAAATTCCTTGCAATCATCAGCATTTCCTGGAGTTTCTTTGTAATTCGCTAAAATTCTACGAAGTTCTCAAGATTATTATGCAGTTATCTGAATTTCTTCAAAGTGTCTTGAACTTCTCTAACATTTCTAGATTTTCTACGGAATTTACAAATTATATCTTAAGTTCATTAAATTTTTCATAACCCAGAAGCTAAATGAATTTAACGAAATTTCCCAAACTTTTAGAAGGTTCCCAGTTTTCAGAAAACTTTTCCGAATTTCATCACAACCCCCCAATTGCTTCGATTATCTCTGCATTTGTGCTCTACTAAGGTCTCCGATTTAAGCATAAATTTCCTGAATTCTGAAGATAAACTCTGATCATCTCTAATGACATTAAAGAAATGTCACCAAACATCAGCATGGTTCCTTTATTTTTACAAAATTCGCTAATTTCGCTAATTTTTCACAATATTTGTTCGCTTATTTTTCACAATATTTGATGAAGATCTAAAAAAATTCTGAACTTCTTCAAAAATTGCTGAGTTCTACAAAATTATCCGAAGTTCCATGTTCAACTGAATTTCACTGAACTTCAACAAATTTTGCTTGGACTTGAAAACTTAACAGAATTTTCTGAATTGCTGTACATCTAGAATATTTTCAGAACTTGAACGCAGTTCAACGAATGTCTACGAAGTTTTCATAAGTTCTACGATGCTTTTTGAAGGTCTCTGAAGAATTTGAAACAAAGATTTCATGCATGGATTCCTCGGCATTATAATGGATTACCATATATATTTAAGTTACAGAACTCGTTCGCACAAAATTGTAAGCATAGTGTCCTGCCTCACTAAATTCGCTTCCGATCCGATCAAGTCTCTGGAAACGCATGGTTTGCAACCTTCGAATCTGAATAATTTACCTCATTTCACTATCGTACTTCCAACCATTAACTAATTGAAACCACATCCACCCCTTTCTTTCTGTTCTATTTCAGAGAACCCGTCACATGTTTATCCTCATCGCCGTAGAAGACAACATCCTTGACAAGCATCCTACCGACCCCGTATTAACTAAGGATTAGAAGAGAAAGCACAGACGCCACGACACCCGTATCCAGGTGGATCATCCTCCAGTCACTGTCAGGCTGTATCATCCCGCGTACTCATCAGCAGAGCAGACCACCAGCAGGGTGGAAGAATGTGGAAAGTTAATTAAAAGATTGCCGCCTAGCCTGGAAACTTTCCTCCAACGACGAGCACCCAGACGACACCAGCGGAGCGGATCGATTTCTCCCGCCTTACCTGTCGTTGTCATTCTTGCAGTACCCATAGGTGATGGCCGATGGGCGACCACGTAATGAAGTAACAAGGGTGACAAATTAAAAAGCTTCCCACGAGCAAAAAATAAACCGAAGAGTGAAACAAAGCCCTTCAGAAGGGTGGAAAATTCCAATTTATTGAAAAGCAAGAGCCCCATGGAAGTGAGCTACTGAATGTGCCGAAGGATGTGTGGCTTTGTGGTGTAGCACGTTGGAAATGTGAGTGCCGGTAGAAGAATTCATAGCATCAAGTAAGGGTGATTAAATCAAGGGAAATATCCTAGAAGAGGTTTGAAGTTCGGGTGTTTTCTACCACAGGAAGAGTGCCCCCTAGCTGTAGTGTAGTGCGTAGTTGTAACAACGGCAGTAGTAGGATAGGACGAGTGTGGAAAAAGTGTGTGTGTTCGTGCGGTTAGCCTCATCGTTCTGTGGCAGGCGGGCAATTGTCAAACGAAACGATGACTGACATACTGCGGAGCTGTGGCTGTTTCCAGCGAACTCGACGTGGTTCGAGTTTTGAGGATTCCTCGTCCTGCCGGTCGTCGGAGATCGAACGGGGCGGGGAAATCACACCGCACAGTGGCAGCCTGCTCAAGTTGTTCACCTCTAAGGGATGGTGCCGGCAGTGGAGGAAAACCGGCCGCGGCATGAGCATGACAAAGATTGAACGGAGTAAGTACCTACCGAGATTTGTGTAGCGGTTCCCGACAAATTTATTCGAAATTGATGGGCAGCTGCTTTTGGCAGACTCAGTGCTGTGCGGTTTTTCGGTTTCGGTCTGTCTGGTCGGCTGGGACTGGGAAGACATGTGATTTATTGCAGTGCACAGTGGATGGTGGTCTGGTAACAAGCTTGATTGGGCTTCAACCGTAATGATCTCGTTTTCAAGTGGGGTGTCAATTATGGCGGATGCACTGCACGAGTTATCAGTTGAAAGGTCAGCAATTAGCCTAACGATGTTTGTGAAGCACAGTGGTTAAATCAATTTATAGTCCAATTTGTTACTGTTTCTACCTAGTCTAGGACTCCTCATAAATCGTGCCTAGCAGAGATGTGATTTGGATGCTGCAAAAACTTCCCTGCCTTATTTTGTTTAACCTTATATTCATAAAATTATCGATTTCTATTTTCCAACTAAAATTTCACAACCCCCCGAACGAATGATATCGAGCATTTGTAAAAACGGCGTTGTCAAAATTCCCACCGTCAGCTGATGTCTTATGGCATCTACTTTTGGTCTTCTTCTGGATTAGCACGAAAATGAAGACCTTAAAAAACAAAACAACTGCAAACATTACGCAGAAATGGACGCACAACCGGAGATGGGGAGACTCACGTAAATGTCGAGTCGTAAAAATAGCCATCACACGGGGATAAATTTAGACCATCCGCAGCTGGTTGGCTGACCTCTGCCTGCGAAAGCCAGTTCGGGAGAGGAGGAGAGGGAATTTTCTTCGGACTTGTGTGTTTTGCAAACATCATCAGGTTGAACGTTGAAGGCGAGGGTAGTAAACACAGACCCACCCGGAGGGAGGGAGTATCGATTGTCGAGTGGAATTTCACGGTTCCATTCATTTACATTTACTCGCTCATTCATAATTTTTTTTTTGCTCGTTCCACAGCATGAAGTTTCACTTTCACTTTCAATCAACGGTGACTGAGGGGTAAATCAGGGTAAGGCACGAGGATGAATTGGAAAAGGGCAGTATCTGTGCGTGACCGTTCTCTTCTTTGCTCCCTACTAGACAAACGACGAAGACGAACCAATGGTGCTTATAATATATCAGAGCGGTCGCAAAGTTGTGCCAAATCGGGCATCTTTATTGCTGAGTTGTGGGGTGAGAGAGAATTTTGCTGCCAACCAGCAGTATTTGCGATGGTGGTGGTCTTCTTTCTGGAAAATGGCTTTCTTCTGTCGTTTTCCAGAAATGGTAATTTTAAAAGGCTGCCCTCGAATACTGCAGCAAAACAAATAGAGACAGACATGCTGGCGGAAACTCGAATCATGGGACTTCTGTTTGGTGAGGATGGCTTAATTTCCTTTCGCATTTTGTTGGGTTGCTGGTTGAGAAATATCTATATACGCGTTTCGTATTCATGGACGTGGAATTGGGGCAGAGTACAGGTGATTTGAAAATGTAAGTAGAAATAAAAAATGCAAGACGAAGTAATAAAAACCAAGAAACAAGAAACAAGAAACAAGGAACAAGAAACAAGAAACAAGAATAAAGAAACAATACAATAAACAATAAGCAAGAAACAATTAACAATAAACAATAAACAATAAACAATAAACAATAAACAATAAACAATAAACAATAAACAATAAACAATAAACAATAAACAATAAACAATAAACAATAAACAATAAACAATAAACAATAAACAATAAACAATAAACAATAAACAATAAACAATAAACAATAAACAATAAACAATAAACAATAAACAATAAACAATAAACAATAAACAATAAACAATAAACAATAAACAATAAACAATAAACAATAAACAATAAACAATAAACAATTAACAATAAACAATAAACAATAAACAATTAACAATAAACAATAAACAATAAACAATAAACAATAAACAATAAACAATGAACAATAAACAATAAACAATAAACAATAAACAATAAACAATAAACAATAAACAATAAACAATAAACAATAAACAATAAACAATAAACAATAAACAATAAACAATAAACAATAAACAATAAACAATAAACAATAAACAATTAACAATTAACAATTAACAATTAACAATTAACAATTAACAATTAACAATTAACAATTAACAATTAACAATTAACAATAAACAATAAACAATTAACAATTAACAATTAACAATTAACAATTAACAATTAACAATTAACAATAAACAATAAACAATAAACAATAAACAATAAACAATAAACAATAAACAATAAACAATAAACAATAAACAATAAACAATAAACAATTAACAATTAACAATTAACAATTAACAATAAACAATAAACAATAAACAATAAACAATAAACAATAAACAATAAACAATAAACAATAAACAATAAACAATAAACAATAAACAATAAACAATAAACAATAAACAATAAACAATAAACAATAAACAATAAACAATAAACAATAAATAATAAACAATAAACAATAAACAATTAACAATAAACAATAAACAATAAACAATAAACAATAAACAATAAACAATAAACAATAAACAATAAACAATAAACAATAAACAATAAACAATTAACAATTAACAATTAACAATTAACAATTTACAATTAGCAATTAACAATTAACAATTATTAATTAACAATTAACAATTAACAATTAACAATTAACAATTAACAATTAACAATTAACAATTAACAATTAACAATTAACAATTAACAATTAACAATTAACAATTAACAATTAACAATTAACAATTAACAATTAACAATTAACAATTAACAATTAACAATTAACAATTAACAATTAACAATTACCAATAACCAATTAACAATTAACAATTAACAATTAACAATTAACAATTAATAATTAACAATTAACAATTAATAATTAACAATTAACAATTAACAATTAACAATTAACAATTAACAATTAACAATTAACAATTAACAATTAACAATTAACAATTAACAATTAACAATTAACAATTAACAATTAACAATTAACAATTAACAATTAACAATTAACCATTAACAATTAACAATTAACAATTAACAATTAACAATTAACAATTAACAATTAACAATTAACAATTAAAAATAAACAATTTACAATTTACAATTAACAATTAACAATAAACAATTAACAATTAACAATAAACAATTAACAAATAACAATTAACAATTAACAATTAACAATCAACAATTAACAATTTTAAATTAACAATTAAAAATTAACAATTAACAATTAAAAATAACAATTAACAATTAACAATTAACAATTATCAATTAACAATTAAAAATTAACAATTAACAATTAACAATTAACAATTATCAATTAACAATTAACAATGAACAAAGAATCATGAACCAAGCAACAAACAAGAAACAAATATGTAACAAACAAGAAACCTGAAACGAGAAGCAAGAATCAAGAAACATGAAACAAGAAACAATAAACGAAAGGTTGAAATGGACAAATGGTCGAAAGGGATAAAAGGTCTAATGGACATAAATTCATATGGGACAAAAGGTCGAATGGACAAAAGTTTGAATGGACAAATGGCGGTAAAATAACGTATGGACACAAGCTCAAATTTACTTTCGAGCGTTTAAAGATGGGTTGTCAGTAGCTTTTATCTTTCAAAAAACTGCTCATGTTACAAAAAGGAAATTCTTTCATAGCTTGCGAGCATTTTAAGCATGAGTGTTAAATAGTTTTTTTTGGGGCCTCCATTAGCTCAGTCAGTAAAGGCGCAGCTACAAAGCAAGACCATGCTGGAGGCGGCTGGGTTTGATTCCCGGTCTGGTCTAGGTATTTAGCTTGAAATGCGTTAAAGAAGAAGAAGAAGCATAATTTAAATAGCTTTTATTTGACAAAGAACTGCTAATGTAACAAAGAAGGACTCAACATTAAGATTATTATTATTATGTATCTTTATTAGGGAGGCTTTCAGCCTGGGGCTGGTTCGCCTCCAAGACTCAACATTAAGATTGAGAAATATGTTTCGATGTTGGATTGTTTTAAAACTTTTATTTATAAAAGAACTGCTCATATTTTAGAGAAAGTGTTATCACCAAGCGAGAGTTATAACGAGTATTTCAGTTACGTAGCTTAAAGCCTAAGCTTGATTTACGTGCTTTACATGTCATATTGCCTTGATGATGTTTTTAAGTATATTTTTTGTGATTAACTTGAAGTAATTCTACTTCTTATTTATTTTCAAAACATTTTCCATAATTTCCATTCGACTTTTTGTCCCATGCAAATTTTTGTCCCATTCGATCGTTTGTCCCATTCGGCCATTTGTCCATTCAACCTTTTGCATATTCGATCTTTTTTTCCATTCAAAATTTTGTCCCATTCGACCATTTGTCTATTCAGCATTTTGTCCCATTCGGCCTTATGTCCCATTTGACCTTTTGTCTCATTTGACCTTTTGTGCAATTCGACAGGTTGTCCCATTCGGCTGTTTGTTTGAACTAGCCTATGGCTAAAAATCTCTTAAATAAAGAAAAAAAATGTTTTGTCCATTTTAGACTTTTGTCGGCTTCGATCTTTTATCCATTCGACCTTTTGTCTTTTTAACTCTTTTTCGGCCTTATGTACATTCAACCTTTTGTCAATTTGATTTTTTGTAAATTCTACCTTTCATCCAGATTAAAAGGGATGTGGTACAAATGGTCTAAAGAAAAAACTTCGAATGACAAAAGGTTGGAAGGACAAAAAGTCGAAGATATTAAAGGTCTAATGGACAAAAGGTTGAATAATGAGAAGGGTGTCAAAAGGTCAAATGATGCAAAAGGGTACACAAGGTCGAATGGACAAATGTACAAATGGTTCAAAGATGGACAAAAGATCGAATGGACACAAGTTCGAATGGCTGAAAGAGATACAAAAGGTTGAATGGCCCAAAAGAAACAAATAGTCGAATGCACTAATCGTAAAATGTTCCAAAGAGCTACAGAAGGTCGATGAAAAGAAGGAACAATAATGATAGTGTGATCTTAGTACCCAGTGTCATAAACTACAAAAATAATATTATTCGGAAGAACTGTGCTTTTTTGTAAGATATATGTTTTTTCTTTCTTTCTTCGGTGCTTCTCTTCTATTTTATTACTTTCTTTATTTTTATTCTTCTTCCTTTTCTTCTATTTTTTTGTTTTTCTTCTTTTTTCTTCTCTTTATTTCCCTAACATAGCTGTGTGCATTATTATATTGTTTTCCCTTTTTCTACCATTCGACTTTTTGTGCCAAGTAACTTCGATTTTACCATAATTTTACGTTATTATTACAAGCACTCTTTCTTTTTGATCTTTGGCATCACCTTTGGCATCACAAGAACTTTTTCTATTTGATCTTTGGCATCACCATCAGTCATATCTGATTTTTGAAAAAACTTGGATGAAAAAAAAACTTTTTTCGTGTCGCGATCTGAAGTTATCACTTGAATAACATTTTTGCTCTTTAGTGTTAGCTAGCGAGTAGGGTAGAAAACTACTTCAGCCTAATCGCCCATTTTGGGCCTATCGAGCAGAAAACTTCAAATAAATCCATGATTTCGACGTTAACAAGTAAATTATGCCTTTGATACGATACTTTAGTTAATAAGCTACCGAACAAAATCGATGAGAACGCGTGACATGAAGGTTTGCACCCATTATTCCCAAAAACAAAAGCAGCGCTCCGACCTAATCAATTTATCTTCATCCGATTGGCCGAAGTGAATTCATTGGCGTTTCAATGCGTTAGGCCGAATTTAGAATCCGTAGGCCGAGTTTGGCGTCAAGAAGCAGTGTTAGACTTTTGACAATATCTCAACGAGTGGTTTCTGATAATCAAAAGCATAGTTTTTTTTTTTAATCTAGGCAAACATGGTTTAACCAGGATAGATCAGACACGAATCAGCTCATAATTTCGCACACGTGTCCGTGGCTTAGCTAAACGTTTTCCATGAAAATGAAGACAGTTGTCAGAAGTGTGCTCTGAGCACCAATGTCATGGTAACTTCTAAAGTCGGTGAGGAAGCTTCTATCTTGTCCAGAGCATACAATTATTGACTGCATAGGCTGTCTTGCCTTCGCTCACACAGCATGTAATTGAGGCATTTTACCATAGAAAATATACGCTTAGTCATTCGAAACAAGGATGAGTGCTCTGCTGTCAGTAACTCGTTTGCTTCCCAATCATTCAGACTCTCACGAGGCAGTGAATGATGAGGCTGTTCATATTCATATGAAAATGACTCATTGAACCTGATTTTGTCTGATCAAATGTATGACGAAGTCTAAAATTGCATTGTTATTAATTTCTCATCCAAAATGCTCACTATTTAACGGGTCCCGTTTATTTTAACAACTTTGCTGAAGACAGGAAACTTTTATGTGGCCTAGATCCTGAGTTATCGCTAAAAAAAAACTTGATTTGCACTCTGGAGCCACTCGGTCTTGTCCATTTGAACAACTTGATGTGACTGCTGGTAGGTAATCTTCACTAAATGAAAGTCACCCACAGCTACAGTGTGTTGTTTGTTTGTAAATAGCAACATAATAATATGTTCAAACATATTGGATTTTGGCTGGTCGTGTTGCCGGTTTATCCAAAAGAGAAAATATTGAAATTTTGTTATAAGTGTTGCTTCTTTCACTGTTCGAATTCATGTTACTGAATTTTATTTAATATTTTCTTGAAACTATTTTGGCAACACTGGATTGCTGCTAGGATACAAAATATGATACATAGCTTTACACATACTTCCATACAGTGACCGTCCTTTGATCATCGGCAAACGGCGAATAAATAAGCAGATTTTCAGTTATATTCGGGATAAACTACGAGTTAAACTAATTTCATTGTTAAAGAAAATTTATGTGCTGATGTAGTGAGAACAGTTAAGGTGATTTCTTGTAGAGTCCACAAATGGCCGCTACATAGGCTTCCACTTCCACTTCGAATTTTTAAATACACAAATTTTAAATACACAATGCCTCATTTCATTTGAAATTGCTACTTCATGTATGCTGCAGTGCAGCAAACGTGGAGTAACAATTTGAATGTTGCACGTTTCATAGAAGCTGATATTTGTGCACTTAAAGTTTCGAAGTGGTTACGAGAATAAGGATGTCACAACCAGTCACCTTAAATGATTTTTGACGTAGGGCTACGTCTTTCGAGAAGGGTGCCAAGCCAGGGAAATGCAACCAAAATTTGTCAGATTTTAAATGATAATAACTTGGCCAATAATCAATGGATTTTGATTATTTGTAGGTCGTTCGATTCGGCAGTTTTATTAGATTTGTGTTGTATGTCGCACATTATAAATGTTAAATATTTAAATAGCTAAAAATTCAGCAGTTTTGAAACTTTCAAATTTCTCATACATTTTTGTCGATCGCAAGGTGGTCACCCTTAACACAGCCATCAGAAAGTTGGTCCCTAACAACACAAGCCGAAGCCGCATAATCGTTCAGCGTTGAACGTTGGACGGACAACTTGTTCACTGCAGCGTAGACATCGTAGGATTTTTTTCTATTCATTCACCTACATCAGCTAAATACAGAAAAAGGAGGGGCATAGAATGATAATCCAAATGCTTAAGTAAGCGAAACGTAGAAAGTTTGACTGCGGTTACGTTTGGCTGCCAAGTGATAAACAGAAGTGTTCGTTGCGTTGCACTCTGAAAACGAAACTAACTCACGAGAGTGAATAACTTTTACACAGTTGTGAGTCACTTTTACTCATTCGTGTGGATTTTTTTTTAAGCATAGATTATTCAACGCATGAGTAACCTACGATTTAATTAAAATTTGCCTTACGAATCAGTAAAAGAGACTCATTCTCTGAGTAATATTCGTTTAATTCTCGGCTAGAAATTGGATATTGTATAGTAAAGCTCAGTGTGCAATTTGCATCAACTTTCATGTCTTAACTTGACAGCACGGCCAGAAAGCAGGCTTCTGTATTCAGTGAAGTTATTCGGATGGACAATACCTATCGCATGACTGGGTTCATTCAGCGCTGCTAACATTTGATTCAAAAGGCTTGTTTAGCAGTCTACATTCACTGAAAATTAATCTTATTCAGACAGTGAGTCACTTTTACGTAGGTTATTTATGCGCTGAGTGATGAACGCTTTTAGAAATGAACCCTTACGAATGAGCAATAGTTACTCACTTTCTGCGTTAGTTTCGTTTTCTGTGTTTCGACTAGATAGGAGATATTGCTATCTCTAGTAATGTTAATCAGATGGATAAGATCTATTGTTAACTGGCCACTGGGTGAACCGGGAAATCGGGAAAAAGCCGGATATTTTAAATCACCGGGAGAATTCCGTGAATTTCGATTATGAACCGGAAAAATAATATACATACTTCGTCCTCTCTTTGGTAAATAATAATTTCTTAACAACTAGATTTTCCGCCTACAATCACTTTGAAGAACTTACAAGAGTTTTGACTACAACGCCAAGTCAATTGTTTAAGTTCAAAGTAGAATAAGTAGGTGGTTCTGTGTGAAATTACATGACAGGTTAATTTCAAATGAATGTTCTAAATAAATTCCAATGAGAATGTAGAGAGAGTTCTTATGACAACTTCAAAGAAATTCCGGGAGTATTGAATTCTGAGGGACTAAGAAAGATAATTTCAAGTGAATTCGAATGAAAGTTCCAAGGGACAGCCGTGAAAAATATAAAGGGTTTCGATTTTTTTATAAAATTAATCAACCATTTCTTTTGTCATTTATATATTATTGAATGGAACAGCAAAATAATCTCGTAATTCCACGTCAACAATGCGGTCGTGCTTTGGGCACAACCCTCAACTTTTTATGTATCTTAGTGCTAAGCCGAAATAAAATACTATGTTTTTTTTTTAAAATAGTTTTGTGTACAATCCATCGCCCACTAACCGGCAGTGTTTTTATGGAAGAAACCTGTCTGCATCTATCCTGTATCATAGGTGCAAACATTTTTAGCCCTGGAGCTGGAAGGTGACAGCTCTATTGTACATCCAGTGACCCATTTCAAGAATGCCTGTTCCTACACGTACATTCTGAGGTCTCCTTCATATACAATAAGCCCCGCATAAACACATCGATGTATCAATTGGATACATGTAATGCATTCACACTTTCAGAATAAAAAAAAACTTTTTTTTATTCTGACGCGTATTTAGTTGTAACAATTTGAAAGTGGTGAGTTCATAAAGATAGTTTATGGGAAAATGAAATACTCATTTTTTATGTATTTCTTGTGTCAATGCTGGAAAAAGCATCGAAACTGTCTGGTGGATATTTTCACTATCACAATCCCACTTTTTTGATGATCATCATTAATGACACCTTCTGAAGCTAATGATAAAAGGGTAAAGGGTGATACGGTCAAAATTTGGTCAATATCAACTTGACGTTTTTCTTTCAATTTTGCATTTAAAAAACCTGAACACCCCTCATTTTGAAGGTGTGTGTGTGTAGAATGTTGCTCCTATTTTGATTTTGGAATTCACTCTTCAGTTGTCAAAATGCCGTCCAAGCAAGAAGAGCAGCATATCAAAATTTTGCTCGCGCATCGCGAAAATCCGAGCTACTCGCACGCAAAGTTGGCAAAATCGCTAAAAGTTGCCAAATCAACCGTTACAAATGTAATTAAAGTGTTTGGGGAACGTTTGTCGACAGCCAGGAAGTCTGGATCGGGGGAAATCGAAAACCGGAAGCCGCTGAGACGACAAAGAGAGTTGCCGGTAGTTTCAAGCGAAACCCTAACCTCTCTCTCCGAGATGCCGCAAATGAGCTGGGTGTATCGTCTACAACCGTGCATCGAGCCAAAAAACGAGCCGGACTATCGACTTACAAGAAGGTAGTGACTCCAAATCGCGATGATAAACAAAATACGACGGCCAAAGCGCGATCCCGGAGGCTGTACACGACGATGCTGACGAAGTTTGACTGCGTGGTAATGGACGACGAAACCTACGTCAAAGCCGACTACAAGCAGCTTCCGGGACAGGAGTTTTATACGGCAAAAGGAAGGGGAAAGGTAGTAGATGTTTTCAAGCACATGAAACTGTCAAAGTTCGCAAAGAAATATCTGGTTTGGCAAGCCATCTGTACCTGTGGCTTGAAAAGCAGCATTTTCATAGCTTCCGGGACTGTCAACCAAGAAATTTACGTGAAAGAGTGTTTGAATAAACGTCTGCTGCCTTTCCTGAAGAAACACGGTTGTTCCGTACTGTTTTGGCCGGATTTGGCATCTTGCCATTACGGTAAAAAGGCCATGGAGTGGTACGCCCCAACAACGTGCAGGTGGTTCCCAAGGACAAGAACCCTCCCAACACGCCAGAGCTCCGCCCAATTGAGAAATACTGGGCTATTGTCAAGCGGAACCTAAAGAAGACCAAAAAAACTGCTAAGGGCGAGCAGCAGTTCAAGGCAAACTGGCTTTCTGCGGCGAAGAAGGTGGACAAGTTGGCTGTACAAAATCTGATGGCAGGGGTCAAGCGTAAGGCCCGGCAATTCGGATTTGGAAAAGCGGAAGCCTAACTGAATATTTTTCCTGAATTTTATACTAATTGAACTTGAAAAAGAAATTTAATTTGATTTTTTAAATAAACGATTTCACCGATTTACACGCGTTTTCCCTTGACCAAATTTTGACCGTATCACCCTTTAAGTTGCCTCTTATATGAGATTATTTACTGCGTATTTTGCAAGAAGTCTTCTGCTGTCAAAATAAACCCTAAGATTTGTTTTTGTTCAGTTTAGCAAAAATAAAAATTCACGATTTGAATGCAACAAAGTGCTACATTTTACAATATAATACCATATGGGCATAGGGTTTTTGATCTAATTTTCGTCCTATAAAGCACAACCCGCACTTAACCTCTCTTTTTCGAACGGATATGAACCCAAAAATGGATTGATTCTACAAAAGATGACTTCCAAATTTATTTACCTTTCTATACGTACCGTTGGATTTGATAAAGAGTCACATATTGTTGAAATATTGTTAGGAATCTAACACTCCTTCTTGATTTCAAATTCGTTCTACGAGTTTCAATTCCGTCCTAACGTATTAAAACGCTATTGGTTTTTTCTAGGTTTTTCTTCGTTCTACGAATGAAGACATATAAAATGGATTCTCTAGGAGTTCTTTTGTTTTGAGAACAATGAGTGTAAATGTTCATACAACG
Source organism: Ochlerotatus camptorhynchus (assembly GCF_037179485.1). Taxonomy (NCBI): domain Eukaryota; kingdom Metazoa; phylum Arthropoda; class Insecta; order Diptera; family Culicidae; genus Ochlerotatus; species Ochlerotatus camptorhynchus. The sequence goes on along the minus strand of NW_027040887.1, from coordinate 1,362,925 downwards.
CGCTAGCTTATGAGCTAACGCATCGAAACAAACGTATTATTGATTTGTTCACGGTGAAATCATTGATAATATTGATGTTCCTTGCTCGATAGAACGGAAATGGGCGATTACGACGAAGTAGCGTTCTACCCTACTAGTGGTGATAGAACTTTGATTTTTTTAAACTTTTGTTTGCATGAGCAAAAATTTTATAGACGGACTATTTTTAGCGCAACTTTGGTAAAAAAGGAAAATATTCAATCTGGACAATAAAAGGGAAGCCGAGTGAGTTAACGTTACGTTATTTTAGGGGGCGGAGTCTTGTCAAACGTTACTTATTGGTAAAAAGAGGGGAGGGGGGTTCACAATCTAGATTTTTTGCATTATGTAATTTGTGTACCACGTCAAATGAACAACATATAGTTTTATTGCGTGTACGTGGCGACAAGATCGAAGGAAAACAAATCAAGAAAAAAAAAAGTTTTATTGCGTATTCCTCCAATCATAGATGCACTTTTCATATGCCTGTAATTTTGGCAATACACCAAAATTTCTGTTAACATAAAATTTCAAAACAATAATTTTCTGCGTGCCTGTACAAATTTCATGCAAAAATATTGCCATTCTCCCTCTCTTCTACATCCAATCTTTTTTTCCGAGCATCGTCCTCTGCATCTCACCGGATGACTCCATTTTCGCAATGAATGAAACCGCTCTCAATGTTTGCCTATTTATTTTTATGGCCCTACCTACCACCCAGCTTCCATCCCTACACCAAGACTCGCCACCGTAATGATGAAAATCGATTCCCATAAATCACATGAACCTACGCTACGCACCAACAACAAAATCGCAAAGGATGGAGGAGAAGAGCAACCAAAGGAGACGTTCTTTAATTCCATGCGATGGATGGTGGCAGTAATGAGTCGTTCAGCTAGAATCGAATTCATTGTGATCGAGAAACGACTGGTTTCCTTTGTAGCTATCTGGAGGAGCCATTCTGACGCGGCGGTAAATGGCAGTAAATCTGACTGGAAATCGCAGCAATTCGGGTTTATTAAATGGTAATTAAATTAACACTTGTACTACAGTGTAGTGAGGTGGTGTATTAGACAAAATAAGATTGTTGGAGGATAAGTATCAGCGCTAATAGGATGGTCCTGGAATTCTGGATAGAATTTTTGGGGAATTCTTGAGCGGGTCAGAATCATTGACGAAAATCTCTCAGAAAAATGCACAAGGTTCATGCTCTCTGAATGAAATACAGTGAGTGAAATTCCTATCGGTAAGCGCATGGATGTTATTCAAAATAATTTCTTCACTAAGGTTCATATCAATGTTGATGTTTCACATGATTTTTGTCTACGTCGTTTTGTCTTTTTAAATTTGTATTTGATTCTTGGTTTTATATTTGTCACGAAATTTCTGTACTTTTGGAGCAAACTTTAGTGAAGCTCAGAGAGCATCAGGACCAGTGTTGTAAGCGGTCACGGTAGTCGACACATTTTCTGTGACAATCGACTGCCTTTTCCTCCGATACTTGCAAAACAAGCTATCATAGTACAGTACTAAATTAAAATGTCATATGACAGGCTCTGTTATACAACACTGTCGCCGAAGACCGTCACGAATGTATGTATTTTAGTTTTTCGCATAATAAGAGCTGCTGATGTTGTGCTTGCCTGAATTCTGAAAATAGCAAGCAATGATGCCCTAGTAATATCATTGCTGTTCAGAAATGGTTCAGTTTACACCAAATTATGGAAATACAACGAAATCACATGTCATATGATAGTTATTTGATAATTTTCTTTTAGCTCGAATGTTATTCTTCCGTTCTTGTTGTGCGAGAGAGACGACGGTAGAACATGTGTATACGAATACAAACAAACTGTCGCGCACGACAAAGAAGTAAAAAACGTCAACTGTTTCAACCCCTGATCAGGACAGATCAATTAATTTCAATGAAATTGCTGAAATTTTAAAGGAGTTCCACGAAACTCATGCCATTTCCGAAAACTTCAGTAATGTCCATTCAAATTTAAGAAACGTAAGGGAAGTTACATGAACATAAGATCATTTTGAGGACATTTTATGGGAAATACTATGCTTTATAATGGTAGTGTCGATAACTTTTAAAAAATAAAAAATAAATCGGGAAGATCAGAGAACTTCAACACAGCAAAACATTAATTTTAATATCACATCAAAGTGGATGCACTTCAATCGTGTCGAAAATATGGTGTAATATTACTTGCCAAAATAGGAAAAAATATCATTAGTACAGGGCATAGACTGACATTACGTTGCTTTAACTGCATTTATTTATTTGTGTGGCCATAACAATTACATGAGATTTTCGACATGATTGAAGTGCATCCTCTTGGATGTAATATTAAAATTAATTTTTTGCTGTGAATGATGATGTTACAATAAGTTCAAGAAATTTGTGAGAGATTTCGTAATCTTCAAAAAAGTCCAGAGACTTTCTAAGATGTTTAGAGATATTCCGGTAGTCTTATTATAATCAGGGAAGTTCCGAGCGCTTTGAGGATGACCAGGGAACTCCTAAACAACCCCTAAGTTCAGGAGAATTACAAGAACTTTTAAGGAATTTCGAGGAATTACGGAATATTCCTAAGTGCATTTCAGGAATGTTCCGAAAACGTCAGGCAAGTTTCGGAGTCTTCAGGGATGTTTTTTTGAATATCAGGGAAAATTTCTGGATTATTTGAACATCCCTCAGGAATTTTCTTTCTTCCGGAATTATGTCCTTGTTTCTGTCGACTGTTCCGTAAGCGCTCTGGCTTCCGACTTTGTTCAAATGTTTCTTCCAATCTAACATAGGAAGTTTCTGCCAGCGTCTCCAGGAAGTTTATTTCGTCTTCTCAAGGAAGTTCAATCAATTTTCCCAGAAATTTCTTTCGTCTTCTTCTGGAAGTTTGACCATAAGCCAAAGGTTTTTTTGTTCGACTTCTATTGGTAGGTTTTTCCGAGCTTCTTCTGGTTTTCCCTGGAAATGGCTCCTTCTGGAAATTTACTTCCGGTTTTCGAAACTTTTCTAGCTTCCTTTGCATGTAACATCCGATTTTTTATCCGATAGTTCATTTATATTTTCGCCACAAGTTTCTCAATTCGTGTCTTAGAAATTTCCGGAGGTTTTTCCAGCTTTTCTCGAACTTCATCCAGGAGAGCTTCTTTCGTCTTTCTCTGGATGTTTTTCCAGCTCCATTCAGAAGCTAATTCAAACATTCCCCGGATTTTTCTCCCGGAATTTTGCGATCATAGTTCAAAAGCTAAAATTTTGCTTTGATTAATGGCTTTCTCAGTCTTAAAACAATGCAACGACTACGATGTAATCTGCCCGAAATTTCGACCATAGATTGTGGCATTTTTCAATTTCATAGTAAATACCGATAAAAACCGATCTACCTATCCTCTTCTAAAGATCATTCTCTAGCTAATAAATTATCACACTAAAGCTTCATGTTAGCATTTCCAACCGACTCTGAAAATCGCTAACTTCGCGTATGAAGTAACATAAAAACACTTTGAATGTAACAACTCAAGGCGGGAGTAGCCGTCAACAATGCTGATGATGGTACAGCACGCAACAACCACCCTGATGCTTTCTCTCTGAGATGACCACGTTGGTCATGACGAGAGGAGCAACACAATAGTAGAGTAAAGAAGAATTACATTATAACACACCATCGACTGGAAATGCTTTCGGCAACTTGGGGCTTTAGGTAGTGATGAAAACGTCGCTAGAACTATTCCACAGCCGCAGACAGTATTTGAGCAGACTCAAGCGCACACTTCTTGCATGCAGATTTGAAGACATACTTCAAATCTCCGCGTACATCGTATGAGTTAGGCAAAAGGTGTGCGTTTGACTTTGTACTGTCGCATTAATGGCCCTTAGCTCATTTTCAACTTCTATTCAATTTTCATACTGCCGTACTCTAACGGAACTATCCACCTACTCTCTTCTAAAGATCATTCTCCAGCTAATACATTATCACACTAAAGCTTCATGTTAGCATTCCAAACCAACTCTGAAAATCGCTAACTTCGCGTATGAAGTAACATAAAAACACTTTGAATGTACCCGATTTTTTAATACCTTTGATACCGATAAGCTTTAATACAATCTGGCAACGCTGGTTATGGCTCAGAACAGCCCAGCGGTGCCGACTGGGATTAAACCCAGGCCTGCAGGGGTGAGAGGTAACCACGCTTACCACTACACCACCGGCGCCTCGGATACACTTGCATGGCAATCTATGAACATGAGCATTATTTGTACAATAAATTATGAGCAAATCCAAAAACTATGCAAGTGTGACCATGGATGGCTCATAATTTATTATACAAATAATACTCATACTCATTGTTGGTCATAAAAGTTTATCCGCGGGAATAGCAACATGCATTTACACAACTACTACAATCAATGCTCATGCTTTTAAGGGCTGATACTGTAGCCGTAGAAACTAGTACTGGATTCTAATAGAGTCCTAGACAGGCTTCTCGCAGATTCATAAAATAACCTTGTCATAATGATCCTTGCTTTCTTCAGAACGCTTGACTCTCCCAAAAGTAATCCACCGATCCAAGTGCGTCATGGACTTCCGATTTGCGAATGTAATTGTACCCATTCAATACACACAAACAGTGTCAGTGACGTGTTTTCCGCATCTTCCAATTAATTGCACCATCAATGTCCGGTTCATCCGGCAAGTGCTGGTTGCCCTCTCTCGATCGAAACTAACCAACCAAACCTCGATGGGAAACCACAGCTCGATAGAGACCAGTGACAGACCATCGCCACGCATTCGCTTACGCCGCCAGTCCCGAAATGTTCTGAACGGTAAGTACCCCGTACCGTTCCAAACCAACCGTCATCGGTCGTCGGTCGTAATTTAATTTGGGCGATTGTATATATTGTAGTCCATTCCGATTCAAACTTTGGGTAAACGAATTCATGGGAGGCTAATTTTCGGTGTCCATGGGCGAAAACATCACGCCATGTCCATTAGCATTAGCAAACTGCCGACCGGAAAGTGTCCTGCGGTAGTGCGGGACCGATTTGGAATTTTGACACCCTCCAGAATGATATTAGCGGGGCAGATAACCGTGGATGAAGGGCAACCGGCGAAAATTTCGTCACGTCATCCAAATGGCGTTCCGCAGCACCCGGTGGCAGTCTGTGACAGCGCATGCAATTCCTCCGAGGTTCGTTTCGGCAATGTAAATAGCAAAACTTTTCCCATCAGGGAGAGTCGTCGTCGTCGTCGTCGGTATATTCATTTGCGTATCATTTTGTCTGCCTATCACCTCTCTCTACCTCTAGTAGTACCTTACCAACGGTCATTACACGCTGCCGGGTACTGTTCATTTTTCCCTGCTACTAGTACTACTATTATTTCAAAATGCTAGTGGCCAGTGGGCACGCGATGAGAAGTTTATTTATTCATGGCCGGCTTTCCGTGGTCCTATGTTCCACTTGTTTACCTATGGGAGTAGATCGCCTTTGTGTATGGATCTTTGCCACAGGCGAAACTTTGAGGGGCTATTGTCCTTTTCTAAAATTTGAAATGATTTCAGCTTTTCAAATTTTCACAAATTATCAAAATATATAATGTTTTTCGTTTATTCATTAACCACGTCGATCTTCTTCGCAAAAAAACACAACAAATGTTTCATTTAGCATCACAACGAAAACATTATTTCACCTATAGACGACTGTACGGATGGATTTGTGTTCACTCACTCGAGAAAAATTGGCACAAGTTGCGATTTTTATTTACATGATTTTTACTAATCATGTTCATGAATAATGAATAACAAACATTTAGGGTTCATGATTAGTAAACATTGCCCGCAGCTTGTGTACCTTTTTCTCAAGTGAGTGAACTCAAACCCATCCGTGCACTTGTCTATAATGATTTCATTTTTGTTCGATTTAACTATCGTCACGATTTAAATACGTCCACCTCCTTAGTCGATAAATAAGAGAGTAATGCTCGATTGGCTTCCGCAAATAACAGTTCAAATTGTTTTCCATCATTGTCTTCGCCAGGCTATATATAAAGTGACTATAGTTTACACGGGCGACAATTATCGCCGATAAATCTATCCTACAATAAACAAATCGCTTGTGCCGCTCGTAAAATATTCACGATGAATATTTTGAAGAGATTTTTTTATATGTGTGGTGTGTCAACAGTGCAATGAATCAGCAAAGACGATGTTTTAAGAGACGCACGGATAGAACAGAAGTAAATCTGGTTGCCAACTAAGCTATTTTGTCGGCAAGGTTTGGCAACCCGCAATTTTGTGTTTACCTCGATTGACGTTTAATTTGAGCGACAGTTGTCTACTTCAGCGTCACGGCAAAACGAATACTTATTTGACCGTATCGGTCAAGGGGTAATAAACTCTGTACAGTGTGCCGAAACACAGCATAGCACACTGTTTGGCACGCTGGGGCACACGTTGACATGCAGGACACAAACAATATATGTTATAAAACGGCATCACTGTCGAGTGTTGATGTTTTGCCACTCGTTGCTACGGTTGACTACTTTAAATACTCCATTGGGCTCACAATTAGCTCGAAAAATTCCAAGGAAAAATCTGTAAGAAATTTTCTTGTTTTTCCTCAGATATTCTTGCTTTGGTACACACTTAATCACGGCTTCCCTGTTCGGTAATCTTTTTTACAGCTTTCGAACTTTAAATCACAAAAAATACCGAACATTCAGCTATTTTCAATAAAACTAGCTTTTGTAACAAACCACTGAATACGGTTATAGCAAGTACTGAATTTTCCGTAAAATAACAACTTCACGGTGAATGACTAAAATTTAGTAAAATAGAGTTTTCAGTTTTCGTCATATTTTACTGAGCAGTGATCAATCAAAAATCCAAAATTGCTTATCTCATCAGTATTTCATCTTACTTGCGTCATTATCCTTCGTTCTACCTCGCACACTTGCCCTCGAAAATCTCTGTGTGATAATAGAAAACCTTTGTGAAAATAAATTAAACTACTGGAAGCCAACGCAGAAGTGCCGAAACTACCACGAAATTGGGCAGTTTAAGCACTCCTGCATCGATTTGAAGATGCCTGTTGTAGATCTCCAGACATCACGCAATCCACACACCAAGAGAGCCTCCGGCCGAACTACCAGGAAGCGATAAACATGTCCCCAACATGTCCTCAGTCCCCAAATAAAAATTGTAAAAATAGAATCATTTTAAACATATAGCCATCGTATCGAAACCGAAAAAAAAAAAATCATGAACTACCGGAAATCAACTCTTCTGATTAATTTTTTGATTTATTTATTTAGCAAAATGCTGAAATAACAATAATGAAAACTCAGTAATGTAAACATATAAATAACTGATATTTAAGCAATCTCTTTACTGACTTAAACGGTATTTTTTACAGTTCCGAGATTCTGCGATTTACGGAGTTTTCAGTAAAAATAAAAAAACTACTGATTTGATAACTGAAAACTCAGCTTACCGACTTTGGTAATCTAAACTCTGTGTCTACACACTAATCCAGCATTTAGTTGTTCGGTAATGTTTAACTGGGCTTGAACCGTAAAACAAATCTTTTACTGAATATTCAGTTCAAATTAGCGGAATTACTGACATTCAGCAAATACAAACCGAACTTCGGTAACGTTTATTGTAAAATACTGACCACAGATTTGCATTTACTGAGAAAGCAGCGGCGCCGGTGGTGTAGTTGGAAGCGTGATTAACTCTCACCCCAGCAGGCACCGCCCGGATGTTCTGAGGCTTAACATCTCTGATCACGCCTTCCTTCGGAAGGGAAGTAAAGCCGTTGGTCTCCGGTTCATGGTTGATGGGTCGATAGGTAGGGTCCGGGTGTGGAAGCTGGTGCTCAGCACGGAAAACAAGATCGACGGAAAACAAGATCGACGGAAAACAAATCAAGGAAAAAAAATACTGCTGAGAACGCCAGAAAATTCTAAATGCTCTGTATTGTCGAAAAGTCAGTAATTATTACCACTGTACACAAAGTAATCATAGATTTTTTTCTGGACGTTTGTCAAAATACTCAACGTATTTTACTGCGTATTTTACTAACCATGAATTGTAAAATTCTTAGCTGTCATTTTTTGCAATCGTCATTTTAGCTCTAGTGAAAATCCAGATGCAAGTATTTTTTTTTTCCACGGCAGTGGACTTGAGTCTGAGTCAGAGGCATTTACGAGGTATCTGATTTTGATTTAGACCAAAGGTATTCTTTATATTATACCGATAAAACACCATTGATAGTGACTCCGAGCCCGGAACCTACCAACAATGTTCCGACCCAACCCCGCAGCCCAGGTTTTTTTCTCGTATTTTTTTTTCAGTAAATATTGGAGGAAGGTGCTTTTTATCATCACGGATTGAAGTAAGCTCAACGTTGATATTGAATAACTTTCTATAATTACTTATAATCCTTTTTCATGGTTACGATCCCAACAGTAAACATTGAAACCCCAGCCCTTTTCGTGCGTGGGAAATTATACGAAGACAATACTGATGGTGATTATTTCCTGGAAGAATATCACTATCCATCAGGGCAAATCCTTAACTGCTGAAAAATATAATTCAACAAACGTGTTTTCTTCTGTGAAATTAATAAATATTGAACTGAAATGAGTATTTCTATCCCAACACTACACGCAAACCAAAAATCTATTACAATGAATGTTAGTTCCGTTTCCTATCATCCTCTGTTCATGAACATCGCAACGAATGTTAGAAATTGACCATGTAGGCGATGTAATGGTTTTTTTTCTTTTTTATTTCGTGTTCCATCTACGCTTTCGACTATACCAGTAAGCTTGTAGAACGACGCACATTGTAGAACATTGTAGAACGACGCACACACTTGTCTCGAATCTCTCCAGCAGAAAAAGCATACGAAGTCGAGCATGCGAGAAAATGAGCGCTTCATGTTTGCTTTTAGGCTATCCATATTTAGAAGCATGGAGAGAGCAGTGGAGAAAGCATAGGTCTGATAGTCGCAACGTCCGTGGTTCGATTCCAGTCGGCAAACTTTTTTCTATTTTTTTCGACATAATTAATTTCACTCACTAATACACTCTACATTTTCCGGTCTCCAATTTTCTTACATCGGACCGCAGCTAGGTATATCGCATCCTCGGTTCATGCGGTATCCACTAACATCCTCTGATGATGAATCACATGATGGCACTGATGAAGTCTGCATGCAGTAAAAGAAATACCCGTATCCGCTTAAAGATAAGCAATTTTTACGAAATTAAAATGCTCATCACACCTAAAGTGTTTGAGAGAATACGAGAATATCTTAAAGACGTGACTTTAATTCTGACTTCAAAACTATCCAAAGAACTTAATGGAGATCTTTGATTAACTGAAGATCTTATGAATAATTCCCGATGAAGCTGATATCTTGAGAGATATCCGGGAGACATGATTTAAAATGTTGGACAGTTTGAGATCTTCAGAATAATACCTGATCATCATCATATCTTGTAAAAATACCCAAAGATCTTTATGAAGATCTTTGATCAACTAATAATCTTTGGATTAATTTTTGATCAACCTGCTATCTTGAGAGAAACTTTGTGACATATGATATGAATTATGGGACACATTGAGATCTTCAGAATTATACGTGATCAACTGGAAGTCCTGAAAAAATATCCAGAAGATCTTTGATCAACTGAAAGTTTTTGGAATAACTCTTGATCACCCTGATATCTTCTGATTTGAATTGTTGAACATTTGGAGGTCTTCAGAGCAATACCTGATCAATCTGAAGTCTTAAAAAATATCCATAGGATATGATGAAAACCTTTGATGAACTGAAGATATTTGGAATAGCTTGTGATGAACTTAATATTTGGAGAGAAAATCTGGGAGACATGATTTGAATTGTTGGACAGCTGGAGAAATCTAGCATAATTACTGATCAACCTGTAGTCTTGAAAACAAATACCCAAAGGACTTTAAGGAAATCTTTGATCATCTAAATGTCTACGAAATAATTTTTGATGAGCCTGAAATCTTGAGATAAACGGGAAACATAATTTGTAGTGATAGATTGTTAGAGATTTTCCAGAATACATGAGCAACCTGAAGTCTTGAAAACATAGTTCTTTGATCAACTCAAGGTCTTTCGAATCATCCCTGGTTAACATAATATCGTTAGCGGTTCCAGTAGGATAGTGGTAAGCGTGGCTGCCTCTCACTCCAAACGGGCTGGATTCAATTTCAGTCGGCGCCGTCGGGATTTTCTGAGGCATAACATCTCTGATCATGGGAAGTAAAGCCGTTGGTTCCCGGTCCATGAGTTGATGGGTTGATAGGTAGGGTCCAGATGTAGGAGCTGCATCCCTGCCGTCGATACCCGAGCAGGAATCGATAGCTAATCGATAACAAATGAATATATTAATGTGGTATGATACCAGATTTTTGTATGCCTCACTCAGTACCAGAACAACGGTCCCAAGCAGTCCCAAGCTATTTCACTCACCCCTGCATGTTCTGCATGAATCCACACACCCCTGATGTTATCTATCAAACTTTCATAGCGAATCAAAACAAACATAGTGTAGTAATAGAATTTCAACTAGAATAGGGTACGTTAATCGTTTGCTTGGGACCAATAGGCTACTAAAGTGGTGAGCCAATTTAAAATCGTTAGTTTCGTATTGATTGTTGATAAAACCTTGTTTTGATATTATTCAGTTATAGAAAGATTTTGAAAAATATCAAATGAATACCAAAATAACAAAATGGGATTTTTCAGTTTTTAAACAATAACACCTAAAAGAGTTATTGAATTGGTATTAGAAGACCTTCAAAATAACAAACTATGGTGTTCTGGCATCTTGAAAAGCGTATGTTATCGGTTTGTTATTGTAGAAACTAAATTATATATTAGTTCGTTATTCGTAGAATATTTTTGGTATTTTACCTCTTATGTCAGCCTCACTGATACCATATATAGGTTGCCAGTTATGCTATTTTCATACCTGAATTTGGTATTAATAAGTTATTTTTTTATGCTCGGGTAGCAATGGTACTCAATACGGGAATCAAGATCGACGGAAAATAAATCAAGGAAAAAAAAACATATCTTGGAAACGTGACTTGAATGGTTAAACTTTTCAAGATCTTCAGAACATTTCTGACCATCCTCAAGTTTTGAAAAATATCCAAAGGATTTAATGCAGTTTTTTGATCAACTGAAGATCTTTGGTATTATTTCTTATCAACCTCATTTCTTTAAAAAATATCTGATAGTCGTGACATGAATAGTTGGACTATTGAAGATATTCAAAACAATACCTGATTAACCTCAAGACTTGAAAACTATCCAAAGGACTTCATGGATATACTTGATCAATTGTAGGCCATTGGAATAACTCATGAGCAACTTGAGATCTTTAAAACAAATATCTAAGAATCGTGACTTGATTTTTTGGTCAGATGAAGAACTTCAGAACAATACTTGCTCAACCTGAAGTCTTGAACAAATATGCAAAGGAATTTATGTAGTTCTTTGATCAACTCAAGGTCTTTGGAATAGTCCCTGATCAACCCAATATCTTTAAAAACATATCTCGCAGACGTAACTTGAATTGTTGTACTGTTGACGATCTTCAGAACAATATGTGTCCAGAGAAATTCACGCAACAGCCACTTATGCGAGCGTATTGACGGTCCTCAACTTAGTGTTATTGGGCCTCCCTTAGCTCAGTCGGTAAAGGTGCAGCTACAAAGCAAGACCATGCTGGAGAAGGCTGAGTTCGATTCCCGGTCCTGCCTAGGAATTTGTCGGGTTGGAAAATTTCTCGACTTCCCTGGGCTTAGCGTAAGATTGTACTTGCTACACAATTATACTAATTCAAATATAGTACAGGCATTGAAATCGCTCAATTAATAACTGTGGAAGTGCATCTAGAACACTAAGTTGAGAGCACGCAATAACTAAATTACGATAAGCAATATGCTTGAAATGCGAAATTAAAATAATAATAATAATAATAATAATAATAATAATAATAAGAAAAAGTTCACGGAAGTTCAGAAAATTAACTACAATTCATCAGAACCTCCAACAATGTTCACAGAAGTCCATCGCAGCCAAATCAGCTTAAATTTAATGAGAATGATAAGAATCTGATTTGGAATCGATTGAGCAGGGTGGAGCAGACTAGATATTTTGAACCACCCTTCCTTTTGCAATAGTCCTGTAGCCGCCTGTGAAAAGAGGTGCTGGTTCACAACAACGGCAGCATGAGGGAGTGATAAACTCTCCGTCCCTTCCTGGCCCTTCTCGCATCCTGGCCTGATGGCGAGCACGAGTGGTGATGCAAAAGCGGAGAATATTGACATAAGCCAAATGACCAAATTGGTGTGACATTTTCCGGAAGATGACTGCCAATCTAAATTGGCGGGAAATTGCTACTGCGGAAGTGAAGGTTCGTTTGTACACGGCAATGGGTTTATCGGTACAGTTCATCGTTAAATATTTATCAAAGCTGATAAGAATCGCAATATGGTCACGTTGTGCTTTTTACAGCCAGCATAAGTACTCTTAATTGCCTTGAATTTTAATCATCTCTTTCTATCTGCCTTTTGTTGTTTTGCTCTCTGTAGAATCGAACGACAAAAGCTTCTTGAAGACAATCCTTCCTCTTGGATAATCTTCGCCAAGAGCAATTGAAAATTTAATTCAACGGCAGCTAATTAAAAATTACTTTCCCCTTGCTGAAAAAGAAAAAAAAACTGCGCTGTCTTATTGAATTTCTCACGAAGGTTTACCGGTGGCGCTCAGGGTTCAGTTCAATCATTTTCATCGATCTATTCGTTCAGCCCCACACCTACTTGTTTCCTGTATATATATTTCTTAACGTTGTGAATGGGGCCTCAGATAGCCTAGTCAGGTAAGGCAGCGAGTTCGATTCCTGGTCCGGTCAAGAAAATCTGTAATGCTATAGTTGAGAGCAGGCACATGCTCGTATAAGCGCGTGGAAAGTCAGAAAGAAGATGAACAACCTTGTGTTGTTTGCTCTACTATACTGCCAACAGGAGACTCATCGGTCTTATCGGGCTTACCCGAGTGCTGCTATCTAGATTGGGTGGGGAAACTAAAATTGTTATCTACTAACGGAGATCGAAGGCGACGAGTGCTGCAATTAATTTAATTAAAATTGAGTGCTTCCACTAGCGCTGACAATGAATCGAATTCAGTTGGATCAGACAGAGGACATTCTGTGAAATGCAACTTTCGTGTTTACCAGCGAGCAGAAACAACAGCTGACAGTCGAATGAAGTGTTAATTAGGAGAGTTTTATTGCACTATATTGCAGTCGTGATTGGCAGAAAATCGAATCAGACAATGAACAGAGGGTTTGGTGAGATTGATTGTCGATTCAAACAGTTTTCGCACAGTACACTGCTTGATTTTCTTCATTTTAGTTGTTAATATTGATGGTTTTTGGAGAACTTCCATAGCATGCTTGTGAAGGTTCTAGGAGAAGATTTGAAAACTTCCAGGGAACGTTTGAAGATGCTCCAAGGGAAGCTTGAGAGTTTGGAAATCATTTAGGGACGTAAATATATCTTCCTGCGGACGTATTGAGAAGCTTCCACGAAAGTTTGTAGAGCTTTCAGGGAATATTTGGACAACTTCCGGGGGAAGTTTGGAAAATTTCCGATGAATCTTGTAGAACTTTCATGGGAATTGTCACGTGAAGTGTGGATAACTTTTTGGGAAAGCGTAGTAAACATTCTATGGAAGTTTGTATAACTTCCGAAAAAAGTTAAGAAAACTTAAAAAAATGTTTGTAAAACTTACTTTGAAATTTGAAGAACTTACAGAAGAAGTTCGGAGAACTTCCAGAGGAAATTTGGAGAATTGTCAGGGGAAGTGTTGGTATCTTTCTGGGATATTGTGGATAACGTCCTTGAAATATATAAAGACCTTCCAGGGGAACATTGGAGACTTTCAAAATATGAATGTTTGAGAGCTTGTGACAGGTGTGTTGCAGGGATTGATTAAAGTGTTTTACGGCTCTTTTAGTCTTTTTAGTGCAGTAAAAACGTTATATTGCTTCTAAGAGTTGAAGCAATATAACGTTTTTGCTGCACTAAAAAGTCTAAAAGAGCCGTGAAACCCTTTAATCAATCCTCTCAAAATATGTTTAAGGTCCTTCCAGGAAATTAATGGAGTTTTTTCATAAGAAGATTGGAATTTTGAAAAATATCCAGGATAAGTTTGGAGAACTTTTAAAAAAAGTTTGAAGAGCTTCACGGAAATGTCTGCAGTACTTCCAGGGGAATATTGACGACCTTACAGGGATGATTTGAAAAATGTCCAATGGAAGTGTGATTAATTTTCATTGGAGTTTGGAGGCCTTCCAGGTTGGAAAGCCTGTTTTCCAGAAACATTCTGGGAAAATATATTATATCTTCTGCGGAAGTATCGCGAAATTCCATGAAAAGATTTAAAATCTACCAGGAGAAGTTTGTAGAACTTCGAGGGGATGATTGAAGAACTTCTGGAAGAAAATTAAAAATTCCTAGAAAGATGGGAGAAATTCCTTGGGAAAGCTGTTAAGCTTTATGAGGAAGTTTGGAGACTTCCAGAAAAAAGTTTGCAGAGCTTCCAGGGAAAATTAACGTAACTTTCTGAGGAAGATTTAAGAACTTTCATGGGAGCGAAAGAGAGAAGGATTAATAATTTGTATTTAACCTTATTCAATACAATGTACAGGCATCCTCAGTATCTTATAATTATACCCTTCGAAGTATCTGCAATTGATAAGCTATTATGGTAGTTGAATTATATGGAAATTACTAATCATTCTCTTCTTCTTCATACATTCCTCTATAGATGCCATCATTCTTCCTGGGATAGTTTGAAGTAATTTCTAGTTAAGTTTGTAGAAGTTCCAGGGGAACTTTGGAGATATTCCTAGTAAACTTTGGAGATCACCCTATTCTTATTCTTCTTCGCATTTCAAGCTTATTGATTATCTCATATTACCCTAGTAGCACGCTTGTCACAAATCAATTGTAGATACTTATATACGACTTATTTCAGTCATAAACAAGTTGCTGTAACTTATTGTGATGAAAGTGTGCTACTCGGGTAGCTTATTGCGTGCTCTCAACTTAGTGTTCTAAGATGCACTTATTAATTATTATTGAGAGCTTTCGATGCCTGTACCATTTTTGCATTAGTATAACTCTGTGGCAAGTACAAGCATATTCCCTATGCCCAGAGAAGTCGAGAAATTTTCCAACCCGAAAAATTCCAAGACCGGGCCGGTAATTGAACCCAGCTCAGAGTTGAGGGAGGCCCCATATTATGTTTGATTATCATATAGGTGATATTTGCAAAACTTGTTACGATAACTTAACGAACCTCCTGAGGTAGTTTGGAGTCTTCCATGAGATGTTGACAGAACTTCCAGGAAAGCTTGCTTAATTTTCTGGAGATGCTTGGAAAACTTTCAGGAGATCATCCAGGAGATGGTTGAAGATCTTTCAGAGGAAACTTGGAGATCGCAGGGAAGTATGAACAATTTTCTGAGGAAGATTTCAAAACTTCCTGGAGTATTGCCAAACATCCGGTAAAAGTTTGGAGATCTTCCTGGAAAATTTTGGAGAACTTCCAAGGGAAGTATACAGTTCTTCTAGGGGTCGTTTACAGAACGTTCTGGGAAAGTTGTTTGTACTTCCTAGGTAAGTTTATCAAACTACCAATGGAAGCTTAATGAACTTCCTGCAGAAGAATGTGTTTTTCCATGGGACGTTTGGAAAATTTCCAGTGAGTTAGCAGAGCATCTAGAGAAAAGATCAAAATTTTCAGAACTTAATAAAAAAAGTTTGCAGAACATCGTGGGGTAGTAGTAGTAGTTTGCTGAACTTCTTGGAGACTTTAGGAGAACTTTCAATATACAATTGCTGAACTTCCTCAAGTAGATTGAAGAATTTCCTTGAGGAGTTTGGAGCACTTGCTGGGATTTTTTTCACTTACTGGGAGTGCTTGAGAAAGTTCCTGGGGGAGTTTGGAGAACTTCTTAACATAACTTCTTGAGGATGTTTGGAGATCATTCTTGTAAAGTGTTTTTGATCATCCTGGGGATTTTAAAGAGTCTCGTAGGGATGTTTAAAGACCTCTGGAAAAGATTGGAGAACTTCCAGGGGAATATCGATAAACTGTTGGGAGAAGTTTGGACAAGTTTCAAAGGAAGTTACCCTAGTAGCATGCTTGTCACAAATCGGTTATGGCAACTTCTATGCAACTAATATCAGTCATAAACAAGTTGCTGCAACTTATTTTGACGGAAATGTGCTACTCGGGAGGACAACTTCCTGGAGAATTTATGATAATTTCTTGGGGAAGAATTCTCATGGATCGTTTAGAGAAGTACCAAAGATGTCCTTCGGGAACTTCCTTTTGAAGTTTGTGGAATCTCAAAACGAAATTTAGTTAACTACCATTGGAAGTTTGAAAAGCTACCCAGAGAAGCCGTAGTTAGGAAAACATACTGTGGAAGAAAGGTGAACTTCCAGGAGAAGTTTGAAGAACTTCCAGATGAAGTTTGGAGAACTTCCAGGGGAAGTTTGGAGAATTCCAGGGGAAGTTTTGATAACTTCCAGGGGAAGTTTGGACAAATTCCAGGGGAACTTCGGGAAACTTTCAAGAGCAACTTCTTGGGGAAGTTAGGAAAACTTACTGGATAAGTTAGGACAATTTCTTGGGGAAGTTAGGACAACTTCCTGGGAAGTTAGAACAACTTCTTTGGGAAGTTAGTACAACTTTTTGGGAAAGTTAGGAAAACTTCCTGGGGAAGTTAGGACAACTTCCTGGGCAAGTTAGGAGAACTTCCTGGGGAAGCTACGAGAGCTTCCTGGGGAAGTTAAAAGAACTTCCTGAGGAAGTTAGAAGAACTTTCTTGGGAAGATAGGAGAACTTCCTGATTATTTTAGGAGAAGTTCCTGAGGAAGTTAAGAGAATTTTCAGAGGAAGTTTGTAGAACTTCCAGGGAAAATAAGGAGGAGATTTTCAAGAAGCAGTTTGAAAATCTTCCTGAGGAACTATGGAGATCTTTAATGCAAAGCATGAACAACTTTCTGAAGAAGTTTGCAGTACTTCCTGGGGTGCTGCCAAATATCCTGTAAAAATTTGGATATCTTCCTGGAAAAGTTTGAACAACTTCCAAGGGAATTATACAGTTCTTCTAGGGGTCGTTTACAGAACTTTTTGGGAAAGTGTAAGTTTAGGAGAACTTCCAAGGAAAGTTTGGAGAACTACCATGGGAAGTTTTGACAACTTCCAAGGGAAGTTAGGATAACTTCCTGGGGAAGTTAGGATAACTTCCAGGAGAAGTTTGGATAACTTCCTGGAGAAGTTGGACAATTTCCAGGGGAAGTCACGAGAGCTTCCTGTGAAAGTTAGAAGAACTTCCTAGGTAAGTTAGAAGAATTTCATATGGAAGTAAGGAGAACTTTCTGGGGAAGTTAGGAGAACCAATAACGCTTGTTCTTCAACAAAATTAAAAACAAACAAATCACATAAATTTACATTCAATTCGTCTAAAACTATGCATATTTGTTTCTCGTGACACGTTGAAATTGTGTACATATTTACACCGGTTGAATAACCGGGACATGCTTTGCAATTGTTCGGGTAAGCCATAGTTAGTTCTTACAAAAGGGATGTTGAGAAGTGAATGCAACCGAAGACCGAAAAAGTTAGGAGAACTTCCAGGAGAAGTTTGAAAAACTTCCTGGGGAAGTTTGGAGAACTTCCAGGGGGATATTGGAGAACTTTCTGGGGAAGATTGGAGAACTTATAGGGGAAGTTTGGTGAACTTCCAGGGGAAGTTAGGAGAACTTCCCGGGGAAGTTAAAACAATTTCCTGGGGAAGTTAAGACAACTTCCTGGAGAAGTTAAGACAACTTCCAGGGGACGTTTGGATAACTTCCAGTGGAAGTTAAGACAACTTCCAAGGGAAGTTCGTATAACTTCCAGGGGAAGTTTGGATAACTTCCAGGGGAAGTTTAGAAAACTTCCAGGGGAAGTTTGGATAACTTCCAGGGGAAGTTTGAATAACTTCCAAGGGAAGTTTGGAGAACTTCCAGTTGAAGTGTGAATAACTTCCAGGGGAAGTTTGAATAACTTCCAGGGGAATGAAGTAATGAAATTGGGTTGTTAGCGGAATGCTAAATAAAACAGCAAAAAAGGTTATCTTCCATTTAATTCCACTTAATTAATTTTGGTATCCATGACAGATACGTATTTCGACTACAATGTGCAGTCTTTATCAGTGTCATTCCCACTAAAGAACTTATCAAAATCTAACCCCCTTAAGTACTCATCCCCTAGGTAAATTTTTTTTCCTTTTTAGAGAGTTTTATAGATTTTTCTCCTTTAGCTTACTTAAATCTTTGGTTTTTATTAGTTAGGTAGGTTCCGATGGGGATGAGTACTTAAGGGGGTTAGATTTTGATAAGTTCTTTAGTGGGAATGACACTGATAAAGACTGCACATTGTAGTCGAAATACGTATCTGTCATGGATACCAAAATTAATTAAGTGGAATTAAATGGAAGATATCCTTTTTTGCTGTTTTATTCCAGGGGAAGTTTGGAAAACTTCCAGGGGAAGTATGAATAACTTCCTGAGAAAATTAGAAGCACTTTCGGGGGATGTTTTGAGAATTTCCAGGGGAAGTTTGGAGATTTTCCAAGGGAAATGTGGAGAACTTCCAGGGGAAGTTGGATAACATCCAGGAGATGCTTGGAGAACTTCCCGGGGATGTTTGGAGAACT
This sequence comes from Ochlerotatus camptorhynchus, assembly GCF_037179485.1. Taxonomy (NCBI): domain Eukaryota; kingdom Metazoa; phylum Arthropoda; class Insecta; order Diptera; family Culicidae; genus Ochlerotatus; species Ochlerotatus camptorhynchus. The sequence continues at coordinate 1,344,065 of NW_027040887.1, read as the reverse complement.
TCCCGGGGATGTTTGGAGAACTTCCAGGAGATGCTTGGAAAACTTCCAGGAGAAGTTTGGAGAACTTCCAGGGGATGTTTGGAGAACTTGCAGGGGATGCTTGGATAAGTTCTAGGGGAAGTTTGGAGAACTTCCAGAGGAATTTCGGATAATTTCCAGAATAAGTGTGGAGAACTTCTAGAGCATGTTTGGAGAACTTCCAAAGGAAGTTTGGAGAACTTCCAAAGGAAGTTTGGAGAACTTCTAGGGGATGTTTCCAGAACTTCCAGGAAAATGTTTGGAAAACATCCCGAAGAAGTTTGTAGAACTTTCAGATGATGTTTGGAAAACTTCCAGGGGATGTTTGGAAAACTTTAAGGAGATTTTTCGAAAACTTCCAGGGAAAGTTTGAGGGACTTCCAAGGGAAGTTTGGGGCACTTCCAGGAGAAGTTTAGAGAATTTTCAGGGGAAGTTTGGATAACTTCCAGGTAAAGTTTGGATAACTTCCAGAACAAGTGTGGAGAACTTCCAGGGAATGTTTGGAGAACTTCCAATGGATGTTTGGAGACCTTCCAAGGGAAGTTTGTAAAACTACCAGGAGATGTTTGGAAAAAATTTAAGGGGAAGTTGGTTAAACTTCCAGGGTTATGTTTGGAAAACTTTAAGGGGATGTTTGGAAAACTTTAAGGGGATGTTTGGAAAACTTTAAGGGGATGTTTGGGAAACTTTAAGGGGATGTTTGAAAAACTTTCAGGGGACGTTTGGAAAACTTCCAGGGGATGTTTGGAAAACTTTAAGGGAAAGTTTCAGGGGATGTTTGGAAAACATCCAGGGGAATTTTGGTGAACTTCTAGGGGAAGTTTGGATAACTTCCAGGAGAAGTATGAAGAACTTTCAGGGAAAGTTTGGAGAAATTCCAGGGGAAGTTTGGAGAACTTACAAGAGAACCTTTTAAAACTTCCAGGGGCAGTTTGGAAAACACCTAGGGGATGTTTGGAGAACTTCCAAGAGAATTTTGGAGAACTTCCAGTTGAAGTGTGGATAACTTCCTGGGGAAGTTTGAAAAACTTCCAGGGGAAGTTTGGAAAACTTCCAGGGGAAGTTTGGAAAACTTCCAGAGGAAGTATGAATAACTTCCTGAGGAAATTAGAAGCACTTCCGGGGGATGTTTTGAGAACTTCCAGGGGAAGTTTGGAGATCTTCCAGGGGAAATTTGGAGAACTTCTAGGGGAAGCTTGGATAACATCCAGGAGATGTTTGGAGAACTTCCCGGGGATGTTTGGAGAACTTCCCGGGGATGTTTGGAGAACTTCCCGGGGATGTTTGGAGAACTTCCAGGGGATGCTTGGAGAACTTCCAGAAAAGTTTGGAGAACTTCCAGGGGAAGTTTGGAGAACTTCCACGTAACGTTTGGATAACTTTCAGAATAAGTTTGGAGAACTTCCAGGGAATTAATGTTTTGAGAACTTCCAGTGGATGTTTGGAGACCTTCCAAGGGATGTATTTAAAACTACCAGGAGATGTTTGGAGAAAGTCAGGGGAAGTTTGTAAAACTTCCAGGGGATGTTTGGAAAACTTTAAGGGGATGTTTGGAAAACTTTCAGGGGATGTTTGGAAAACTTCCAGGGAAAGTTTGTGGACTTCCAGGGGAAGTTTGGGGCACTTCCTGGAGAAGTTTGGGGCACTTCCAGGAGAAGTTTGAATTACTTTCAGAGGAAGTTTGCAGTACTTCCAGGGGAAGTTTGGAGAACTTCCAGGGGAAGTTTGGATAACTTCCAGGTAAAGTTTGGATAACTTCCAGAGAATGTTTGGAGAACTTCCAGTGGATGTTTAGAGACCTTCCAAGCGAAGTTTGTAAAACTACCAGGATATGTTTGGAAAAAATCCAGGGGATGTTTGGAAAACTTTAAGGGGATGTTTGGAAAACTTTCAGGGGTTGTTTGGAAAATTGTCAGGGGATGTTTGGAAAACTTTCAGGGGATGTTTGGAAAACTTTCAGGGGATGTTTGGAAAACTTTCAGGGGATGTTTGGAAAACTTCCAGGGGAAGTTTGAGGGACTTTCAGGGGAAGTTTGAGGGACTTCTTGGGGAAGTTTAGATAAATTTCAGGGGAAGTTTTCAGTATTTTCAGGGGAAGTTTGGTGAATTTCTAGGGGAAGTATGGATTACTTCCAGGAGAAGATTTGAGAACTTTCAGGAAAAGTTTGGAGAACTTCCAGGGGAAGTTTGGAGAACTTACAAGGGAAGTTTGTAAAACTTCCAGGGGAAGTTTGAAAAAAAAAACACCTAGGGGATGTTTGGAAAACTTTCAAGGGAAGTTTGAGGAACTTCTTGGAGAAGTTTGTAGAACTTCTAGGGGAAGTTTAAGGGACTTCTTGGGTAAGTTAGGATAACTTTCTGTGGAAGTTTGAAGAACTTGCAGAGGATGTTTGCTGAATTTCTTTGGGGCGTTAAGTAAAATTCCAAAGAACGTTTAAAGAACTTCCTAGGGAATTTTAGGAATTTCAAAATGAAATTTAGTAAACCACCCTTTGAAGTTTGAAACCCTATTCAAAAAATCCATGGTGTGGTGATATGTTAGTTTTTTGAGTAGTTCAGCTGTGCTGTCTTGCCAGTTAAAGCAGTAGTATTTTAACTTCCAACACAAGTTAATTCAAAATCTAAATAAGACAACTGAGCATTGCAAATCAATGTGCTAACGTAACCGGTAGAAATAAGTAGGTGATAATGGTATGTGGTATAATGAAAACAATGTTAGTTGATAAGAAACCCATTAATTTTTTCCTGAAGAAAGCTGCCTAAAACAGTTGGGTAGTTACCAAAATATGTTATAGCCAATCTGCAAAGCCGAAACATCACTGAGGAGTTTGAAGAATATTCTGGAAATGTTTTAAAAACTTACTGTGAATGTGTGAAGATCTTCTTAGGTATGCTTGCAAAGCTTTTAGAGAGGAGAACTTCCTTTGGGAAATTTGGAGAACAACTTGAGAATTTTATAGAACTTTCAACCGATGATTGCAAAACTAATTGGTGAAGTTTGCAGATCTTACGAGGATTTGATTAGATGTAAATAGACAGTTGAGATGACTGTGTCCATTATCCAATCCTAAATAACATTTTAAAAACAACCGGGAGGGGAATGATGTGTAGATATAACTTAATTGAAGTTGATGGATTTCATTGGCAAACAAATCAGATTTGCGTTCTCACTGTATCTTTCTCTCTCTCTCTCTTTTAAAAATTAATTCAACGATGAACGATTTTTAATCATTTCATAATAAGCTGGGAAAACTTTTCTCCCAAAAAGCAAGCACAGAGTTCCACTTCGATGCTTGATTAACACCGATATCCCTCCCGATACCGAACCGGTGAAGGTCTTTTGTTGAACATCCCTAATTGAATTACTCCGAACCGTGATGGAAAGTTTCATCATTACGGCGGCCAACTTTTCCCATCATTTGGTTGTCCCTTTCCAACAACTGGCCCTGTTTAGAGAGATAAAATTGGCAAATTCGATCATCACCGACCGAGCGGCATCTTCATTAGCATCAGCTGCTGCCGGTTTCTCACAAATGAACCTTGAATTTATTATCTACTGATGAAAACGTGCAACCGCCAGCTAAGCAAAGAAATCGAAACAAGATGTTGAAAGAACACTTTTTCTACGGACTTTTCGTGGGAATTTTCCAAGCCGAAAATGATCTGCTTCCAGCAGCGGAAAAATGTTCATTCAACACCACAGTCACGTTTCACAGGGAAAGAAAGAGCAGAATGTGTAATCTTTGATCTGACGATGCTTTGTTTCCGCCATCGTTCGTTGTTACGATCGGTGCCATAATTTTACGAACAGAAAAATGGACTTTAATTAAAGAATTATGCAAATCTCGTTAAACTCTGCCAAAATTGTCTAATTTATGATTTTTTGTGACAATTCAATAAATTATTCAAATGCCTAGCAAATGCAAATTGTTTCGTTGAATAAGTTTGTTCTGAGTGCAAATTTTTATGTTTATTCAGGAGAAAATTGGAAATCGACCCCCCCCGCTGACGATGGAGACCCTTTTTGCCGCTCTGTAGCTGAAAGGAAACAGCAATAAGTGCGGTCCTTTTGTAAATGTGTGACCTTTCTTTCTCATTTTTTTTAAAGGCTGGGCATCGAATCAACGGATTTGAAAGGACTGAAAAATGAGCACGATCAAAATGAAAGATTGTTATCGGCTTATTATACATTTATGCCCATATTTGCCGGGGGGGCTTAAAACAAACACACAAAATCCGGGTGTGAAGTAACGGAAATAACCGGGTGGAAAATGGTTACCGTTTACATGATGACGGAAGCGGAAAATCAGAGGAAACCGTGCTGCACACCTGCTTTTTATTTGATTTTCTCTTAAGCACGTGCTAAATCACTTCACGTTCGTTGTTTTGCTGTGGGGAAAAGTTGTGTAAGTGTAATACGAGACATTTGAAGAATGAGCGTTACACAGTATTGTTGAAATCTTTTCGGGATGAGCACATTTTTATTCAAAGCACAGAGTGATAATATGTGCTTCTTAAGAAAGTGACGTGAAATATGCGAGAATAGTTTGCTTGCTTAGGTCGTTTTAAATTTCTAGTTGAATTTAGAATATACTAAATAGTTGATTCCTGTGGTTTTATTGCTTTTAAATATGAAATGATCCACATTTAGAAGATATAAGCTGAATTATGTTGAACTATCACAAGTGATGACTGAAAAGCGATTTCAAATATATTTTTGTGCATTAAATTTGAATGCAAACTTTTCCTCTGGTATTTGGTTTTGTATTACAGTAACTTTAACAAATTTTAGGCATTCGTGACTTTTCCACACTCAACCGGGAAATGTAAGATTTTTTTAAAGATTTGCATGAATAGTATGCAGAATTTTCAATGTTGCGCCGGAAGGTTTTTTAAATAATTTTGTAATTTTTATGTAAGCTTATTTTTCGAACAAAGTGTGTTTTCTCAAATGCATTGTGTTTTTTTTTTCCTTTGGTTTGTTTTTTCCGTCGATCTTGTTTTCCGTGCTGAGCACCAATGCTACCGACGTGCCAGGAAGGCAGCTCCTACACCTGGACCCTACCTATCGACCCATCAACTCATGAACCGGGGACCAACGGCTTTACTTCCCATTCGAAGGAAGGCGTGATCAGAGATGTTATGCCTCAGAACATCCCGGCGGCGCCGACTGGGATTGAACCCAGGCCTGCTGGGGTGAGAGGTAATCACGCTTACCACTACACCACCGGCGCCGTTAAATGCATTGTGTTCGCGTCCGTCTAACACGCAACGCTCGAACTGGAAGATGCTTTGCATGCGTTGGTCAGGCTCTCCCAACAAGAAAGCTTCTCACTGGAGTTAGCTGCTTTGACAAACGGTAGAGTAGTTCGAGAGTCGTCGAAGATTTGGTCACTACACCAGGAGCTCAAAGACGGAATACTCTGCGTTGGCGGCCGACTTCACCACGCATCGATTGCAACCCGTCGCAAGCATCCGTATATTCTGGATCACCGTCATCCATCGTTCACTACCATCGAAAGATGTTGCATGGTGGACAACAGCTCATGGTTTTGTCCGTTAGAGAGCGGTTCTGGCCAACGCATGCAAAGCATCTTCCAGTTCGAGCGTTGTGAGAGGACCACACTGTCGATTGTCACTGAGACTGAACATATCGTTTGGAGTTACCACTGGAAGTGCTGTCGCCATGCTCTTGGCTACGAGATCCATGGGATCGAAGTCTTCTTCGTGTATCTGATGAGTAGATGGCCAGTTGTGCTCGTCTAACATTAGCCATTGAACCAGAGCGATTCATATTGTTGTTGCGCTAAGATCATTCCACGGGAAATTATGTCGGCTGGATTCTCTAGTTCAGCTCGGTGGTTCCAAAAGCCTTGCTTCGTGATGTGCTGAATCTCCGAGACCCTATTTGCTACGAACTGCTTCCATCTTGACGGCGACGAAGAAATCCAACATTTGACAATCGTGGAGTCCGTCCAGAAAAAGCCTTTCGCTTCGATGACGAGCCTGCTTGTGACCTTCTCGTAAAGGTGTGCTAACAACAAGGCTGACAACAGTTCTAGGCGTGGAGTGGAGAGCCGCTTGTTTCCTTTCTTCAAGTTGTCAAGCGGTGCAACGCGTGACTTCGCTGTTAAAATCCTCACACATACCTCCCCCGTTTCGGAGATTGTTCGTACGTAGAAACAGGCGCTGTATGCCTTATTCGATGCGTCGCAGAAACCGTGAAACTCCGTGGTGACGATGTGACTTCCGGTTCCTACCCATTGAGGAACGGTTAGGTTTTCTAGTGCTGCTAGATTCCGCCGATATTTCTTCCACTGTGCATGAAGTTCTTGGCTAAGTGGTTCATCCCAACCGCAGTTTTGCTTCCACAGTTTCTGGATGAAGATCTATGCCTGGATGGTAACTGGGCTAACCAGGCCATGCGGGTCAAACAACCGCGAAACATCGGAGACGACCAATCGTTTCGTAATCGTTGCCGACCAGTTAAACGATGGGAACGTGAAACGGAAAACGTCTGAACTAGGTTCCCACACTAAACCCAATGTCTTGATGGAAGTTTCAGATGAATCGAGATCCAGGATGGAGTGTTCATCCCTCAAGTTTTTCGGAACGAATTCGAGAAGCTCCTTGTTGTTTGAGTTCCATTTTCGAAGCGTGAAACCCGCTGAATCCAACAGCTCGATGGCTTCGTGAACTAACTGTTTACCTTCTTCTACGGTGTCTACTCCTGAGAGCATACCGTCAACGCAGAAGTCCTTCTTAACTACCTTGGACGCTACAGGATGCACTAGCGGTCCGTCATCTGCTAATCGCAAAACGCTGCAGGTATTTAATAGCAAGATATGGTGCGGATGAAGTACCGTACGTGACAGTGGTCAATTCGTGCTTACAGTATGGATCAGAAGGGGCAAATCTCCACTTGATGCTCAGCAACGGATGATCACGACGTTGAACTTTAACCATGCGGTAAATTTTGGCGATATCAGCGTTGATTGCGATACGGTACATGCTGAAACGTAGCGAGATACTAGGCAGATCATCCAGTGTTACTGGACCAACCATGAAGGCAATATTCAGCGAAACTCCGGTAGACGTTTGACAGGAAGCGTCGAAAACTACGCGGAGCTTCGTAGTCGTGCTGTGCTCAAGCGCAAAATATTCGCGAATGAATTCGTCGTACATCGTCTTCAGCTCTGGATTTGCAGCCAAACGGCGTTCCATGCCCATTAACCGTTTTATCGCTGCGGTATCCGAATGACCTAACCGATTAATTACGGATTCCTTCTTCGGCATCGGCACAATAAATCTGCCGTTCTCGTCTCTGATCGTTGTTCGGGCGAAATGTTCTTCACACGCTGACTCCTCTAAAGAATGCGTACTAAGGTTTCGGCATGTCTCTAGGTTCCAGAACCTTGCGAGTTGATCCTGGAGCTCGGTGGTAGAACACACGAAAGTCAGAGAATGACATCCACTGGGTGAATGCTAACTATCCAGCCGAAATGTGTGTTATGCAGTATGGGTCCGTCTTCAGCCGCTTTTTGCTGTTCGCTCCTCAGGTGGTCCATGTAGTATTCCGCCCCGACGATGACGTCTACTGGACCAGGTTCAGGCAATGCTGGGAACACGAGCCTAGCAGCGCTCGTGCCAGCATGGAATTGCCGTGACGGTCCTCAACTTTGACTAGAGCTGTTGATAACAGGATGTTCTGTGTAGGTGTGATTGGGAGTGCGATGTGTGTCTGACTTGTGGAGGGTGTGGCTGTGTTTGTGGCTAGTGGTAGAGTGGCTGTTGATTGAGTGCTTTGTCTTTGCAATGTGGTGGATGTATTGGTACTAGCATTGTCTGTCTGTTGGTTCGAGTTTGTTGGCTTGGATTGTGGCTGCCGTCTGGTTTGTGTCGGAGGATTTCGCTGCGACTGTGGAACGGAGGATCTAGCTGATGCACCATGCAGCAGGGAGTGGTACTTCTGTTGGCAGTGACGACAGACACCCTTCTCGCAGTTTCGTGCGATGTGGCCAGGACTCAAACAATTCAGGCACAACCTTGCTTTGAACGCAGCTTCACTGCGCTCGGGAACTTGAATATGTTGGGATTTGCCGCAGACGAATGCAGAATGCCACGATCCACTGCATAATGAGCACTTGCTTGAAGATCTCACGGTAGTGTAACACACGGAATGCATCAGCTTCTCAATGGAGTTCGTTGGGGCGATGGATTACAGCACTGCACAATGATTTCGAAGGAAACCGATTAGGTTGTCGTACGCCGGTACACCCTTTGAGTTGTGATGTGTTTCCCACTTTCGTACACACTTAGATTATTTTACCAAAATCTGTGAAATTTTACCGAAATCTCAACAGCTGAACGTTCGGTAAACAGTTCGGTGATTTTTCACAGATTTCGAACGTTCAGCTGTTGAGATTTCGGTAAAATTTCACAGATTTCGGTGAAATAATCTTAGTGTGTAGAGTGCCAGGATCCAGCCGAGAATCATACTCCATGCAGCAGTTTCTTCGCCGCATTTACAGGTTCTTCTCGAAAGCGCTGATGAGATTGCTCAGTCTGTCGTAGTTTTCTCGCTTCAAGCCTTCCACGGCAAAAAGGAAATCCAGATGTGCCTTCACAATCAGCTTCTTGTTCTCGTAGCGGGACTCAAGCGCCTTCCACGCTACGCTGTAATTCACTGCTCCACCGACTCGATCTCCTGCAGGGCCTCTCCTGACAGGGCTGACTTCAGATAGCTGAACCTGTCCATATCGGTTAGCTGCTTGTTTTCGTGGATCAGGCTGCGGAAACTATCCCGGAACGTAACTCACAGAACGAAGAAAGGCGAATTTCTGGAAGTTTCACCTTCGAGAATGATGCTTCGGATCGGTCACCAAGTTGACCATTTCCGACAGACATCGATGTAGATGATAGTGGTGTCTGCTTTCACAACAAACTGGCCTTCACGGAGTAATATCGCTCCTCGAAACTACTCAAAGCTAGCAGATTTTCCTTCTCCTGCGTTTCCTCGTCAGCATCAGCATCATCAACATCCGTCCATCAACAGTTCAATTCGTTCCGGAACCTCGAAGAACTCCTTGCTGACTGACGCTAGCGTTTCAAGTCGTACGCTGTCCAGTCCAGTCCAGCCAACGTATTCAGAACGCGCCACTCACGCTTACTAAGGGTCCTCAAATCAGCCATTGATAGTAATTTACAGCACTACACTGCACTTTGACTAACTACGAAAGGCGTAGTTAATCAGTATAGTGTACACTACACAGCTTTTTCACCAAAACACTCCCGATCGACTCGGCGTTCCACATAATCGCGACCTCAAGAGACAAATTGACTTCTCAAATGACAGTAGCGAGGGGAAATCGACCAGAGAGGACAAACAAGCCGACAAATCCAGCAGACCAAAACAAACTAGCGAACACCACAGGGCTATGTACCAAAAGCAAAAAAGGGACTCGCATGCACTATCAACCAATTAATTATTTATTAATTGCCACGGGTAGTCGCATGCAACAAGCCACCGTACAACGTGCACTTCTTCCCAAATAATGCTGCAACAGGTATGTATGTCCGCCGTTGCTCCTGGCTGTTTTCGTCTCGTTCCTGGCGCGTCGAGATTCTCCAAATGGCCGCAGCTTCCCGCCGTACGTGATCGCGATCTCTATCGCGATGGTGCCGGGAAACGCACTTTTTAGATCGCCAAACAAAGAATTTCACAAGTCGTTTTGCTTTGGTGCCGAGAGTTTCACTTCACACTGTGACGTATTGTCCACATAATATTGCGTTTTAGTGGGGAAATTTCACAATTTTCCGAGCCGATTTCGTGCAATTAAATTGCCGTCGGCTTTCGCGCACTAATATTTCTTTTGACGTAGGACTACGTCTGTAATTTCTATATGGTGGTACACTTTGTGAAAACCGAAAATGGAACATGTAACAAAATTATGAAATGTGTTCAACGTTAATAACTCAGCTGCCCCTGCACCAATTTCAGTAATTTTATCACCAATCGATCCGAAATATGTCTACGCATCTGTTAATTTTAAGATTTTATCATTTTTCAAAATGTCACTATTGAAAATTGCACGAATGTGCAACTGTTGCTATGATAACTAAAATGATCACCGATTGCCTACGAAAAGCGATTTCCCTAACACAGGTTTCAAAGTTGAATTCCATCCGGTCTCACCAAACAGTGTTTATTCAATCACCACGTGGTGAGTGGTGCTGTTCTCCAGTACACAACGAAAGGCTTCCCGCTAGCAGCTAGCTACCAAGGCTGGCCTCAACCGCTGATCGGATTCAGCTCCAATCACCGTGTGTGGTGGTGTCCGGTCGTTGGCATCACCTGTGCTTTCGGCGCGTGGCGTTCAATATTGTTCTTCAGTACACAACGAAAGGCTGCCTGCAAGCAGCGAGCTGCAGCTCACTTACATATAAGGAGAAAGACCCTCACGCTCATGCCAAACAACACACAGCTCACCAGCCTTATATGTGGTTAACACCCTACTAGCTCAGAATTACTCAACCATCACGACAAAACGGTCCTTAACTGCAGCAGGAGCTTGTGTTTTGTGTAGGGATAGGAATTAGAGCGTATTGTATGATGCGCTTGACATAGATGGCCAACAGCGGTTCACGAAGAGCTACTGATTCCGATCAATACCGGTGCGGCTTCTTCCTCCTTCAATGGATGCTCATGTGGGCTGTAGCTCGCTGCTTGCAGGCAGCCTTTCGTTGCGTACTGGAGAACAATGTTCAACGCCTCGCGCCGAAGACACTGCTGCTACTACTGATGATGCCGACGACCGAACACCATGGTGATTGGAACTGAATCCGATCAGTGGTTGTGGGCAGCCTTGATAGCTAGCTGCTTGCGGGGAGCCTTTCGTTGTGTACTGGAGAACACCACCACTCACCACGCGGTGATTGAATAAACACCGTATGGTGAGACCGGATGAAATTGAACTTTGAAATCTGTGCTAGGGAAATCCTGTTTCGCAGGCCATCGGTGATAATTTTAACTATCATAGCAACAGTTGCTGATTCGTTCAATTTTAAATAGTGACATTTTGAAAAATTATAAAGTCTTGATTTTAACGATTTAACGTAGAAATATTTCTAATCGATTCATGATAAAATTATTGAAATTGGTTCAGGGGCAGCTGAGTTATTAACGTTCAAAATCTTTCATAATTTTGTTACATGTTCCATTTTCAGTTTTTACAAAGTGTACCCCCATATAGAAATCACAGACGTATTCCTACGTCAAAATCCAAGCCAAATAGATACATTTTGTAACTTCGATCATTGCATGTGTTGAATTAATCCACCTATGGTGAGCTCTGACCCTTCTGATTTATTCAAATCCTGACAAAATGGTGTAATTTTATTGCTCTTCGGGGGCATCTGGTACAATTGCGTTGTGACCAATGCAATGTGATCCAGACACTCAGAATGACAGCCCTGTGTTAGAATTCTTATATTCATGGATGTCCCGAATGGTGGATTGAGGATTATTTTTGATTCTGGTTCCTTCCTTGGGGGCATCTGGATTGTATCCAGAAGTAGCCGTTTTGGTCTTAAGCACTCAATAATATCACCAGTATTTTTTAATCTCTTGTGATTTGATGTGCCAAATGGGTATTGATCCAAGATGATTTTAGGGTATCCGGAACAGCTGTGGTCAATGTTGCCTGTAACGCTCACAATGACTCCTATTGGTCTTATTTTAGAACTCTCATGTAATTTGACGTGCTGCATGATGAGTATAACACAACTTAATGGTACCATTGTCTTACAAATCACTGCTGAATATTTATGGAAACGGTCAAGTGATTCCGAAGATATGGCCGGAGCATGTTCCGGTGAGTATGCGTTACGAGAGTTGAGGTTACCTAACACCTGGGACACCTCAAACCACATGAAAATGCAACGACAAATTAATTTGTAGTCATACCAAGTACAGCACCCGGTCATGAGTTGGCAGGGCAGGTAGCGAGTCACTTTTTAGTGACTTTGTCACTTTTTTTAAGCCAGTCACTAAAAAGTATCTTTTTTTTAAGGCCAAGTCACTTAAGCACTTTTTCTTGTAATCACTCACTATTTTAAACTTTTATAGCGTGAATTTATTTCAAGACTGATCATTCTTTGCTTTGTGGCGTTTAATCGTCTTTCTCTGTCTGCAGGGTGTCCACTAATTTTTTTAAATAAAATTACCTGAGTTTTCCAGGTTTTTTTTTCAGTACTTTAACGGATAAATTCCAGGTTTATATATTTTTTTTTTAAATGCGTTAGAAATATGTTTTTTTGTGGATCAAAAACAACAGAAATTTACCGAAACGTTTTAAAGATATGGCAATCAGTTTTAAAGAAACAGCTTTACAATAAAATCGCTTGAATGTTGAAGTTTTACACTTACTTAATTTCTCACTTAATACAGTTAAAAAAAACTTACGGATTTTTGAGTAAGTCCAGGATCAAAAATTATTTTTTATCTTGTAGTTTTATTTTCCATGTACAAGTTCGTATTCCATGTACAAGTCAAAATCAAGGAAAAAATAAATGATTTATTTCAAGTTTGTAATAGAAGGAACTTTGAAGAAGTTCTGAGTAGTGAAACAAAATGCTGATAATTTAAGTGAAGCTCCATAAACAAACTGTGGGAACATAAGGGCAGTTAATACGCTGAAAATATGGGGAACTCTCTGGAAGCTTTAAGAATCTCAAAACGGTTCTTTTAGCATCTAAAAATTTTCGGAAACTTTTATGAAGTTCCTAGAATTTCACAGAACTTCACAGGTGTCAAGCGAACTTGAGAAATATAGAAAACATGAGAGGTATTGTGCAAATTTTTATGAAGTTCTAAGTACTTCAGAAAAGCTAGATCTAAAGATTTTTGGGAAATTTCAGCTCTTAAGAACAGTTTCCGTAGCTTTAGTCCAGACTTTTGGAGCAGTTTAAAGATCTATTATGGGTAAATTTAGAGAAAATCAGGATCAGTGAAGTACAGAGTCCTTCAGAGAATTTATGAAATCTTTAGAAATATTTCAGAAACTTCACAGAAGTCCAGAGAATTTCAACGAAATTTATAGGTGTTTACGGGAATTCCATTTATTTCTGAGCAGCAGAACCGAGATCTTCAATAGAATTGAGAGTTTTAGGGAAGCTTTGAGAACATCAAGCTAGAGCATAGAATCAAAGGGCAGTTAAAATAATTTCAAGGAAATCGTAGAAACCTTAAGGAAGTTGCGAGAAACTCAGAGAATTTCCGGAAACTTCAGCAAAGCTCCTAGAGAATTTATGGAACGTGATAAAAATTATATGAACATCCGGAAAACGTGAGAGTATTTTAATTGTGTAATATCATGGAGATTTCAAGAACTAAAAAAAAAACGCGAAAATTCAACTTAATTGATTAGAGAAAATCAAAAAAGTTCCATTAATTAAAAAAAAAATACGACAACTTTTAGCAAGCAGTGAAATCAGATAACTTCTAATACATTTTGATACTTTTAGATAGTGTCATGATAATCAGCGAAGTTCCGAGTACTTCAAGGACGATCAGATAGCTTCAGAATAATCCCTTTAACTTAAGCAAATTTTCAGATACTTACAAGGAGTTCCGTGGAATGATGAGGTATTCCATGAATTCTATGATTGATCCGAAAACGTCAGAAGCGTCAGATTATTAAACAAGTTTAGAGAACTTCAGGTAACCATAGATAAGTTCAGGAAAAATTAGTGAGCGTTTATAATGGTTATAATACTGAAGGGAAATTGTCGAAACTTCAAGGCAGATCATTTAATTGCAGAAAAGTTGCGCATTCTTAAAAAATACTGAAAACTCAGAGCAGTCTAGAGAACTTTAAAGAAATTCAATAATCGTTAAGGCAGGAAAGTCTAGACTATTGAAGAAGTTTTAAATTAGTGTCGATGACTTAAGGGACGTTTCATGAACTTCAAAACAATCTTGAGAACTTCAGTGAAAATCATTGAATTATATTAATTATTTCGTTCTAATTCCATAAACATTGCGGGAGCAAAAAGTTTCAAAAATTTAGAAAAACTTCGAAAACCTCACAGAAGGACAGTGGTCTTCAGAAACATTTCGAGAACTTCAAATAAATCTATGGAGCTTAAGGAGAGACCCGCAAACTTCAGGAATTTTTATGAACATTAGCAAAATTCGGGAGTTTTGAAATAAGTTTAGTAATCTTCAAAAATTGGGGAGGCCAGTTCCATTAGTTTCAGAAAATTAGTGGAAAATTTAAAGCACTTTCCAGATTTTCAGATAACTTCAGAGACGTTAAACAGTTAATTGAGGTCTTCGTTTACGTTTAAAAGCACAGTGAAGCTTAAACATTTTTAGGGTGGTTCAATTGAATTCAGCGCAGTACAACAAGGTTCACAATACTTTGAGCGGTATACGGAGCTAGAGGAAAAGTTTAAAAGCTTGGTCAGGGCCAAAAAACGCGGTTACTGGCGTCGGTTCGTCGATGAACTATCGCGAGAGACTTCCATGCAAACGCTCTGGAATGTCGGCAGAAGTATGCGTAACGCGGCATCGTCGGTCAATGAGGACAAGGAGTACTTTAACAAGCGTTTTCGATGGTAGAATTCTCAATTACTCTTCTTTCATGCAATAACTCGGCTCCGGGAATTGATCGAATCAAGTTCAACCTGCTCAAGAACCTCCCAGACGTCACAAAGAGGCGATTGTTGAACTTGTTCAATCGATTCCTTGAGCTCAACGTTGTTCCGGATGATTGGAGACAAGTGAGAGCTATCGCCATCCAGAAGCCCGGTAAACCCGCGTCGGATCATAATTCGTACCGTCCCATCGCGATGCTGTCTGGACAAGAGGGTCGAGGCGAATGGCTTACTCTCAGATACGCAATTTGGATTCCGTAGGGGCAAAGGGACGAACGACTGCCTTGCGTTGCTTTGAACTGAAATCCAATTAGCCTATGCTGAAAAACAGCAGATGGGTTCAGTTTTCTTGGACATTAAAGGGGCGTTTGATTCTGTTTGCATCGACATCCTTTCGGACAAACTCCATGCGAGTGGGCTTTCTCCGATTATCAACAATTTCTTGTTTAATTTGTTGTCCGAGAAACGGCAACTTGGGAAATTGCAAGAATCAGCTACATGGGTCTTCCACAAGGCTCATGTTTAAGTCCCTTCCTGTACAATTTCTATGTCAAAGACATTGATGAATGTCTGGCCGAAAATTGCACGCTAAGGCAGCTTGCAGATGACGGCGTGGTTTCCATGGTTGGACCAACAGCACCGGACCTGCAAGAACCATTGCAAGATACCTTGGATAATTTGTCTACTTGGGCAATGAATCTGGGTGTCGAATTCTCTCCGGAGAAAACAGAGATGGTTGTTTTTTCTAGGAAGCTTTATCCAGCACAGTTTCAGCTTCAACTTATGGGTAGAACAATCACTCACAGCATGTCGTTTAAGTATTTAGGTGTCTGGTTCGATTCCAAGTGCACTTGAGGAAAACACATAGCGTATCTGAGGCAGAGATGCCAACAGCGAATCAATTTCCTTCGTTCCATTACCGGCACTTCATGGGGAGCCCATCCGGAAGATCTGATAAGACTCTACAAGACCACCATTCTCTCGATTTTGGAGTACGGTAGCTTTTGCTTTCAATCGGCGGCGGGGACGCACATATTGAAGCTCGAAAGGATTCAATATCGTTGCATTCGAATCGCGCTAGGTTGTATGCAATCGACGCATACCATGAGTCTTGAAGTTCTTGCGGGCGTCCTCCCCTTAACAAATCGTTTTGCGGATTTATCGTTCCGGTTCCTCATCCGCTGTGAAATCATGAACCCGCTGGTGATCGAAAACTTTGAGAAACTGCTAGAGTGGAATCCTCAAACACGATTCATGAGCTTGTACTACGAGTACATGACTCTGGACATCGGCCCCTCCTCGTTCAACCCCAATCGCGCTGTCTCCCATCATTTCAGTGGTTCTTCCGTGAGATTCGATCTCACAATGAGGCAGGAGATTCAAGGAATTCCAGAGCCTCACCGTGCCCTGATTGTCCCAACTATTTTTGCAAACAAATACCGCCACGTCCCCACCGAGAAGAGATTTTTCACAGATGGGTCGGTGATAAATGCGTCCACTGGTTTTGGAGTATTCCACGATCTTCATAGCGCCTCATACAAGCTTCAAAAGCCGTGTTCGGTATACGTTGCTGAACTAGCAGCTATATCGTACACGTTAGAGCGTATTGCCTCACTTCCACCTGACCATTATTTTATTTTTACGGATAGCCTAAGCTCCCTGGAGGCTATGCGTTCAATGAGGCCGATGAAGCACTCGGCGTATTTCCTCCATCCGGCGATCGTCATTGAGTGCTTTATCAAACAGCTCGCATATCATCACCTTGGTATGGGTCCCTTCTCATTGCTCTATCCCGGGCAATGAGAAAGCGGACTCACTGGCCAAGGTGGGCGCTATGGAAGGCGATATTTACGAGCGACAAATCGCCTACCACGAATTTTTCACGATTTCTCGTCAGCAAGGCCTCGCCAACTGGCAACAAAAGTGGAATGATGGTGATCTGGGAAGATGGCTACATTCTATTGTCCCACAGGTGTCGATCAAACCTTGGTTGAAAGGGTTGGATATGAGTCGTGATTTTATTCGTGCAATGTCCAGGCTCATGTCCAATCACTGTTCATTAAACGCCCACCTCTTCCGTATTACGCTTGCCGACAGCAACTTGTATACCTGTGGAAACGGTTATCACGACATCGAGCATGTTGTTTGGTCCTGCTCCTTGCATCATGAGGCGAGATCCGTTCTGTGTGATTCCCTTAGGGTCCGAGGAAAACAACCCTTTAAGCCAATTAGAGACGTCTTGGCTTGCCGTGATATCGTCTTTATGAAGCTTATTTATGACTTTCTTAAAGCTGTTGATGTATGTGTTTAATGTTTTGTGTTTTAGTCATCCTTTACGTTTAAGTTTCAAATTAGTTCAAACACTGTGGTGAATGTAAAAGCAAGGTCTATTATGTTTTCTGGTGCATAATTTGCATCGTTCTGATGAATGCAAGCTTCATTGAAAATTTATGGTGGAAAATTTGCACCATTCTGCATGAAGAGGCAAAGCCTGAAAATTGCACCACAAAGGTGCATGGTGAAACAAAATTCACCGACAATTTTTGGTGCACCGTTCTGGTGAATGGAGGAGCATGTTCTATTAATAAAATGTATGGAAATTTCTGGTGCAAAACTTGCACTAGTCTGGAAAATGAAGGCACAAGCTTTATTTAAAATTAAACTAAATTTAAAATTTCTGGTGGAAAATCTGTGCACCATTCTGATGATTGGAGGGAAGCTGCTTTACTGAAAATTTATGATGAAAAATATGGAAATAGGGGCAAGCTTTATTTGAAAATGTCTGGTGGAAAATAGAAGAAGAAAATCGGCACCAATCAGAAGATTTAATTGAACATTAACGGTGGGAAATTTGCATCGTTCTGGTGAATTGAAATTTTCTGATGGCAAGTTTGTATTGAAAATTTCTGGTGTATGATTTGCAACATTCTGCTGCATGGAGGGGCAAGCTGAATTCAAAATTCCTGAGCTAAAAATTGCACACTTCTGGTGAATGGAGGAGCAAGCTTTATTGAACATTTCTGGTAGAAGAACTACAACGTTTTGGTGACACGGACGGACAAATTAAACTTGATTTCCGAGAACAACCTAAAGGGTATTGAATTCTGAGGACTGTTCCAAAAGAAAAAAAATCCGGGGATGATTTCATGAAAATTCTGCGAATAATTTCTAGTGAATCCTGCAGATAGTTCCAAGAATACCGAGAGAATCAAATTTTGAATGAAATTCCAGAGGGATGTTGAGGAAAATTTCAAGGGAAATCCGAGGATAATTTCAAGCTTATTGTGGGAAGAATTTATGGAGAATACAGAGAAAAGAATACCGAGAAAATCAAATTTTGAGTGAAATTCCAAAGGGATTTAAAAAAAAATTCAAGCTAATTCCGAGGATAATTTCTAGCTCATTCCGGGAAAACATTCTGAAACTCTAAAGGAATTTGAGTTACAAGGTGTTTTGAAAAAAATCATGAAGAGTTCTAAGCATAATTCCAGTGTACTTCTGAGAAGAATATCAAAAGATTTCTAAGGAGAGTTCTAAAAAAATCCGCGAAGAACCTCACGGATATTGAATTCTGAGGACAGTTCCAAAGGATTTCTGGGGATTATTCCAAGAAAACTCTGCGAATAATTTCTAGTGCCACTTAACGTGAGTTTGCTGTCCGTCCTGTTGAAGAAATTAAAGTGAGTGAACTACCTGTGCATCTCCTGTGCTGCTTCCTGCCAGTTTCGTCTGCTGTAAGTGGCGGCTATCCACTGTCGCTGCCCACCACCAAGTGAAAGTATAAAAACACAACGTAGGATAACTATTTTCGTGGTAAGCGCCTACATAAATTTGGTTCCAACATAATTCCGAAAAGAATACCGAGAAAATTAAATTTTGAGTGAAATTCTAAAGGGATTTTGAGGAAAATTTCAAGAGAGTACCGATAATTTCTAGTTCATTCCGAGAATAATCTCTGGATAATACTGAAGAAATTCTTCTGAAACTCCAATGGAATTTTAGTTCCAAGGTGTTTTGAGTAAAAGAAGAGTTCTAAAAATAATTCCAGAGGACTTCTGAGAAGAATTTCAAAAAAGCTCATAGAGTTTTAAAAATTTCGAAAAGAACCTCAAGGAATTATGAGAATGGACTTTTTCAAAACTGTACAAAGTTTAAAGACAGCTTTTGGATTCCCTAATTGAAAAGTGGGTATTAGCATAGAGGTAACTCTAAGACTAGCAGGTCGCGAAGAAACGTGCTCAACTTTTTGGCTCAGCTCTGGTACTCTCTTCGGTCCCAAGCTAATCGATTCACCCCTCGAAACATACGAAAATCCACTAACCCCTCATTGTAGCTGTCAAACTTTCATAGCTAATCAAAACAAACATGGTGTAGTACTAGAATTTCGACTATAATGGGGTACTTTAATCGTTTGCTTGGGACCAATAGGCTAGTCAAGTAGTGAGCCAATTTAAAATCGTTAGTTTCGTATTGACGAAGAACTGGACCACCAAAAAAAGAGGTATGATTGCTGCTAGTAAGGCAAAGCGGCTACAAAATCGCTATATAATGGAACGTTTCATCGGTATTATGCGCATACTTTGCAAAGGTTGCCGACCACTTCGTGAACATTCGGAAAGTGTGCCACCCAATTGGTGGCTAACTACGATCCTGTGCTGGAAAAACACTTGGCGGAAGGTGCCAAAAATTGCCAGTACACAAGCAACCGTATTCAAAATGACATATGTAATGTTGCGGAATATTGCGAAATCCTTGCGAGGAGAGCCAGTGGTAATCATTGCAGATGAGACGAGCGATTGTGGGCACCACGAGCAGTTGGCGATTGTCATCAGGTATATTGATAATGATCGACCGACGGAAACATTCGTGGGTGTGAGACGGGTGTTGAAAACAGACGCGACGACCATCTTCAATGCTATTGCTGAGGTCCTGACAGCGATGCAGATTTCTTAGGAGCAGGTGTTGGCAGTATATTTAGACGGTGCCAGCCCAATGGCTGGCAGCACTGCTGGAGTAAAAGCCAAGTGCAAGGACGAAAACAGCAATATACTTTTATGAAGAGCTTTGAGTGTGTTGGTTTATTTTCTTTTGACAGATACGCGTATTTCGTCTACTACTTGCAGACTTCATCAGTGCCAAGTACTGATCAAGATTGTATTGATCAAGAGCAATATACTGTTTGTCCACTGCTATGCGGACTGTTTGAACCATGTACTTGTCGACGCAGTGTGCATACGAAAGAAGAATGCGATTCTTATTGGTCATTCATGTCGGTTTGTCGGTGCTATCACCACCATCTGACGTGACTTCAGCTGAATCCAACCACCAAGGCAACAACATTGCAGCAAATGTATCATTTCGGTTAAAGCCCTACTATTGCAACCATTTGACGAACTGATCATCATCGACATTGTCGATGGGATTAAATTGCCAATTCCATTGGCTGTCTGAAAGCAGTTTCCATTGAAGAAGATGAACCACCACCGGAGTAAAAAATAAATAAAATTAGCTAAATTGAACAGTAGAGAAACAGTGGTGGGTGGACATCACCATCTCCCACGCACTTTGGAGTACTCCCCATCCCCAGATTAAATGCACCATAGAAAAACAATTGCCCCTCCTTCACAAGATTCCTGTGCACGCTAGTGAAAGAACTTCAAGGCAGTTTCATTAACTTCAGGAAAAGTTTGAAACTTTCAAGTAGTTCTGAAGACTTCAGAATAGTCCATTCTGATTTCCTTTGAAATATTCCTCAACATTTTAATAAAGCTATCCTCCGAATTCAATTTTCTTTTAGTTTTTCTCGGAATTACCTTGAAATTCTCTCCATTGAGAAACCCTTTGGAAAAATTCTCTGAATATTCATTGAATTCATTTCAGATTTTCTTATGACTCTCACTCTTTCCATTGGAATTCTACTCACATTGTAAGTCTCCTTCGAATTTATTGATATTTCTCCTCACAAATTCCTTAGATTTCTTCTCATAATTCGTTTGGCGATTCCGTCTGAATTTATTTTCCGAATCCCTTTGAAGATGTTTTGGAGTTATTCTCAGATTTAATTGTAATCCTCCGTATAGCATTTTTAAAAAGATTCCAATGACTTATGCTCCAGATTTTTTTTCTCCCACAAACACAAAATTATTCTCAGAAGGCCCTTGGATTTTTTCCCTGAAGGAGTTGTGCTCCTCAGAAATTTTCAGAGTTTTCATTAAATTTTGCTTTTAATTCAATTCAGGGTTTCTTGAAGTTCTACTCAGAACTATCAGGCTTCACAAGAAATCTCAAATTCCTCAGGACTACCTTAAAAGCAGATTGCATTTGATGTTTTTTCTGAAAGATTTTTTTCCCAGAACTTCCTTGAAATGAGGTCTTTAGAAATTATATTAAAATTCCATGTGCTTTTAAAACTGTGCATGGATATTATAGCTTTTAAGTCCAAAACTAGTTCAAATCTAAAATTTATAGAAAATATGCATGTTAAAAAAAACAGTTCGAGTCTCTGTTTTTTTTTAATTTATTTGTTACTGAAGATTACTCTACTGTGGATCTTTAAAGTTCAAAGTGTGAATGAAAATAACGAGAAAAATTAAATGCTTGTATTTTAAAATTCATTCATTTCTTTAAAATATTTAGTAAAAAAAATATTAAATTCTCTGAGCCTTACAGGTAGTTTGAGGAAATATTAAACTTCATGAGGATTCCCGGTTTTCCAGGTTTCTGCAGTTAGTAGACACTCTGACTATTACCGTGTTTTTTTTTATTTAACTAGTTCGTTTATTAGGAAGGCTCAATCGCATTAGCTTTACGGAGCCGATAGTTCATTGTTCTTTGTTTGTAACAAAATTCACTTAATTCTATGTCTAGTAGGAGTTGGGCCGAATACTCGCGGCTTACTCGAGGTTAGAGAGGTACATTGTCGAAGGATAGGATCAGAGGAGGTGCTAGAGGGTAAGGTTTCGCTATCTCATCAGAGCGTGGTCGCCAGTATGAACGGTAGGTTCTAGTTTCGTCTGGAGTTTGACAGGCTATGGTGACCAGTGGGCGACGATGAGACTCATCGAGATGGGAGGACAAGACAAACAAAAACTAATAAAGAGAGACAAAAGACAAAGGAGTTAAATTCTTAAACTAGACATTTTAAGAAACACATAAACCGACTGCATATAGTAGATATCGCGAGTTCCCAACATGTCTCTGATAGGAACATAGGGTTGTCTTCCTTGGGCCTCAAGCCTCAAGGGTATTCAACAGTCGCTCTCTGGTGGCGTAATTATCCGTACATTGCCAAACTGCGTGATCGATGTCATCGTAACCTTTTCCACACCGACAGATGTTGCTGTCCACGAGGTTTATTCTTTTGAGATGAGCATGTTGCGAGTAGTGGTTGGAAGTCTACTCATCACGCGAATGAAGTCACGACTCAAGTCCATGCCTTTAAACCACGCTTTCGAAGAAACATTAGGAATAATTGAATGTAACCACCGTGGGTTTGGCCATAAACTTTCTATTGAATCCTTCGCTTTAAAGGTTCATATCATATATAACTGTTTATGAGTCTAAAACATCAAACATTTATTTTCTCTTAGGTCACTTTTTAGTCACTTTTTAGTCACTATTTTTACAACTAAAAGTCACTATTTAGTTACTTATTTCTCTTACATGGTCACTAAAATCACTATTTTTGTCAGCAGTGATCGCTACCAGCCCTGTGAGTTGGGGACCCAAAATTCATTACGCGACATATCAAATTATATCAGAATTCAAAAACAAGATTTTTATCTATGCATACCATGACTAGTTCCCCTGATTCAAAATAATTCCTCGGGATATTTTCCAAACATCCCGGAACACCTTCAATATATTATCGCTCGATGCCTTAAGCTTAATGAACAGTGGCAATCCACGTAAGTTTTACGGCATCACTCACATCGCCAAACAACTCTATTTCCTAACAAATAAATTGTTCTGAATTGCACCACTTGAACCTTGTTCGGAAATGTGTTGTTCAAATATTCAGCAAGACATAAACCCACGTCATACCTTCAATATTCCAATGTTCGCTCCTGCGAAGCGTGGCCAAACGAGATACATCTTTAATCAAATTGGAAATATTTTATGCGATCATCATCTTCCCCCTCATCTAGATTATATAGCAGAAAACTTATTCCATCTTGAATCGAACAACTCGTCCAAATGGTGAACACAGTTGTTTAGTGTAGGCCAGTTCAAAATGTACCCCTGGGGTAAAATGACCCAGCGTGGTTTCTCGTTGCTTTTCCATTATCATTTCGTGAATTTAAGATGCAACGTTGCTAGTTCAGTACTTGAACTAGCATTTCGGCACATAACATCCCAGAACTGCACGGGGCCATTTTTCCCCATTGGTGCACGATGGACCGTTCTCCCCTGCATCTGTTCAGCCCCAGTCACGCTCTGCTGATGGCCACCTACCTACGAGGTACCGAACCGCTATAATTCCAGCATCGAATTCGTGTTGTCCAATAAACTTCATCCTTACTTTTCCGCTCATCCTTCCAGCCTTCGTCTCAGCGAGATGCAAAGACACTCGGAAAAACTTTTCATCCGACCCTCGAAGTTGGTCTTGAATATTCACGGTGTCTTTTTTTTTTCTTGCAGCGATGAAGGCCGCTATCCTGATCCAGCGCTGGTACCGGCGGTTTCTGGCGCGAATTGAAATCCGCCGCCGCTACACGTGGACCATCTTCCAGAGCATCGAGTACGCCGGAGAGCAGGACCAAGTTCGGGTAAGTTTGTTTGCAGTTGTTATTTTTTTTTTCGTGTCTGTGTGGATGATTTAGCACTGGGTTGGGTTCACTTTGGGATCATAAATTTTTGGTTAGGTAGGGTTGGACGGCTCAAAAATGCTCCCTGGGGTAAAATGGTTTCAAATGATTTTTCAAAGCTTTCCCATTCTAAATTTGGGTATTTCTAGCTTTTCTGCACATTTGATCCCAGAAACAGAAATGGGAAAGCAACGAAAAAATCGCCTCGGGTTAGAATTACCCCATGGGTGCATTTTGTACCTTTTGGTCTTATATATCAGCTTCTGCTGGAGTTTCTATTGGTCATAACCATATCAGATCGGACGGAGAAATGGTGATTAGTTGGTGGTTGAATTAGTTGGAATTGGTTGTGTTGTCCAATGTTTGTTTAATAAGACCGTACATTGCGTAGTTGCTCCTCCGTGATTGATCCGAACTAATGCACTTGCACAGATAACCAAGTAGATGGTGCATGGGATTAGCTTTCCATTTTCAATGTACAAGCACACCAATTCCATCTATTTATAGATCAATCACAGCGCCGGCCACGTCCTCACGGTCTTTGGGGAAGGATGATTAGTTCGACGTCCGTTATTACTATAGACCAAATACACATCTGAATTTCCACGGCTTAAAGCAGAATTTGTTTTTCATTTAAATCTAGTGAGGATAGAATAAGGCAAAGTGAGAAATTGCAAAAGGAAGGGGATGGGCCTGGTAATAAACTATCGACCTTCTGCTCAGTAAGAAGAAACAGTAACCACTGAGTTACCAAGCCTCGTCTTTGGTTGTGTTGTCCGATGGTAAGGAGCTATTTCTGTTTGTTTATTTATTTATTGTTTTGATAATGCTCAATCGAATTACCTTTACAGAGCCAAGGATTCTTGTTCACAATACAAAACATCTTTAAACTATAGTCAAAAGGTACAACACAATACACACTTTATCTTCCGCTATCCAATAAGCCTCCTTCATCAGAACGGGATCCGCTTCCAGTGGTTTCATTGTATGGCAGTATCGCCAACGGAGGGCAGCGCACTTCCATTGCAGCAATGAACGCAAAACGTGGTAAGCACACACACTCATCACGAAACGGTCGCGAAACAACTGCTGATGAAGAACAATGGATGAGGACCACACAATGGTTACTGTAGAGTAAACAGACGATCGTGTGACACACATCAAGAGTAGTCTGCTTCAGTCAACAGCCGAGTGAACTCTCAATAAGCAGCTATGTTGCATACCTAGGGCTTAGATCTAATTTTGGGCCTACTATTTAAGCACAACCCGCCCGTTGCCGCTGTTTTTCGAGAGGATTTTTTCTTTACAAAATTGAATGTTTTTACTGCAGATGACTTCTAAATTTATTTACCTCTCCGTAGGTACTAAAGATTTGCTAAAGAGAAACAGATTGTTGAGATATTGTTAAAAATCTAACACTGCATCATGACCCCAAACTCGGCCTACGGATTCTAAATTCGGCCTAATGCATTGAAACGCCTTTCAAACGCCATTCAAACGCCATTGAATTCACATCGGCCTATCGTATAAAGATTGTTTAAGATAAAGATAAAAAATGATTCGGTTGCAGCCAGGGGTTGAAACAGTTGACGTTTTTTACTACACTCGCTTCGTTGTCATGCGCGACAGTCTTTTTGTATTCGTACACTCATGCTCTACCGTCATCTCTCTCACACAACACAACCGGTAGAATAACATTCGAGCAAAAAGAAAATTATCAAATAACTATCATATGACATTGAGTGACTTTCTTTTAATTCCTCAATTTGGTGTAAATTAAGCCATTTCTTATTAGAAATGTTATTCCTAGGACATCATTACTTGCTATTTTCAGAATTTACACCAGCACAACATCAGCAGCTCTTATTATGAGAAAAAAACTAAAATACATACATTTGTGACGGTCTTCGGCGACAGTGTCGTATGACAGAGTCTGTGATATGACATTTCAGTTTGGTACTGTACTATGATAGCTTGTTTTGTAAGTGCCGGAGACAAAGGCAGTCGATTATCATAGAACATGTGTCGACTACCGGGATCGCTTACAAGACTGGTTGCAGCACTTCTTTTGATTTTGGAGAATAATGGGTGCAAACATTCATTTCACTCATTCGGTAGCATTTGAACTAAAGTATCGTACCAAATACATAATTGACTTGTTAACTCTGAAACAATGGATTTATTTGATGTTTTCTGCTCGATACGCCCAAAATAGGCGATTAGGCCGAAGTAGTGCTCTAACCTTTTAAACCGATGCAAAAAATTGAAATTTTCGCTACAAAGTGGTCAAATGGTTCCAAATCGGGTCCTTATTATGCTCCAAATATTTGAACTTATTTAGTAAGAAACTGAGTTGGCACAAACCATTTGTAGTTTATATGGAAATTACTATGGGAACCAATTTTTTTTTGTGCATACCTTTATAAAAATTCACCATATCACTCTACTTTAAAAACTGATAGCTGTGCTTGTAGGAAACTTTCTCAGCTACGAATTTTTAAAAGACCACTTTTCGATAAAATGTAATAAACGAAAACGATTAATGATTCAAGTCACTGGTGTCGTATGATTATGCTCAATCAATTAATTAATTAATTTATCTTTATTAGGGAGGCTTTCAGCCTGTGGCTGGTTCGCCTCCATGCTCAATCAACTGTTCAGCAGCGTACAATAGAGCACAACAATCATGACCACTGTGTCACACTGCAGTGTTGCGAACAAAACAGCTGCAAGATCATGGCATAAGATTTGTCTAAAACAAAGGTTTGGCTGAAAAATGATCTTCTGAAAAGGTAGCTGAGAAATTTTCCCATAATAATAGCTATAGAACTTTTCAACGGGGTAATATGGAAAAAGGCTAGACGACTATGAAAAATAAAGGAAGGATTTCCCATACAAATTTCTATATAAACTTCAAATGGTTTGTGCCAAGTTTCTTACCAAATGAGTTCAAATTTTGTGAGGCTAACAAGGACCTAAGGTGATCATACATTTTATGCCTCAGAAAATCCCGATGGTGCCGACTGGGATTGAAGTCAACATAACATGAAACTTACGAAGAGAAAATTTCAAATTTCGCATTAGTCTAGTACTTATCCAGAAGCTTCCCAAATAAGTGCTTATGTTAACAATAACATGCATATTATGGTTCAGATCTTTCTAGAATAATCTAAGATAGATCCCGGTATTGATATTTGTATACCTTACACACTTAGAAAAAATTACCGACTTCGGTAATTCATTTACCGAATTCTCAATAGCTGACCGGTCGGTAATGTGTTCGGTAATCGAGAACATTACCGAAAAATCTGTAAACTGAATCAGCAAAATAAGCTGTCAAATTTACCGAACAATCGGTAACGTTTACCGAAAAAACAAACTTGATTTGTAATTTATTTCACCGGAGAACTGTAATTTTGGAGTCGATATGGAAAATGAAAATTACCAAAAGATCTGTAATTTATTAAAAAGTCTACCGACTTAAATTTAATGCGCTGGGTGTTTTTCGGATTTTATCAATTATAAAAATTAAATACAAATATTCAGATGAATATTTTTTTTGAGCTCATTCAATGATGTCTCTGATTCACGGGTAGAACTTGCTTCATCGCATTGAGTAGGCATTTCATAACCGATGAAAAGGGTTTCCCCGAGTGGATCGTTTCCCTTCGTGGTACTTCCGGCTGGAACAAAGCTCTCAAGTGGATGCTTTTCAATGATATGGCGTTTAGAAGAATAGAAATTTCTATATCTTGCATCACATTTCTGATATGTACAATCAAAAATTGTGTTTGCCGGTATAAAATCTTTCTTTTTTATGTGGTCATTGATGAAAAAACAAGCAACAGCATCGGCCATCTGTAACAATGGGTATTTATTTAGATAACGAAATATCATTACTTACGGAAAATATCTACGATTCGCTCATCTTGGTGTTGCAGCTGGTCCATAACAGCCTCCATAATTGAACTTTTTATTTTTTCACAGGTTTCCACTTACAATTTTTTTTAAGAAGGTCGAAAATCACAATATGGTGAATTTGACGTTTCTCACTGTGAAAACTACCGAACTCGGTAATGGAACGGTTTGTTTACCGAAACTTCAGTAAAATATTTCACCGAAGTCAGTGATGAAGCTGATTTACAGATCTGCCGGTATTTTTTTTTACCGTTTTCGTTGAATTGAAATCAAATCACCGAAATTCGGTCATTTTATTTACAGTTTTCAGCAATAGAGCGAGAAAATACCGAAACATCTGTAATTTTTAGGATTACCGATCTAAGAAGGTGATTTTTTTTACCGAACTCAGGGTCTCTGTTTAAGTGTGTATGAAATTTCCAACAATATGTTTAAACATTTTTGGAGAACCAAGGTTCGATATTGGCGTCACGTCTCGAATGTTTTCATTTACGAAGACAGTAGGCTCTGCCGCGGTCGGTTAGCATTTTAAGGAGCTGTCACGATGTTTCGGGTTTTTTTTTCCGCGTAAAGGATTTTTCGGTATTTAAAAGCCTTATTAGAAGTGGTTTTGGTACGTTTATTCGGATGATGTAGTGTTTTGGTGTTCTTTGACTATATGTTTAGTATTACTTCTGAGTGAAGTCAACGATTTACATAGTTGAAGATGCTCATTTAAAATAACAGACTAAAGTGGTAATGTTTATACGAAAGATGAGGAGAAAGTATAGAATTGATAGTTCCGTTTAGAGTACGACAGTGTGAAAATTGCAAATAGAAGTAGAAAGCGAGCTAGACAACTTTTAGGAAGATACAAATCAGTTTTATCATCTCTCTTTACCAAACTCCCTCTTTGGAGAGGGATGGTGAAGGGTGTCCCCCCCCCCCCCCGCCACCACTGTCGGTATTGTTGGTGTTGTTGATTCGGTCGTTTGTTTGTTTAATAGGAAATTGATTTTTTTTCCCCGTCGATCTTGTTTTCAGTACTGAGTACCAATGGTACCGGCGCCAGAGAGGCAGCTCCCACACCTGGATCCTACCTATCGACCCATCAACTCATGAACCGGTTTTACTTCCCTGGCGGCGCCGACTGGGATTGAACCATACTTCTTACCTTACCTTACCAATCAGGCTAAGGCCTTGTTGTCCTCTGCTGTTCAAAGAAGTCGTTTCCGCTCTACTCGATCCATGGCCACAGTTCACCAGCCTCGTAGTCTGCGAAGGGTCCGCAGGTCACCTTCTACTTAGTCGATCCACCTTGCCCGCTGCGCGCCTCTTCTTCTTGTTCCTGTTGGGTCGCTTTCCAGAACCATTTTCACTGGGTCGTCGTGCGCCATTCTTACGACGTGCCCAGCCTACCGTAGTCGCCCAATTTTTGCAATGTGGACGATGGATTGTTCTCCCAGAAGCTGGTGCAATTCGTGGTTCATTCGCCTCCTCCACGTTCCGTCATCCATCTGCACTCCACCGTAGGTGGTACGCAACACCTTCCGTTCGAAAACACCAAGGGTGCTTTGGTCCTCCATGAGCATAGTCTAGGTCTCGTGGCCGTAGAGGACCACTGGTCTAATCAGCGTCTTGTAGACAGTGAACTTCGTGCGGTGGCGAATTTTATTCGAGCGGAGCGTCCTCCGGAGTCCAAAGTAGGCACGATTCCCTGCCATAATGCGTCTTTGAATATCTCTGCTGGTATCATTTTCGGCGGTCACCAGTGAGCCCAAATACATGAGCTCATCGACCACCTCGATTTCGTTACCGTCAATCTGAACTCGGGGTGAGAGGCTAACATTGTCTTCCCTAGAACCTCTTCCTTTCATGTGTTTTGTCTTTGATGCGTTGATGGCAAGTCCAATCCTCCTAGCTTCAGCCTTCAGTCTGATGTACGTTTCTGCCATCATCTCAAAGTTCCGTGCCATAATTTCAATGTCATCGGCGAAGCCAAGAAGCTGGATGGACTTCCTGAATATCGTGCCACTCGTGTCTATCCCAGCTCTTCTGATCACACCTTCTAACGCGATGTTGAACAGCAGACACGAAAGTCCATCACCCTGCCGTAACCCCCTTCGAGATTCAAAGGGACTCGAGAGTGTCCCCGATAGTCGAACAACGCACGTCACTCGATCCATCGTCGCCTTGACCAATCGCGTCAGTTTATCCGGAAATCCGTACTCGTGCATAATCTGCCATAGCTGATCTCGATCGATTGTGTCGTATGCGGATTTGAAATCGATGAACAAATGATGTGTGGGCACGTTGTATTCGCGGCATTTCTGCAGAACCTGCCGAATCGCGAAAATTTGGTCCGTGGTAGCGCGGGCACCCATGAATCCCGCCTGGTATTGCCCCGCGAACTCTCTTGCAAATGGTGACAGGCGGCGGAATAGAATTTGGGAGAGTACCTTGTAGGCATAGTTGCAGCAATCCAACTTGTCGCCCTTTTTGTAGATTGGGCATACGACACCTTCCATCCACTCCTCCGGTAATATCTCCTCCTCCCAAATCTTGGCAAGTACCCAGTGAAGCGCTCTAGTCAGTGTTTTACCACCGTATTTTAATAGTTCACTTGGTAGTTGATCTTCACCAGTTGCTTTAATGTTCTTCAGCCAACCGATCTCCTTTTCTTGAAGATCAGGAGCCGGTAGCCTGTCGTCTTCTGCTTGTCCTCCAAGGTCTGTTGCCGTGCCACCTTCGTTTTCTGCTGCTGTTGAGGTGCTCGTCATAGTACTGCTTCCACCTCTCAATCGCCTCACACTCGTTCGTGAGAAGGTTACCGTCCAAGTCCTTGCACATATCGGCTTGCGGCACGTAGTCTTTGCACGAACTATTTAGTTTATTGTAGAACTTCCGTGTATCGTTTACGCGGTACAGATTATCCATCGCCTCGCTATCTCGGTCTTCCTGCTGACGTTTCTTCCTTCGGAAAACCGAGTTTTGTCTGTTCCGCGCTTGTCTGTATCGCTCCACATTTAATCTCGTGCGGTATTGTAGCATTCTCGCCCGTGCTGCATTCTTCTTCTCTACTAACAGTTTGCATTCGCCGTCAAACCAATCATTTCTTCGGTCCGGGATTGCAGTACCTAGTGCCACTGCAGCAGTACTACCTATGGCGGAACGGATGTCCCTCCAGCCATCTTCAAGAGAAGCTGCGCCAAGCTACTCTTCCGTGGGTAGTGCAATTTCCAGCTGCTGCGCGTAGTCCTGGGCAACTCCGGCGTCCCATTGGGTCGCGGCGTTCGACTTCGACGGTTGTTATACACCGTCGAGAGTTTTGAGCGCATGCATACTGCAAGTAGGTAGTGGTTCGAATCTATGTTCGCACTGCGGTACGTGCGGACGTTGATAATGTCGGAGAAGAATTTCCCGTCGATTAGAACGTGATCGATTTGGTTATCTGTGTGTTGGTGAGGTGATCTCCAGGTGGCTTTGTGGATATCCTTGCGGGGGAAAAAGGTACTTCGAACTAACATACCCCGAGAGGGCAAAGTTCACGCATCGTTAGCCGTTGTCGTTCGATGCGGCATGCAGGCTGTTTGGGCCCGATCGCCGGTCTATACATTGCCTCCCGTCCTACCTGTGCGTTCATGTCGTCGATGACGATTTTGACGTCCCGTTGCGAACAGCCGTCGTACACCTGCTCCAGCTGCGCATAGAATGCTTCTTTCTCGTCGTCGGGTCTCCCTTCGTGTGGGCAGTGCACGTTGATGATGCTGTAGTTGAAGAAACGGCCCTTAATCCTCAACTTGCACATCCTCGCGTTGATCGGCTGCCAACCAATCACGCGTTGGCGCATCTTACCCAGCACTACAAAGCCGGTTCCAAGCTCGTTGGTGGTGCCACAGCTCTGGTAGAAAGTAGCCGCTCGATGCCTGCTTTTCCATACCTTTTGTCCCGTCCAGCAAAGTTCCTGCAGTGTTACGACTTCGAAGTTGCGTGGTTGAAGTTCGTCATAGATTAACCTATCGCAGCCCGGAAAGCCAAGCGATTTGCATTTCCATGTTCCGAGTTTCCAATCGTAGTCCTTATTTCGTCGCGTAGGTCTGTGCCGATTGTTCCGATCCGTATTTCTTTCTTCGGTATTTGCAACTTTGTTTTTTTCCAGGGCGGCTTGTTGGGCCTGCCCCAACCCCCTGTCTCGCCGGGGGACCATCGTGCACAGCTCTGTTTAGAGTCCCACGCTGGCACTAGGACGGTGATCAGCCGCTCCTAACATGGAGAACAGACGCCGTTTCGAGCCGCACCTCCATGGTGAGCAGACGCTCAGGTTTGTTGAAGCATTTCCTCTATCGCCGTACTATGGTTAGTTCGCGTCGCACCTCTTCACTTTGCTATTGCCAGACTGGCAACATTGCCCAGGCTACGTCACCCAGCTGTGTCCATTAGACTGATGCAAAATTTGAAATTTTCGCTCCACAGTGCTCAAACGGTTCCAAATCGGGCCCTGATTAGCCTCCCGAAATTTGAACTCATTTAGTGAGAAATTTACTTCGCACAAACCATCTTAAGTTTATATGGGAATTACTATGGAGAAACGGTAATTTCGGTTCATATCTATCTCAAAATTAGCTGAACTTGTTGAAAATTTTGTCAGAGCTGAGCAGAGCTCTACAACTTTATTCAAGACCACTTTTTGATCAAATGTAAGGAACAAAAATTATTATTGATTCAAGTCACTGATGTCTTATGATTATGCTCAATCAACTGTTCAGCAGGCAACATTGGTGTTTATGGCGAGTAGAATAGAGGACAAAAGTCATGGCTACTATGTCACACTGCAGAATACAATGTTGCTCACAGTACAGTTGCTTAATCTTGCCATAAGATTATCAATCTCTTAAACAATTAATAACTATTTAATTTGACGTTTGGCTGAAAAACGATTTTCTGCAAAGTTGTAGCTGATAAAAATTCCCAAAGAATAGCAATATAATTTATTAACAGAACAATATGTAAAAAGGCTAGAAGACAATGAACAAACAGTTTTGTTTTCCCATAGTAATTTTCATATAAACTTCAAATGGTGTGTGCCAAGTCAGTTTCTTATCAAATGAGTTTAAACTTTCTGAGGCTTATCAGGACCCGATTTGAAACCGTTTGAGCACTGTGGAGCAAAAATTTCAAATTTTGCATCAGTCTAGTGTTCATGTTTCAGCTGGTAGTCTTTTGTTATCATGTGACTCGAGGAGGCGTGAAGTAGGAACTTGTGAGGACCAGGACTAGGTATTCCACTCCTTTCAGGTTGACAACTCACCATCACCATTTTGTAGCCCATGGGATTGAACCAAGGCCTTTTGAAGTGAGAGGCAATCACACTTACCACTACACCACCGGCGCCGCTTTGTGGACAATTAAGTAGCGTTTTTTTTTGTTTAGGAGAGGCATAGTGTTGCCGTTCTGTCGACGACAGTAAGAGGAAGAGGAAGAAGGGGTCAAGGAAAGGTTTGATAGTTGTGAAGGGTTTATGAAGTACGGTATCGCAGTTGAAGAATAACAGTGGGAGCAAGAGAAACGCTATACACGCTTTTTCAAAATAACCCAAATTTGAGTAACATCCACCCAGATTCGTCAAAACTGAACCTGGTAGTGACAAGTTGTGAATCCGATCGATGTTGTTCTTTTGCCAACTTGTCCCTCCCAACTTAACAGTCGAGTATTAGTACAAGACACTGAAGATGTTTGCACATTGTAGACGAAATACGTGTATCTGTCAAGGATAAGCAAATAAGGTAGTGGAATTAAATGGAAATTACTAATCCTTCTCTCTCTCTTTATACTCCCAACTTATTTTACCCATTTTTGGGTAGGTTCAGTTTTTACCTACCTGTGTGGTTTCTACTCAAATTTGGGTAGTTTTGAAGTAGCGTGTACTGTTGGGACGAGGGAAGTTGAAAGATGAAGGATGGCGTCAGAAGTCAAGAGTTCAAAAAGGGAGAAAAAAGCAAAGATCAGGATGGTGGTGGATTTTGGATATGGAATCGGTATTGGAAATGGAATAAGTGCATATAAAGAGGTGTGGTGAAAGTGGGCGGTCAGTATAACATTACATTTTTAAATTACAAGTTCTCGCTGTTTTATTGATTAAACTTGATGTAACTTTATTGTGAAAAAATGGAATAGTTACAAATAAATGATTTAAAGTATTGCCCATTGCTAGCAACAACTTTTTCCCATCTTTCTGGCAGAACTCGAATACCGTGACGGTAGAAGTGTTCGTCTTTTGAGGCTATCCGCGAATCAAGCCATTTTGTGATATGAGCGGAACTGGATCAGCCAGACCATGTGCCATCAAACGGAACAAATAATACTCCAACGGCACAATATCTGGGGAATATTACGGGTGGGGTAGGACAGATCTGTCAATCGCAACGTTCGTGGTTCGAGTCCAGTCGGCAACCTTTTTTTCGTCATAGGTATATGGCCAAAGAGAATAACTCAGAGGGAGAGTCACTTCTACTCAGAGGCATGGAGAAATTTTCTAAAAACTGCAGGAACTTAGTGTTGAGTACCTGTAGTTTTTTTTTATAAATTTCTCATACAACTGTGTAGAATATTCTCATTGGCCATGTAATAATTTACACTTCCCATTTTCCGGTCTCCAATTTTGTTGCATTGGACCGCATCTCGGTATATCTCATGCGGTCTCCGCTAACATCCTGCGATCATTGATAATTTTAAGCAAATCTCCCGGTTAGGTGAACTAATACTTGACTCTTTATCGCATACTTTATTTTGTTAACAACCGATTTATCCGTCGATAAATCACAAATTAAAACTCACCCCTCCAAATGAACAATGCTTAATGGTGGAAGAAACATTTATCTGCTTACTGGTGGCATACATTTTCATGAATGAGCTTTTATTGTTTACGAATGAAATTACGCCCCTTTTAAATGTTGACATTGAATGGATCTTACTTCGTTGCTATGTGGCTAATCATATTTTCCCTTTATTCATACTAAAATTCAGAGTAAACTAACAATAGCGACAAACCATACTATGGGATGACTCCAATCTTTTGATTTATGACTTGAATAACTATTTTTAAACAATATTCTAAATGTGTCAACTTGACTTTCGCAAACGTATCTCGGTAGGTATATAATAATAATATATAATACTTCCACTTTCATTTCAAAATTTGGTCGACCTAATTCTGAGAAAATCAGTCATGAATGTTCAGTGTGAGTTTTGTAAAATGTAATTTTAAGGGAAGTTTTGGTATATTTTTTTTAAATATACTAAGCCAGTTTCTTACAAACTAAATGTATGCCAATACTATTCAAATGACCTATGAGATATGAACAAAACACATTTAACTTAATCTTTTAATTTTTGTCGAAGCTCTTAACGGAATCCCTTTAAGAACCGGAACACCACTTGTGACAAGTACTTGGCACTAATGAAGTCTGCAAGTAGTAGACGAAATACGCGTATCTGTAACAGCAATTATAACGGAATTAAATGGAAATAAATCAACACACTCTCAAAAGCTCTTCATTAACATTTTTGTTAAAGGGTGACGCCAAATTTATGATTGGTAGTGAACAATAATGTAAAAATGGCACAGGCTTAGAAAGCTCTCAATTAACAACTGTGGAAATGCTCAAAGACACTAAGTTAAGAGCCAGCGTGATGTCCCACGTAATAAAGTCAAATAAGAAGCACTCTGACCAGCACACAAGTCCGAAGATCATCGAATCTAATGTCTTAGATAAGCATCCATCTCATCCTGAAATTTTAAATCTGATTTGATGCTGATGCCTCTAGAGATGAACCAGCCTAAGGCTGAAAGTCTCGTTAATAAAGGAAAAAAAAAAAAAAAAAAGATGCTGATGCATCAGCTTTGTGACAGAATTTCTCTTATTTCATCACGCTTGTCTTTTGCATGCAATTGAAAACCGATAAAGGCATTGCCACTTTATTCCTGCGATCATTGTATCAAATGTAAACATAAAATTTTCACATCTCGTGTTGACAATCAAACATTTCAAATCGATACAAAAACGTGTTGATTTAATCGATTCATGGGAAATCTATTAACTACACTCAACTCCTCACAATTTCCGTACACAGCAAGCATTTCCAATTAACCGTTCTACCATGTTCAATTAGCATTGAATGTACGCCTACCCGCGTCCCATTTTGAGACAATTTTTTCCCGACGCATGTTTAATTAACACCAGGTGCACGGAATAATTGGAAAACGACAGACATTAAATCGAATTCACCGTATTGTCACGAGTGATTAAATATTTACCGCTTGTTTCGTTTCAGTTATACAACTTTTTCAACGCACTGCTAACGCACATTCCCGACACTGCCGGACGTCCCACCGGTTCGCAGGAAACCTCCCGGTCGTCATCGATTGGTAACTGTTTGAATATATGCCTAAATATGCCATCCATAACTCTCAAATCCTCTCCCAACGCACAGAGGCCCTTGACATGAAGTTCTCCGACGAATCGGACGACTTGGCAGACGAGGGAATCTGTGGCCCGGAGCGAAGCTATCAGGGACCGCACATCAAGTTCCCGCTGGACAAGAAGGAGCTGGATGTGATCATCGATCTGTTCCGGAAGAAGAAGAACCGACTGCACGCCAAGTATGTGGCCGGAATCCTGCGGGAAGCCACGTCGAAGCTTAAACGACTGCCAAACCTGAACCAAGCATCGACGGCCATTTCGAAACAGGTGACCATCTGTGGAGATCTGCACGGAAAGCTGGACGATCTGCTGGTGGTGTTCCATAAGGTTCGATTATAATCGCAGGTTTTTTTTATCTTGAATGCTTATAAAATAAAAAATACGTTTTCTCAATTACAGAATGGTCTCCCATCGCCGGAGAACCCGTACGTTTTCAACGGTGACTTCGTGGACCGAGGCAAGAAGGGTTTGGAGGTGTTCTTGTTGCTGCTCTGTACGTTCCTAGTGTTTCCCGGCGGTGTCTTTCTGAACCGCGGAAACCACGAGGACACCGTCATGAACGTTCGATACGGTTTCGTGCGAGAGGTTCACCAAAAGTACAAACACAACGCCGAAAGACTGCTTAAGCTCATCGACGAAGTCTACCGATGGCTTCCGCTGGGTACGATAGTTAACAACCGTGTGCTGGTGGTGCACGGCGGTATATCCGACTCCACCGATCTCGATCTCATCCGTAGTCTAGACCGCGGAAAGGTGGGTGATGTTCTGTTTTTGTTAAATGATTGGGGATTATATTGATTAGATTTTCTTCGGTAACAGTACATTTCACTTCTGCGACCACCGATCACCGAAAGTTCTGCCCCGGGAGCGGAAATCATCGACAAAGTAGAATGGAAGCAGGTGAGAAATTGTCATATTAATAAGGTAGATATTGAAGCGGTTTGCTGGGATGATTGAACTCAGTGTGTACTAACGGTGGAATTTACATATGCGGACGATGAGATCGACTCAAAATTGATTCGAATTCGACTCAATTTTGCATAAAGTAGGTTTGCTCATAAAATGTGAAATTTTCCGCGCTTTTCCTGTAAAAACATCTCACTCTGAGTGAACGCTCGTGAATCATAAAATCGCTGATTGTGACTTTTTGAAAGCGTAATTGACAGGTTTGATATGCCAAATACATACTTTTCAACCTCTTCTTGTAGCTTATAAGTACAAAACATCATTATAGCAGCCAATGATTCCATAATTTCGAGAAACAATTTTTATAGCGAAGTGAGAGGATGCAACCCTGCCAGTCAGTATCTAAAATTGTTACACCTTTTATAAGTACATCCATGACTTGTCGATAATCATTTGCACACTGGAACATATCACCAACGCAAGTCACGTAAATATTCATCGAAACTGCAATCCCATTACTTGCTACTGAATAAAATCGTTTAATCATTCATCTATGTGACTCACCTGGGAGCTAAGTGACATCGAAACGTAGAACGTGCTTGGAATTATCTTCCACCTCGCCAAGAATGTTTTCCATACCTCATACGACGGTAGAAGGGAGCTAAAAATGCTACAAAATTGCAAAATCCACACACATCCGGTGTGACTGGATGCTATGTAAACAACGCTGGAATCAAGCGAGCAGAACGGGTCCTTACCCGGACTGCTAGAGAGACAAACTGGAGGAAAATGGCACGTTCCTGTTTGGACGCAGGAAATCGCTTTTATCCTTCCTGCTGCTGTTGCTTCTCTTCAACACAGCAAAGCAACATAATGGAAGGATGATGACATGCGGGACATTTTGTGTTGCTTTGCAACTGCACTAGGTGAAACTCGAACGATGATGATAATCATGATGGCGGTGGGAAAATTGCTTCCCGTATTGTAAGGAAACTTACTATGGTGCACTGCACAGAAGAAGCAACCATATTGTGTGTACATGTGTGCGTGATCTAAGCCGGATGGAAAACAAAACATGCTTCGTTACTGAAACTCGTTTCGCCCGGTCGTAGGTGGATGACAAAGTGACATGTTTACGGGGAAAGAGGGGATCAACCGGTACTCAGACGCACAGTATCTAAGGGAAAGTTTTCACCCTGCAACGGTTGGCAAAAAGTTGAATTAATTTGGATTGGAGCAATAGGTACCTATGTGCACGTTGAGCCAGACAGAGACGGGCTTACGTCATTGAAAAGTTTGGACTCTTTTGGCTCGTGCGACCTACTTACAGTGTTCTCAGGAATGAGTGAAATTTATAAATTGCAACATTCAAAGTGATTTTTGTTACTTCATAGGTGAAGCTTACGATTTTCAGAGTTCGTTGGAAATGCTATACTAATATCAACGTGAAGCTTTAGTGTGTTAATTTATTACCTGGGGAAAGTTCTGAAGAGGATAGGTTGATAGTTCCGTGGAGTGCGGTAGGGTGGACATTGAATAGAAGTTGAAATTGAGTGAACGGCCATTAATGCGACAGTACTACCAAACAAACAATTCAAAGTCACAAATAAGCATACACATTGAATAAATGCTGTATAACAGTGTACAATGCTGAATAAAACAGGATGTCGAATTATGTGCTGAAAAAAGCCGTTTACTCAGATATGATTAATTTACTTATTAAAAACTTTATAGACGTTGACTATCTTCCTGATTCAGAACCAGAGGTTTGATCTAATAACAAACTGAATAAGTGTAATTTGCACATACATTGTCGCTTTAATTCGACTGTTTTCAATTGATTTAATAAAATGCTTTATTAGACGTCTTATAAATGTTTTCTTGTTCCATTATTAGTTTCCATTGCATTGCTTTACAATATTGCTGTATAAAGGTGAATACAGTCAGCAAAATAGCTCTTATACCACTATGCGTGCATGTTTTAAATTCATGCTTTGTAAATGCTTTACAAACGGCGTATTCATTTATTATTCCACAACACTGCTTAAAGTTAACAACAAAACGAAATTGGTAGCATAGTGGTTACCGTTTCCGCTTTCAAAGTAGAAGGTCACGAGTTCAATCCCAACCTCAACACTTTTTTTTTTAATTTATTTTCTACGCCTTATTAATTTAAATCGTAATCACCCAACAAACATTGAATGTTTAATAAGAGCTTATTCAGGAAAAAATAAGCTTCTTCAGCTTAAAAATGGCTTATTCAGCTGTTAATCAACTCAAATTGTTTGTTGGGCATAGATCGTATCACTCACGACAACCAATTCATAGATCTATTGAAAAGAATAGCATCCTTTCCATCGAAATAAGAGAGATGGAGAGGTAACGTTAGTCTCATGCTAAACAACTATGAATGAATTGATCATTCTCACATCTCCTTGAATTAGCTAGAGTTACGGCTGGGAGTGCAGATAGGTTTTCAGATTCAAGCTTTTATTACTTATTTAGCTACCCATTTGATGTATTCTAGGATAGCTCAGATGGCAAGGCAAGAGGCTGGTGATCGGAAGGTGATGGTTTGAAACCCATTCAATGACATGTGTGTATGTAGTAAATTTTCTAGGATCTATGTGCGTGCTTGGACAGAAATAAATGACACATCAATCACTAACGAGAGAGAACAACCCTGCTTTGTCCCGTCTTATTTTTGGATTAATTACACTAGTTTACAAAACAACATAAAAAGTGTGAACTTTAGTGGTTGACCAACGTTTCTAATTCAAAATCATACGCTGAATTCAATGCCGTGGTCAGAAAAAATTAAAGTAGAGCCATTTTTGAGATATACAAAATTTTTGATTTTTTGAATTTTGGACAAAAGTACGATTACTAAAATGTCAATATCTTTGGAACTAGTGCACCAATTTCAAATCTTTTTTTATGAAAGTGAATAAATTTGCTATCGTTCACTTGAATATTATGTCTTAATTAAAAATTTAATTTTGAAGTCATTTAAAAATTTACAGCATTTTTTTTATTTTTCCTGCGGATTTTCCATAAAAATCTTGTTTTAATCAATATTTTTAATGGGATTAAAAGATTCAAAAAATCATTCCATAATTTATTCTTAAAGTCCATTAAAAACTGGAGAAAATGAGCCTTTAATGGATGAAATCGGTTGGAAATTGTCGAAGTTATGAGCATTTTTGTAAAACACTTAAACATGTTGCTGAAATACAACAGCTTTAGAGTTCCTTTTCTAGGTGTCGTTGTAAGCATCCAAATCGCATGTAAAGTTTTCATGGGAGATTCTTTTCTCTACATATCAATTTGATTAAGGCATATCAGGATTTAAAACCGAGTTGATACAAAAGAAATTTATTTAGGTATTATTAAAAATGATTGAGAATCGAATGACTTTGTTTTCGATGTTTTGAACTTGTTTCTCGAATCAGAAACCAACAATAGTCACCCATCATTGCTTCATCCCAAAACCCTTGGTAACGACGTTCCATCATCTTTATTTGTTGGTGAAAACGTTCGCCGTGCTCATCACTCTCGTCAACAAGATTTTCCGGGAAAAAATCCATGTGAGAATGTAGGAAATGTATCTTCAAATTAGTGCAAAATTCAAAAAATCAAAATTTTTGTATATCTCAAAAATGGATCTACTTTAATTTTTTCTGACCACGGCATTGAATTCAGCGTAGGATTTTGCATTGGAAATGATCATCACCTTACCGAGTTCAAAAATGCTGTAAACTAGTGTTATCCCATAGTTGAATAATCGTTTAATAAATGTATAATAATGTATAACTAAACATTATTTCACATGAGAATCAAGCGTCTATATACACCTTTATACCATCGCTGTTTAAGGAAGTCATGATGTCTAATAAACGCCGAATAATCATATATTTGATCGAATAAGCTCTGTTACAACTTTTGTAGTCGAATAAAAGCTTCTCGACATACCTGATTCAACACCAAATAGTTCGATGTTGAGGTTGAATAAATTCTCCAGATTTGTGTGAACAAAGCCTGAACAGAAGCTGTTATTAAAAATTGTAAACGCAAACCAAAAATCTATTACAATGAATGTTAGTTCCATTTCCTATCATCCTCTGTTCATGATCATCGCAGCGAATGTTAGAAGTTGACCTTGCAGGCGATGTAATGGTTTTTTGCCTTTTTTTTATTTCGTGTTCTGTCTGTGCTTTCACCTACACAAGCAAGCATTTGCCTTGATTTTTATGTATAACATGGTAGAACGACGCACACCCTTGCCTCGAATCTCTCCAGCAGAAAAAGCATACGAAGTCGAGTGTGAGAGGAAATGAGCGCTTCTTATTTGCTTTTAGGCTTCCCTTATTCAGAAGCATGGAGAGAGCAGTGGAGAAAGCACAGGTCTGATAATCGCAACGTTCGTTGTTCGAGTCCAGTCGGCAACCTTTTTACTAATTTTTTTTCGACATTATTAATTTACCTCACTAATACATGTAGTAGATAGAGTTAGTGTTGAATAAATAATGAGTAGAATCAAGTGAGCGTGAAGCGTGATCGTTCGTATGTAAACAGAATCTCATTGGTTAGAGAATTTTGATAGGTTAGCAGGTATAAATATGAAGTACCTAAGCTCGTTGAAGTCATTCTTGTAACGAATTTTGGAGGTGACGGACCACCAGCAGCAGCAGAAACAGCAGCAACAGAAACCTCAGCAGCAGAAACAGCAGCAGCAGCAATAGAAGCGGCCGCACTCGTGGGAGCTGCATCGCTAATTCGTGTTGCCGTGGCCGAGGCTGGAAACCTCGGTCCGGTCACGACAATGGCGCAGTTGGTACGATAGTGTAAGTATAGTGGAATGACTAAAGAACTGATGGTAGAAAGAATTACCATGAACTGATGGATGGTAGATAGAATTACCATGACCTGATGGATGGTAGAAAGAATTACCATGAACTGATGGATGGTAGGTAGAATTACCATGACCTGATGGATGGTAGATAGAATTACTATGACCTGATGGATGGTAGATAGAATTACCATGACCTGATGGATGGTAGAAAGAATTACCATGAACTTATAGATGGTAGATAGAATTACCATGACCTGATGGATGGTAGATAGAATTACTATGACCTGATGGATGGTAGATAGAATTACCATGACCTGATGGATGGTAGATTGAATTACCATGACCTGATGGATGGTAAATAGAATTACTATGACCTGGTAATTCCGGAACGGATGGTAGATAAGAATTTCTATTACCTGATGGATGGACTGAAGAAATTTAGAAATAGTTAAAATTGCCATGACTTGATGGATGCACTGAGGAAATTTTTTAAATAGTTGGAATTGCCATGACCTCATGGATGAAATATCTCTGAGATGGTAGATGAAAGTCCTCCGAGAGGGTAGATAAAATTCCCCCAAATGGGTGGACATAATGTCACCCTTCCTCAATTAAGGAGAGTAGAAGAGGGGAAGAATGTAGTAGATAAAGTTAGTGTTGAATAAATAATGAGTAGAATCAAGTGAGCGTGAAGCGTGATAGTTCGTATGTAAACAGAATCTCATTGGTTAGAGAATTTTGATAGGTTAGCAGGAATAAATATGAAGTACCTAAGCTCGTTGAAGTCATTCTTGTAACGAATTTTGGAGGTGACGGACCACCAGCAGCAGCAGAAACAGCAGCAACAGAAACCTCAGCAGCAGAAACCTCAGCAGCAGAAACCTCAGCAGCAGAAACCTCAGCAGCAGAAACAGCAGCAGCAGCAGCAATAGAAGCAGCCGCACCCGTGGGAGCTGCATCGCTATTTCGTGTTGCCGTGGCCGAGGCTGGAAACCTCGGTCCGGTCACGACAATACACTCTACATTTTTCGGTCTCCAATTTTCTTGCATTGGACCGCAGCTAGGTATATCGCATCCTCGGTTCATGCGGTCTCCACTTACATCCTCTGATGATGAATCCCACATAATTGTAAGCGAATCTTACATCCACCCGTTGGGTGTACAAGTATTATTAAGCATGAAGTGGAATAAAATCGTCAAGATGTCGTTTCTTCAATAGGCAATTGTTTGTTTGGTAGTCAAACGCACACTCCTTTACCCATACGGTAATTAATAAAGAGACTTGAAAAATAAATCAATGATATATATTCCTCTAAAGTTGGATCCCGAGATGAGAGATTGTTTGATGTTAAATTCTCCCAACAAGTTCTGCGGTGTGGTGCAGTGCGATAAGTCCGATCTGTGGGCCCATTATTCTTGTGCTGGAGTTACGGACGATGCAGGACTGAGCTGCATCAAATGCAACAATGCTCTGCAGGTTCCGAAAACCCGAAAAACCAACAAGGCTGAAGTCAAAAAGACGACTGGGTAAAAATCAAGAGCGATGGTGGATCTTCCATCGGATCCG
Source organism: Ochlerotatus camptorhynchus (assembly GCF_037179485.1). Lineage (NCBI taxonomy): Eukaryota > Metazoa > Arthropoda > Insecta > Diptera > Culicidae > Ochlerotatus > Ochlerotatus camptorhynchus. The sequence goes on along the minus strand of NW_027040887.1, from coordinate 1,300,879 downwards.
TTTCAGAAAGCGAAAAAAACCTAGAAGGGAATCCTGAAAAAGTAGGAAGACGACAAACACGCTCCAGGAAAGGCCTTGGAAGACGAAATAATGTTGCGTGAGACACGGCGTCAAATGGAGAAAGCATTTCACGAAAAACAACTGCAACAAGACAGGGAGCTGAAGGAGAGCCAGTTGCAGGAAGAGTACCAAATGCTTGAGGAAGAGTTGACCGAGGAAGCATCTTTTCAAGACAGGCGCAAGAAGATGTACGAAGACTTTTTCCAAGCGAAATGGGCTGTCGCTGAGCCGGTTGCTGGTAGCATTGCGAAGGAGTAAAATGAACCGTCCTTTAAGCAGCACCGGTGTTGTAGTGGTAAACGTGATTGCCTCTCACCCCAGCAGGCCTGAGTTCAATCCCAGTCGGCGCCGCAGGGAATGTTCTAAGGCATATAACATCTCTGATACACGCCTTCCTTCGGAAGGGAAGTTAAAGCCGTTGATCCCCGGTTCATGAGTTTGATGATGGGTCGATAGGTGGTAGGGTCCAGGTGTGGGAGCTGCCACCCTGGTGTCAGTAACATTGGTGCTCAGCACGGAAAAACAAGATCAACGGAAAACAAATCAAGGAAAAAAAAACGTCCTTTGCAAAAAAGGTGACGTTCTGACTGAAAAAGCAAACAGGTAGGTGGAAAGAACTCTCCGTTGTCCACAGCGAAGCAGGTTGAGCCAGTTGCAGGTTCATCGAAACAGCAGCAGATGGTGAAAATAAACCAGTTACGCTGGAAGCAGAAGAAGGATCGGACGAAGATGAGGGTGAAGGATGGGAAGAAAGCCAGGTTTGACGGGCCGGGGGAAGTGCGAAGATGACGCTAAGAAAGGTGATGAAGAAACAAAGGATACAGATGAGGAGTTCTAGTAATCCCGACAGGAATGCGCATCAACGGGTAAAAAGTGCCAGCCGTCTACAAAAAAGCAGTCGCAACAGGCAGCTGCCAACGAGGAAGAAGCAGATGATTTATCCGCAAAATAGTTTGCAGCATTCAGGCCAACGTGAAGTTGTCTAAAGAACAGATAGCTGCTCGACAAGCCCTCTCCAAAATCCTGCCAACGTTCAAGGGTGAACCGGAGTTCTGGCCTACATTTATAAGCAGCTACGAGTATACCACGTTGGCGTGTGGTTACTCAAATTTGGAAAACCTGAAGCGGTTGCAGTACAGTCTGCAAGGGAGCGCACTCGAAGGCAGTGAGGAGCCGACTTATTCTTCCGAAATCCATCTAGGATGTTATCGATGACCTCCAACGTCTCTTTAGGAAACCTGAAAATCTTGAAATCATTCATCCAGTTCGGTATCACGGTGAAACATCTTTGTGACCACCTCGAGGCGGCCCACTTGTCAGATCATCTCAACAATCCGATGTTGGCTTAACGAGTTGGTCGATAAACTTCCGGAAAACTACAAGTTGGACTGGTTCCGATTTAAAAGGGAGAAAAAAAATATTCACCGACTTCACGAACGATATTGTTTTCGATGTGTCGGAAGTAGCCGAGTTTTCTGCTCTCGGTCTGAACGAAGCCACTCGTCCCGGAAAAGGAAAACCAAAGAAAAAAGAGTCAATTCATGTCCACGGTTCTGCTCCGAACAAGCTTGAAATCCAGAAGGAGGCAAAAGGAATCAATCCGTGCTGGTTTTGCAAGCGCACAGACCACAAGCGGTAAAGACCTACATTTACAATGTTGTGATGATTTCAAGAAGCTCAGCATCACGGATCGACTGAAGACGGTGGAGCAAAACAAACTCTGCTCGCTATGCCTTAATAACCACGGCAAAAGTCGATGCTTCTTTAAAATCCGCTGCAACGTTGTTGGATGTCATCTGCTGCATCGGGCGGAAGTAGCTATACAGCTGCTAAATGTCGAGTGCCTCGCTCTCGGACGGTTGAGGCGCGCCATCATATGCCGTATGGTACCGATTACTCTATATTTCCGGAATAACGCAATGTTCTGGCCTTTTTGGACGAAGGGTTATCCACTACGTTGGTGGAGGAATTCGTTATTAACGAGCTGAACGTGGAGAGTACTACGAGAATGAATAGAAAAAGGTAACTCTCAAACTGTCGGCTAGAGGATCTCACGAGATACTACGGATGAAGAACGCACGTACGTTAGCTGAGTTGAAGCTGCCGTGTCTAGCCATGCAGTTCAAGGAGATCGCGGATCGCTACTCTCACCTGAAGGATTTGCCAGTAGTAAGTTACGCTGCAGAGGAACCTTGCATCTTAATTGGTTTGGACAACCTGCACCTGTATTCGCACCAGTAGAAACTCGAGTGGGTGAGGTTGATGGTCAAAACTTTGGTGGACTATCTACGGACCAAGACATCCTGCTGCTGTTGATACTGCAGAATGTTACGTGAACGTTCATTCTGTCGAACCAATCCGGAATGAGGATCTACGGGTGGCTGATAAGCAAGCTCTGAGGTTCCTGTTCCGATCGAATCCGACTGATGTACCGACAATGTACGTCATGGACGTAGCTACGTTCAGGGCCACCTACCGAGTTGCGAACGAGTTTCCACGAGTTTGTCAGCAGTGATTGAAAAACATTACGAGACGATTATTACGATAGCGTGGATTTCGTCGATGAAGCGGTAGAGTTGGCGAACCAGGTGAAATTCATTCATTCCCGAGGAGGTTTCCATATCATTAACTGGGTTTACAACTCCATGCAGCTTCTGGAGGCAATGGGCGAACAGAAGTCGAATCCTGCTGACCATTTCAGCCAGGACAAAACCACGAATACCGAGCGAGTTCTGGGAATCATATGGGACCCAAAAAGAGGACTTTTCCCTGACGGACGAGAAGAGTACCAACCAGTTCTACAAGGGGTTTAACGACCAATAAAAAGGATTGTGTTGTGTTGTGTCATGGCTATGTTTGATTATCAAGGCTTGTTTTCTCCGTTTACCGTTTTCGGTCGCCTGTTGGTACAAGATTTGTGGAGGACTGGCTGCGGCTGGGATGAAGAAATCGACAATGAATCATTCTGAGAGTGGCCTCGTTTGACGAAAGTTTTACCGATGATCAAGGCAATCAGGATTCCCCGGAGTTACTTCGGAGACGCTATAATGGACCAGATTGAGGATCTACAACTGCACGATGCTAGCAAAGGTGCTTATGAGTGTGTGACCTATTTTCAAGCTTTGGTGGGCGGAACGAGTCGGGTGAAGGTGGCTCCATTGAAGCCACTATCAGTTACAAGGCTTGAGTTGCATGTGGCAGTGCTGGGGGCCAGGCTGGGGCAGTGCGAGATGGCCTTTCGTTGGAGAACAAGCAACAATTCTTTTGAACGAACTCTACCACTGTTGTAACGATCAGGAATTTTGTATAAATTTGTATATAATTTGATAATTTTAAATTGTTTGAATTAAATTCCTTAGGTTAGGCAGTAAGAAGACACAAGCATTTTGCTGAAATCTTTCCTAAGACGGGTCCATTCATTTTATGGATAAGGTAGGAAAGGGACAGTCGCGCAATTAAACGAGCCAAGTTATCTTTCGTGTTTTTAGATTCACGATAGGACACGAAGCGTTTCGGGAAATGATGGACTTCCGGTTCGTCCGAGTTTTACTTTCTTTTATCTGAGGATTCACGGTCTCGATCATTTCGTCCGTGACTTCCCAACGTTCTTGAAGTGTGCGCGTTTGTTCGTGGTCGTTTTCCCTAGTTAAAGTATGTAATTTAAAGTGATGTCTAGTGTTTAAAATTAATTAAAGATTTTTGTTCGTTCCTTTAGCTAGTAGAATAAGTGTGCGTTTAGAGAATTGTGTGCGATCAGGAGAAAGACTAGATACATCTACAGGTAATTTTTGATGTGCTCAATATGTGCTGTCCATGTCCGTGCTCGTGCTTGTGCTCACTGTTCTGGTGTAGTCGTGTTAAATCGTTCGCAGCAATTCACCGTGCCCAAACGCAGCAACTTCTCCCCAACGGACGGAATTTCCCGGCAATCGCCAACCGGCCGGAAGCGGACGGATCCGTCACGTAATCGGTCCGAGGAGACTCAGGGGATCTCCACGTGGACACGGTCCACCCGCCGGTTCGTCAACCTACCGGCACGGCAGAGTAACCGCCATCGACATCGGCGTGTGAAACGCCATTGTCAGCGAAGCACCTCCATTCATCGGATCACCATCGACGATCCCTAAAGAGTGCGTCGAACCCGTCGATAGGTCATCGACTGTGACCATCACGTAAACCAACATCATCTGGTGAGTCAAGCCTTTTTTTATTTTTGGAGTGTGGCGTCCGGCGAGAGCGCCACGGAGTGATTTTTTGCCAGTCTAAGACTGATGAGCGAGTAGCGCCGAGTTTCCGTGACACGCTTTTCCGGAACTCGTGATGTGGCATTCCCACCTTTGAAAAGTAACGTTTTTCAACGCCAACGTCGTTGTCACCAGGAGCGCAGACTCGTTTGGAGCTGAGTGCCGATAAAATGATGTCACACACATGATTAAGTAGAGCACATGAGCACATTAGTTAGGGAGAGAGAAATCGCACACACATAGGAGATAGGAGCGAACACACACAAGTAAACCAAAATCGATTGGAACATGTAAAGAAATATACGTAGGATAAATAATGTTATGCACTAAATATACCGCCTGAATAGTTCCGTGATAATAAATGTTTTCGTAAAATGTCCATCTCCCTAGCTTTAATTAATTGAATGTATTCGACATGACTTCGCGTTCTCCGTTGTAGTTTTCGTGTCCCGTCCTCATGTTGAGAGTTTGAATGTTCGGGAGAGTAGTCCACTTCCAGATCGGGGCGACGTCTAGTGGCAAGTGACGAGACTGCCGATGATGATAAATTCTCTTTTGTAGAGGTTTTTAGGTATGGGTGAACTCTCACCGACTCTCTGAGTGACTATCATGTTTGTGGTTTCATGGAGATAATAGGGTTTTCCCGTTTTGGACGTTTAGTTGAAAGCCGGCTTGACTGATCCGTAAATCCTTTCTAGGAAATTTAATGGACTCGCCCTTAGGAGAGTCTCAACCGGGCAAATTTACATTGGGCGTGTGGTCTCCCTTGTGGAGTGGCGCTTAAGCCACACGTTTTTAGAGACGGATCGCCCGGGCTGGCTACACTGTGCTATCGTGGATCAGGTCGGATCAGCGTAAGTACAAAGTGTTCGTAGGTCTTCGTATTGGTGAAATACTAACTCGTACGAACCTGTCAGAGTGGCGATGGGTTCCAACTAGGATAAACGTATCGGACCAGCTGACTAATAGCGAATTTGTTTTTGATTGAGTTCCAACCTGGATTGGGTATGAAGATTGAGTCTGTTTGTTTTCTGTTCAACATCAGTGAGAACGTTTGTGTTAGTAACCTGGCTCGGGTTGAAGTTCGCTCCTAAGCTGTCTAAGAAAGCTGAAGGGATCGCCGCTCGAAACGCTGAAACCAACGGAAATGTAAGCGCAAATCATTTTCCCGATCGCTTATCCGGTGTTGCGAACGCCACTGAATCAGAAGGAGTATGAGCAAAGAAGAATACTAAGATGAAACAGTCGGAAGAAAAACTTTCTATTTTAGTGTCCTGTGCTGTCATTTTTCCACCAAAGAGAGTGCAGCATATGTTTGAAACGATGGGTGATGATCCTTTGGAGAAGTTTATGCTTATATCAGCATGATAATAACCGATTACAAATATTTTACTTTTCGGTTCGTTAATCGATTAATCGATTATTCGAATGAAAATCGGCCATCACTAGATGAATGTAAAACGTCATTCCAAATTTAAGGCCGTACATAAATAATGATACAATTTGAAAGGGACCGGGGCTAATCACAAATTACGTCCCCATTGTAACTGAAATAAACACGAGTGCGGACCGGACACAGACTCTTTAACCCACATCAGTTCTTACGAGAGAAGTGAAGGTGACGTCAACAATGAGTTTACGTATGAATTATAAGGGGTGAAAAAGAAGCGTGATTTCACACGCTGAACACACATTTATAGACCCAATTTGAGTACAGAAGACCGACATTACATCCACGTACCTAGAAAGTATTCATGTTAAAATGGTGAGGTTAAACAATGTTTAGTCATGCCTAATCAATATCCAAATAATAATAATATCTAAGCATACATGTTGACAGTGAAATATCGACTGCAGCTAAATTATTACATAAGATACGGTATAGAGATTAGTGACGTTTAACGCACGCACACTAGTGGGAGCAACGCCGTGTAATGTTGTTTATTATTTTCCACTGGCTAGCCTAAAAAATGTATGAAAGTAGATCTGTCAAAATGAGTTTGACATCGATTTGTTATGTATTTTCCTCGGATATTCACTAACACGCACTCATATATCGCACCAATACAACCGGACGTGAAAATCTCTATAGAGATCTTCAAGCGTAATCTCACGAACTCTAAAATCCACCATCCATATATATAAATGAATAAGAAAAAGAAGAAGAACCAAAAAGGTATCGCGATATCACATCTACTTAAAAAGGTAGCGCGCGGTTTCACGCACACTTTTGTGCATCTGGAGAGCTCTATAAAATGTAATTGAAGGTGTCATATTAGACCGAGTTTAGGGACATATACCCTACTTTCGTTTCTTGATGAATATGAAAAACCGGAAATGGTTTCCGGTTTTCACCGGGATTTTCTAAATGAAATATTACCGGCCACCCTAAGCCTAAATATTAGAGCATTTCCAATCTGAATGCAACTTTCAACATGTTTTCAGCATTGGAGATTATGATTTTTCCACAGATTGCGAGACCATTTTTACTCAATACTAATTTCTGAAAGGGCGTATGAGTTTTCCCATATGAATTTTTCAAAAAATTCTAACCCTAAAACCGTTTATTGTTTAAAATTTATGACTGAGAAAAAATTGTAGAACATTTATTGGACTTTAAAAGAAAGAAATACACACTGAAAAAAATGGTTAAATTTAAGAAAAAAATAAATATATAAAATGTGAATTTATTTTCATTGTAAGGTACGATTTTTTTTTGTTGTGACCTTATGTCATAAAACAGTTTATAAAGGTTAATCCAAGATGGAGCAATTTAAAAAAAAAAGTTCCTGGTAGAAAAACGTTTCATGATTTTTTTTAACTTGATGAATTATAATGCATCATAATGTAACAATTATTGAATATGATTCTTAAGCTCATAACAAATCAAAATGATAACATCTTAAACGTAGCCGTTTTTGTTTTGCTGTTTTGAAAATTTGTATTTTCTCGAAAATAAGCCCTTTTCATAAGTTTCTCGTGATTTTCCGTCTACAGCGGTACAATGTCGAATATGTGCATAAAATTACCTGCAGGTCACTTTTTGACACCAAAAAGATGGACGAACTGTTCTTATGCAAAGGATGAGAAAATATTTTTTTTTTTCAGTTTATATTTTTTCCTTTAAAGTCCAATGGACAGTTAGTCTCAGACACAGTTATTTTTTTTTAATTCGTATGTGGAAACACGTACGCCCTTTTCAAAAATTAGTCTTGAGTCAAAATGGTCTTGTGACCTGTGGAATAATCATTATCTCCCAAATTGAAGGCATGTTGAAAGTGTTATCAAAATCGGAGAGGCTTGTGCCAAGTCGCTTGCTCATTTGACAAAGAATTGAGCCGTAAGTATTCTATTCCATCCCCACTACGTCTCTAAAGACGAAGATTTAAATAAATAAAAAATAAATAGATTAAAATTTAAACAAAAAAAAACGTTAAGTAGATCTCCCGTAAGTCCATAAATTAATAATATTGTTGATAATGAGCCTTTACGGTGAAAGGACAAGCACTACGCTGTCCATAGAAGCATATCAGTCCCATCTGAAAAAAGAGCAAGCCGAGCGGTCGTTTATTTCTCCGTAGACTCTCATGGATGGGACAACCTAGCATTGGTATTTTTCACGATATTTTCTGAACAGAACATGTAACTTTTAGTGCATAGTGTAAAATGCTGATAATTTACTATCGATTTGAATGGATAACTCATCTTTGATCCACATGGGACTATAATGCTTTTATAGGTAGTACGGGTTTCTGAAAATAAATAGATTTCTGTGAGTAATATTCCGCAGCAATAATTATTTCAATTCATTTCCCTTCATTCCCCGTCAATAAAGGGAAAGCTTACTATGCCTTCAATAATAGAAAACGAAACCCCCGGTCAATTACACTTTACATCACTTCGATCGACACAATGCACTAGATTTCGATTAACTCTCAGGCTCTCAATTACTTCCTCACTGACACAACGGATACCCTACTTACGATGAGAGGCCCGTCTAGAACCCCGATCCGTATACTGAATGGGCTAGGGGGGACGGACTTCGAGAACCTAACTGTATCCTGCCACGTATAAGCGGCGCAATTTACTACAGTATATGCTCAACTCGAAGCGCAAAACCAGTTCCTGCTGCCTTCAAATTCGCAATTGGCCGCCGTTGTCGGCCGAGAGCCGTCGATTGCAATTTCCAGTTCCGGTGTTGTTTTTCCCTCCTCTGCACTTATCCTTTATTGTGTTCATGCAGCTGTCCGAAGCTGAGAGCTGCTTGGGAAAATTGTAGGACGCTGTTTGCGAATGCTCTTTGTTACCCATTTTGCACGAGTGCATTTGCAAACATAAGTGAATAAACAGTCCGGTGCAGCTGGCTGGTCTACAACTTGTTTGAAGAGTGTAACACGGCTATGTATGGTCTATTGAACTACATACGTAGCTACCTGGATGCAAGTATGATTATACGTCCCATTGAATATGTATAGCTAATTCCATTTTCTCCTCGTCGTCTATTTGCATACACATTCTATGCGGGTCAACTTTTAGCATCAACAACATGCCGGTTTGACACCGATTGGTGAATTTTCCGCCTGTTCATTGAGTTCGTCCCTGGATCAAAACTACCGCGCGTCGTGAGCCATCAATCAAGCATGTAACAGTAGGATTATGATGCCCCATTAGGTTCTGAACTTTAAAGTAACCTTCCAATTTACATGCATCTAGATTTAAACAGAGCCCATTTCCCCCTACCTGGCAACACTGACACCACGTCTTGCTTTCCCGTTCCCAGGTATTCGACATCCTCTGGAGCGACCCGCAACACAATGAAGGCTGCCGGCCCAACTCGCTGCGAGGTGCCGGCACCTATTTCGGTCCGGATGTGACCAACAAGTTCCTACAACGATACAAGCTGCAGTATCTGGTTCGGTCGCACGAGTGCAAACCCGATGGGCACGAAATCATGCACGGTGGCAAGGTACAGCTTTAAAACTCGTGCTGCAAGGCTGCGTCCTCAACGTAAACCGGCGGTGGAATTATGCAACGCTAATAAACCTTTCTGTTTTACATTTAGGTCATCACGATATTTTCCGCCTCAAACTATTACGAAATTGGCTCAAACAAGGGAGCGTACCTCAAGCTGGACCCGCAGCTGGATACTCACTTTGTGATGTACACGGCGGCGGCATCGAAGACACGCAAACTGACCTTCCGGCAGCGCGTTGGACTGGTGGAAAGCTCGGCACTGCGGGAGCTGGCAGCACGGTTGCGTGAGCGGCGCATGGAACTGGAGCGGGAGTTCACCTCCCGGGATCCTCAGAAAACGGGTGAGTCACGTTATGAATGGATGGTGGGTGCATGTGGGCGCCGCCCATGGCACAGTATTAGAAAGTCGAAGGCGGTGCGTTCTATTCCCGGGGTGGTTTAGGAAATCTTTCGGGTAGGAAATGGTTTCCACTTTCCTGGGCAATAGAGTATCATTATGTAAACGATATAGTGGTTATCTCCGTAAAAGTTGGTTTTTTTGATCCTTAAGGACTGTGCATTGATGAAAGTAACGGGTGTTCAATAAAAAATAAGATTTTTTTCAGTCATAGCTAGTAAAAAAATTTTTTTTTTTTCAATGAATTCAGTATTTTTTATTAAAAACATAATGTTTATTCTTCAAAAAAACGTCAATGAATATTGGAGAAGGGACCCTGGTGAGCCGTACGACGCAACTTAGTCGCGATGCTCTCACAAGAGCGTTGGACGGTATTGAATTCATTCTCATTTTTTATTGAACACCCGTTAGACACTCTTTTCTCCAAGGAAAATATGTATTATCGAAAAAAAATCATAAGTTAACTTTATATAAATGAAAATCAACATACATATGACCGATTTCACGTGAGTTTGAATGTTTACTTCTCATTTCTGAAGAACGCTCGGACTTTTCTCTTCATATCGCCTATTAGATTCTGCACAACTTTCTTCTTAACTTTTCGTTGTGCTGCAGACCAACTTTTCTTGAAGCATCCAACAGAGCTTGCTTCTCTTCCATCTTTCTTAGGATGCAGTTCAGGGCAGTTTGGGGGATTTTGGAATTTTTCGACAAAATCGACTTTTTTCTTCTTGAGTTTCTACAACATAGCAGTAATTTTCGACTTTGATTGTGCCCGTTGTGAAATACGAAGAACTCTTCAATCCACAGAAGCAAATGGCTTGCCACACCAAAACCTTTTGGAGACGACGTGTAGCAGCTGAAAATCAATATTAATTTGTAGGGTATTTGACGATACTTCTGAAATCAGAAGCCACCATCTTGAATTTCAAGATGGCGTTGAATATCGATTAGATGTCACCCCGATTCCAAAAACATCCACATTGATGAAATTTGACAGTATTTCACACTTTTTTTCTGAACCAAACCCGTCATGTTAGATTTTTAAATGGCATCAAACATTGGTGTCTGGCCTCTAGACGGTACTGGGATATCGAAAATATCCTCATTGATGGTTTTTTTTTACAGAATTTCCCACTTTTTCTGAAACCAGAAGTCTCGATCTACGATTCCAAAATAGCGTCGTCTTTCGATCATCCTTCTCTAGACATCATCCCGATTCCAAAAATACCTATATTGATGGGTATTTGATAGTATTTCCCACTTTTTTTAAGCAGGAAGCCGCCATCTTGGATTTCAAAATGACTTAGGATAACGACTTTCAGCCTCCAGAAGTCACCCATATTTTAATAAAGTACCCCTATTGATGTGTCGGCATCAGAATTTTCCATTTTTTCTTAAACCGGCTTAAACGACGTAGGATATCAATTTTTAGCCTCCAGACGTCACCCGACTAAAAAAATTTATTATATATATGGGTATTTGACCCACTTTTTTTTCTGAAATTGGAAGCCACCATCTTGGATTTCAAAATGCTGACGGATACTGATTTTTATTCTCTAGACGTCATCCCGATTTCAAAAATACCCATATCGATGGGTATTTGACAGTGTTTTCCTTATTTTCTTGAACCGGAAGCCACCATCTTGGATTATTTTTTTAACTCTTTATTTATTCCAAATTCAAAATAAATTACATTTCAATTTCACCTAGTTGCTCCAGCTACTACAGTAACTTACCAGCCTTAATTGTTATGATATATATCTAAGTTTTTTACATTGTTCCTGCCTTGGCAATTCAGTATTTTAAACAGGTTTTGTTTTTAAACCAGCATGTCTGTATAAGAATTGCCATCATCTTGGATTTAAAAATGGTTTCGCATATATAATTCCAATCTCTAGACGACATGCCGATTCCAAAAATACAAAGTAAAAAATCGGTTCCAAAAATACATTTACTTAGGATTACGTCTTTTGGCAACATATTGGGGGTGCGATTTCAAAAAAAAAAAACCAAAACCGACCACGTTACGAAAAGTGATCAGGTTTTCACCACTTATAACTCTGTCAATAAAGGATAGATTTTTATTCTAAATGAGTCAATCGATTGGCAATTTTTCTACAAATCCGCAAAAATGAACACTTTGTCAATTTTCAATGAGTCACTATTGAAAATTATACAAATGTCCAACAGTTTCAAAGATGATCAGAATTATCACCGATTGCCTGCTTAAAGCGCTTTCTCTTACAAAGATTTCAAAATCAAATTCCATCCGGTCTCGCCGAACGGTGCTTATTCAATGACCGTGTATGGTGGTGTGGGGTCGGTCGTCATCAGCAGCATTGTTCTCCAGTACACAACGAAAGACTGCCCGCAAGCAGCGAGCTGCAACGCACATGAGCGTCCATTCATCGAAGAAGGAGGAAGAAGCCGCATCGCTACTGATCGGATTCAGTAGCTTTCCGTGAGTCGTTGTGGGTCATCTATGCCAAGCGCGTCACCCTCGTTTCAAACAACATATAGCTCGCCAGCCTCATCCGTATTGAACACCCTAATAGCTCATCATTGCTCAACCATCACGACAAAACGGTCCTTTTCAGAACCACCATAAGTTTGTTAGTTTTAATCTAACATACGATGTATTTTTAAGGCAACATTGGGGGTGCACTTTCAAAAACCAAAGTCGGTTGTGGCATGAAAGTGGACTGATGTTGATCCATAGATGATGGATTTTAATTCTTAATACGCCAATCGCCCCCAAAGCTCTTGTAACTAGCAACCAATGACCGAATACCACATGACTTTGTCAATTAATCAGAAACACTTTGAATTAAGGTAAAGTTTTCTCCAGGATGCTAGAAAAACGCATAAAAATCTCGAATTTATATGATTTATCACTTTGAAGTATTGTTTTGTTAAACCATCATTTAAAAATATTCCGTTTCTTCATTTCGGAAATGAATCGTTTTCTTAATCCAAATGTCTATGTACAGGCTAGTATCGGTCACAATCGTTATTGACACAAACGACTTAGACAGTTTTTGATTGATTTTTGACACTGTGAGGCCAAGCATCCACTTTTTTTTTTAATAAAGTGGCCCTAATCTTTCTACGTGGCATATGGGCAGTCACTTAATTTTTTACGTTAAGAAATCTGAATGAAAGATTTCAATTTCATCAATTTTAAATTAATTGGGGTAGCACCGTTTAAGCAAAGTCGTCATTTGCTGGCATATGGAAGCTAAAATCATGGAGAAAGTACTACGACTCTTCTTAGAGGAAAAATATAAATGAGAATAGTGATTGAATGTGGGTCACACCTGTTACATGTTCCGAGAAACAGTATCATATAGATAATGTCACAGCGTAGGTACCTACATCAAACATGTTTGAGTGCGTACAGTGGATACAAAACGAAAGGGAATACACATCAACAACAACGACATCATCAACAGCAGCTACAATTTGATTGCTCCGTCAATCGGTTTACTGCTCTGACTGGGTTCCGACCTTCAACTGTACAAGCGCATGAGAATATGGGATATTGCCAACAAATAGAGTAATCGATTCCTTGCACGAAGAAGGGAAGGGATCCGTCGTATACGAGCGATAGCTTGATTTTCTGTGATTCGTGGTTTCCGGTTGATGGTACATATTTCACTATCATCCAGACACCCAGCAATTTCTTCACGTATTTATTCCACGATTACCATCCTACTGGATTTTACCTTTTTAAAGTGTGCGACTATCACGGATACGAGCGTTTGCCTGCTCTCAACTTGTTCTTGAAGAACATCCACTGTTATGGATTGAGAGTAAGGGGAAACGGCCTAAATACCCCTAATTTGGGCCCATACATAAATTCAGCAATCGACTAAATTTTCAATAGCGACCAAAAATATCCATTGAAAACGTCCAAATGACGCGTTCATCTAGATAAAATTGATTAATAGCAGTCTTATAGCAAATAGCAATCTAAGATTCATAGGCCAACATAAGAGCCATTTCCTCTATCTATGTCAACCAAAAATTAGCCAAACTGCGCCCATTGGATATCTCAGCCTGGTAGCGGTTTCAGAAAACATGTTATAGGTAAGTGCCAGTAAGTAGGGTGACGACATGTAGAAATTGGAACAGTTACATCTGTGCTCAGCTTAGAAAATGTCATTACAGTCGACCATCAGACCTATAAAATGGCTGAGATGTCGTCACTCTTCTTTTTTTTTATTGGTTATAAGGACGAAAGGTTGGTTTATTAATTTATTTCTTCATCTCGATTTTCAATACAAATTGAAAGAACGGTGGAAACATGGGGTTTATATCCATCATACAATTGATTTGACACTCATCAATAAATAGGATTTGCGTGTGTTGTTTGTAAGAACGACCATCATTCACTTAGCATAAGACGATTTTTCAAAAAATGATGCTATCAGCTATCAAAACCGATGATCCAAAACAGTACAACATGCGTCCATTAATTGTGATTAAAAAATAACGACGGCAGTTAACAAAACTAATGCTCTAAACCAATGAGAGTTTCCACCAAAAAGCAAAAGTCCAATGATGTCCAGAAATAATTCAAAATGACGCCAACAATCAAAAGGATCGATCCTCCCAACCTGACGAAAACTTCTTATGAGTCCAATGCTCCAAAAATCCAAAATTTACTTCGGCGCTAATAGTTCATTTGACCAATTAAAAAAATATATAGGCACCAACAGCTATCAAGACCGGTGTTCGAGAGACGCCAGTGCTCAAAAGGACTTGACCTAAAGTAATATCATAACCGTTTTTCTGAAACTATTCGAGTATATTTCGAGAAGTTATATTTCTCAATATATTGATTTCATCCTAACGTTACCTCAATGTTATATCACAGACAAGCAGACACAACACATTGAACATTTATCATTGTAAGCCCTACCACCATCTGTCGTATATACTTTGATGGGCAATACACTCAACAGACGGTTGTAGTGTGTAATCATCAAACGCTAAGGATTGATTATGTGCACCACAAGTGGCGGTACTACCAACTAAGAAACATTTAAATAGACTATTAAAACAATTCAATGAACGTTTTAAGAGTGTTCTGTCTGCTTGTCTGTGAGAAGACCTTCACTATCGCAACTTCGAGTAATCTGCGAAAGTACTTGCACTTTTCTCAGGCACTTTTGATCTAACTGCAATTACTCTCTCATACTCGAAATGTGCCACGACCAAATTGGCACAACGACGCCCTATACGCTCTCTGACCGAAGCGCAGGGTTCTACATATTCGAGAAGTTTTTCCGGAAAAATTTACTCATTTTGTGAACGCAAAAAAAACCGTTCTGATATTCGTGAACAAAAAATCACGATAGGCTGAACTACTAGTTCTTTTGAATTCATAACTTAGTTGATCGATTAAACCAATTTTTCATTAACTTGCTTCGTTCACGCCTGTTCAGCGCGACTAGCGTTTTCGTAACGCTAAGTGGAATAAAAAATATTGCATTGGGGAAATGCAGGTAATGTCAGCCTAAGAATCCCTAGTTTGGGCCCATACATAAATTCAGCAATCGACTAAATTTTCAATAGCAACCATAAATATCCATTAGTAACGTCCCAATAACGCATTCATCTAGATAAAATTGATAAATAGCAGATTTTTAACGATGGTCCCAATCTTAGATCCATAGGCCAACATTAGAAACATTTCCCCTATTTTGCCTCCAATTAGATTCCCAGCACACAAAATATTCACACCGTTTTCAGCAAACATTGGTTCATTTCGATGCTACAGTTTCATGTAGCGAGGGCGCATTCTAGGGTGGTGTATCGAATAATCGGTTTGTTTACCTGCTATTCCCTTTTATTCCCTTTGGACTTTGATGTGTGAACATATGTTTTCAACTATCAAATATTTTCACATTAGTCTAAAAACCAAAGCAATCCGCAATGTAATCATGATTTCATGATACCATAAACCCATTATTGTGATTTTCGTTCCTGTAATCAGGGTTCTGCATTTTCTAAACGAAGAAAAGATAATTAAATCTCCGCAGAATCGTTTAATTTCGGGCAAAATATTGATAGGTATTTGACATTTTTTCCACCATTTTTTCTGAAATTGGAAGCCAACACATTGGATTTCAAATGCCGACGGATATCGATTTTTATTCTCTAGACGTCATACCGATTTCAAAAATATCCATATTGTTGGGTATTCGACAGTGTTTTCCGCATTTTCTCGAACCAGAAGCCAACATCTTGGATAATACCAATATTGATGGGTATTTGCCAGTATTTCCCACTTTTCTTTAACTGCAAGCCGCCATCTTGAATTTCAAAACGGCGCATATCAACTTTCGATCTCTTGACTTCACCCCGATTCCACAAATACCCATATTGATTGGTCGGCATCAGTATTTCTCACTTTTTCTGAAATCGGAAGCCGTCATCTTGAATTTCAAAATGACCTTCGGATGTCGATTTTCAACCTCCAGACTTTCCTTTGGTTTGTTTTTTTCCGTCGATCTTGTTTTCCGTGCTGAGCACCAATGCTACCGACGTGCCAGGAAGGCAGCTCCCACACCTGGACCCTACCTATCGACCCATCAACTCATGAACCGGGGACCAACGGCTTTACTTCCCATCCGAAGGAAGGCGTGATCAGAGATGTTATGCCTCAGAACATCCCGGCGGCGCCGACTGGGATTGAACCCAGGCCTGCTGGGGTGAGAGGTAATCACGCTTACCACTACACCACCGGCGCCGTTAACCTCCAGATTTCATCGCTGATTAAAACATACTTATATTAATGGGTATTTGACAGCATTTTCCACTTTTTTTTCCGAAATTGGAAGCTGCTTCTTTGGATTTCAAAATGACGACGGAAATCGATTTTATTCTCTAGACGTCATCCCGATTCCAAAAATACCCATATTCATGGGTATTTGACTGTGTCTTCCGCATTTTCTCGAACCGGAAGCCACCATCTTAGATTTCAAAATGATGTGGCATATCTAATTCCAATCTCTAGACGACATGCAAATTCCAAAAATACCTATATTGATACGTATCTGAAATTGGAAGCCACACACTTAGTTTTTTTTTTTCTACCGAGCTCGGCTGTGCAAATCTCGGTAGCAATAAGTTTCACTGAGATCTCAGCAAAAGTGACATTTAATTGCTGAGTCTCGGATAATGCTTAGCTGAATGTCAGCAAACAAATGAAATGTTTGCTTAGATCTCAGTAAAACTTTTTTTGCCGAGATTTGTACATCCGAGCTCGGTAGAAAAAATTTAGTGTGCACCATTTTGGATTTCAAATTGGCGGCGGAATTAAATTTTCATTCAGCATTTCCCACTTTGTTTTAACTGGAAGCCGCCATATTTAACTTTAAAATGGCATCACATATCGTTTTCCAAACTCTAGACGTCACCCCAATTCCAAAAATACCCAAATTGATGGGTAATCAAACCACCCGTCAATGATAAATTTGACATCCACGTGCACAGATCTATGCGCATGCGCTTAAATGAACCGAGTGAACAAAACAGAAGTCAGAAAACCAGCGCGAATTTGATTCGAACAGCTTCGCTTCAATGCGAAAGTAAGCTCATTTGACCATGGAAGACGAAATGAACAAAAGTCAAGCCAAAACAAACAGCATGAAAACTGATCGAAAGTGGTTCTGTTGATGTTGAAGGGGATATGCTCGAAGAGAAGACAGAATGACTTTCAATTGAAAAAGATGGTTGACAGTAACGTCGTCGCTTGACGATTCTCAAATGTAAGTGACTTGCAGTCGTGAACTTGGATTTAATGCAAAGCTGCAGCTGCAGCTGTCATTTACAGGTTGTTGTCAAACTTTTCTCTACTGAATGCACGGATTCGCCGAGAATAGCGTATTGCTTAGTAATGCATTCAGCTGAGCTGTATCGTCAGAATGGTGGTGGAGTTCATCATGCTGGCCGAAGTCCTCGAAAGAAAGGGTGAGCATTGAACGTCCTATTCCAAAGCGGCACCAGTTGTAGAGAAAACTTTAAGAACCCAGAGGCGGTGGGTATGTTTTCTGCTAGGACCCTACAAATAGCATGGGTGGGAATGTGACCAAACACCGGTGTGGCGAGCATCGGTACACCCAACCGAGGGATGTAAGATTCGCTTACAATTATGTGGGATTCATCATCAGAGGATGTTAGTGGAGACCGCATGAACCGAGGATGCGATATACCTAGCTGCGGTCCAATGCAAGAAAAGTGGATACCGAAAAATGTAGAGTGTATTAAAAATTTAAAATTAAAGGTAAATTAGTTATGTACTTTGACTATATGTTTTTAGTATTACTTCTACGTGAAGTCAACGATTTACATAGTTGAAGATGCTAATTTCAAATAACAGACTGTAGTGGTAATTTTTATACGATAGATGGAGTAGATGAAAGCATACACACTTAGATTTTTTCGCCGAGATGGGCACCACCGAGCAGCTCGGCATTTTATTTTGCTGGATCTCAGTGAAAAACTTGCCGAGATTCAGCTAACAAACGGGAATTTTGCCGAGATCTCAGCTAACAAACATATTTTTTGCTGAATTTCCAGCAAAATAAAATGCCTAGCTGCTCGGTGGTGCCCATCTCGGCGAAAAAATCTAATGGCGGTAAGCTCCAACTCGGATTAACTTTTAATACCGTCCCTGTTTGGATGATCTGCGAATTGTTTGCATAGCATCGTGTTGAATAACTCTGATGTCGACATCAAAGCAGCCGGACATTCTTGATTGGGATTTAATCCGAGGATAATACCGATTGGAGCTTACCGCCATAAGTGTGTAGAGTTGATAGTTCCGTTAGAGTACGGCAGTGTGAAGATTGTATATAGATATTAGAAAAGCGAGCTAGGACAACTTTTAAGGAAGGTACGTCGAGATTTGGTGTTATCTCGAAAAAAAATTTTTTTTTCCAAAAATCGACTTTCTGGGACTGAATTTTTTCATGAGTTCTATATGGAATATAGAAGATTGATGAGTCGGCTTCTAAAACTGTTCACAATTGTCTCCAACCTGCTTGTATATCGAATTAAACCACCAATTAGGATCTAATACGAAATAATTCACTAGGGTGGTCCAATTATTCTTCATTAGGGTGGTCCAAAAATATATGAAAAACCACAACTTACCATCAGAAATTTCTAAGATATCTTGAATTGCGTTAATCTGTTTTTTTTTGGAATCATGAGTTTTACACAAGAGGATCATTTGCCTGAAAAAATGAAAAAAATACTTGTTTTATACTTTGCCATATATTTCCTTATTAGCTACACCAAATCAGATTTCCTGGTACTCTTATAACCATTTTTTACAAACTGTCGTACTATTCTCTACCAGTTCTCTGCTTGTTGTCTTCTTCAAACGCACTACTGATTGATCATACATCCTCAGATCGCATCCTTTTTTATACTAAAGCATAGGTAGAAAAAGCCAAGGTAGAAAAGTTTACGTAGAAATAAGTACTTGAGACCGTTGCTTGCCTGTAGGAGAACACTCTTAGTGTGTGTTTTTTTTTAATTAATACCCAAAAGGAAGCCAGATAAACAATATGCTTTATGCGGGTACTTTTTTGGCACCTCTATAGGGTAGGAATTTAAAAGAAACGCATATAAGGGTTGTCCCGTATTAGGTGGATATGTTAAAAAGTCATTGTACTTTCGTCAGATTGTACTGTTAACTAAACAGCACTAACGGTTGTCCTGTACAATTTTCGGAATTATTCTACGATTTATGTCTGTCTATGCTTCTATTTTACGTGGTCTCAGATACTAAAAAGTAATATCATCAAACGTTTTGAAGTTTGGATTCTTAAAAATTCCAAAACACAACATGATGATATTTTCAGATACATGCGTTTGGTAAAAAGTAATGGTTTTTACATACCTATTTTGATTTTTGGACCACCCTAATGAAGAATAATTGGACCACCCTAGTGAATTATTTCGTATAAGATCCTAAATGGTGGTTTAATTTGATATATAAGCAGGTTGGAGACAATTGTGAACAATTTTAGAAGCCGACTCATCAATCTTCTATATTCCATATAGAACTCATGAAAAAAATTCAGTCCCTGAAAGTCGACTTTTGAAAAAAAAAAAAAAATCAAGATAACACCAAATCTCGACGTTTCATGCATTTTTAAGACATTTGGCATCAAAAAAAAATTCGATTTCCGAAATTTCATGTACCCCCCCCCCCCCCCCTTGGGAGATTTTTGAGAGTGAAAAAAGTCAAACTTTGACGCGTTTGCGTCACTTCTAAATCATGTCCGATTTAGCTCAAATTTTTTTTTTTATAATTCGTTTATTTTGCCAGGCTCATTTGCTGTAGCTTTGCGGAACCGATGAGCTCAAATTTTGCATAGGGTCATTTTTTGAGGCAATAAACATTTTGTATATGGTTTGTTAGCGAAATTTGATGGTCAATTTTTTCCCATAAATTCATTGGCAGTCTAATAGGCATGATACCGGCGGCACCGACTGGGATTGAACCCAGGCCTGCTGGGGTGAGAGGTAATCACGCTTACCACTACACCACCGCACAGTGGTTGAAAAGTCCATTTTGACGCTCTTAATTAATAGCACCATGGAGAGTGGATTTAGAGTAATGACGTCTTAAGCAAAGTTGATGAGTATGACATACTACATCTTTTGAAGGCATGGGTTTTGTAATTAATCCCCGTGCTGGTTGACGTATGCTGGCGGTCGGACGTACGTTGGTGTCTCTGTTAGAGTGTCGTGTATTTAACCGTATAGTGCTTAATTGTTTGGAAATTATTTTGGTCAGCGTATGTTCCTGGCAAGCATGAAAACCGTGGAAAGTGATTGGAATCCAAAATCCGGGATTGTTGATAGCATTAGAGGTCAATTTAGTTGCGATTTTGAGTGCTTATCGGCGTGGCTCGAACATGGAAGCTTTCCGCCTGATGATAGTGTTAGTGTGTTTATTTAAAAGTTTTAACCTGATGTACTACGATACAATCGGTTTTCTCCTCCTTGCTGTGTGCGTTTGTGTTGCAAAACAAAGCAACGGTCTTCGGTGTGATTGTGTTCGTATAAGAAAAAGTTATTAGTGAGTGTGTAATGCTGCCGTACAAATCTTGAAGAGCGGCCGATAGTTAGCTGGCGAGATTATCATCTCATGCGTGTTGTGACATATGCTGACAGCAACGTTCAACTTCATGTGCGATATTATAAAGCATCACGATGGCGATAAGTGGCATGCTGTGTTTACCATGATGGAGAACTTGGTGAGAATGTTCCATTACAACCATTTTGATTTGCTGTTTTTTTTTAATATTAGGTATTGACGTTTCCCTTCTAGTTCCCGATTTTTTTGTTCAACCTCTTGTTTGATCGCTTTACATACCATGCTACTTTATTGTTCCCAGCATCCATAAATTACGTCATGAGTTGCTTATTATAAATAAATTATCCCTTCTTATTTTCACTACGCTTTGCCTATAACATGGGCTGTTTGCCACAGATTTCTAATATCTCCATCGACTCTTCTTAAAGCATGACGTACTGAATGGATGGCCCCTTTTGATGCTGCTCGGCCTACTATTTTTTTCTGTTTGTGTATGTTTTTCCCCAAGACGATGTAAATGTAGTTGTTTCGTGTTGCTTTTGACTCATGACTAGTAGAGGAGAACGAGCGGTGTGAAACTGGTCGTCCCTTTCTTTTGCTCGTGTTTGTAAGGCAGAACGTGGTGGACGAACTACTCAGTTTTGAAACGAATTAGATTCTTCCTCTTAAGCTGGGTTTAAACAGGGCAAGTGAATTGATCAAGTCAGTTGAATTCAACTGACTTGAACGCGAATTGAACGTGTAAACCATGCCATTCAACTGACTTGATCAACTCACTTGAATTGAAAAAAGTTGAACCAGGCTCCACTTTGCAAGCCAATTGAATTCAACTGAGTTGATCATTTGACTTGCCTAGTCTAAACCCAGCATTATTGACCTGAGTTTCGCATAGCATAAACTTTTATGTGCGTGGTGCTCCAGAGCTGCAGTGTACGGGAGCTTTTTAACAAGTGTTAGCAGAATGACCGACGGTGATTGTAAGAGCTAGATTAATGATTTTCCATTTCCCTAATAATTATTTCACATCACTTCTGACCAGATATTATTTTCATAGGGTGTCGATAAGGTTTTTGTTTTAGTACTTGATATTGTAATTAAATGGAATACATGATTATTTAACATTAATAATTCTCATTATGTTCCAGTCAAATTAGAAATCCGTTAGCCAACGATGCCAATTTATTGAATTATTATTTTACAACATACTGAACAATACTACACAAAAAGCATTATTTTCTATTGGCCTGGCTTAGCTGTAAATATTTTGATTTCTTGAATACAATTTTTCAGTTCAACAAACCTGCATATATTTGTCAAATTAAGTTTATTTGTCATTTCCTTGATTTTTCGTTCAAATATTAATTTGAATTTTAATAGGTAGTCGCCAGGGACGTCAAGTGATCTAATGCCCGCCTTAATTGAAGACACTAACGTGTACGAGGTATACCCCGGATTCCATGGCCGCTACAAGGTTGTCTGTTGAAAATTATACTTATGCATCAAATTGTTCAAAATCAATGTTTCTCTAAAGTTGCAGGCAACAAATTATTGTTACGAAAATTAATTCTTTAACAACAAATGTTATTTTTTTTTTTGGTTGAAATGTTTATTTTTTTAATTTTTTATTTTTTACATAATTTTTAAGTCAACAAACCTGGATGCGGTTGAAGAATAGATTTTTTATTTTGATGTTTTATTTTTCTCATTTTTAGAGTAAAGGTAATGATTCGGTATTTTAAAACATTAATACTTTGCTTTCAATATGAAAACATTTCAAACAAATACTAATCAAAACGCTATTGTGTCATAATTATATTAATAAATCTTCTCACGGTAGTAGCACATTGGACCCCTAGTGGCTTTAGATGGGATTGATTACAATACTTCAGAAGTAAGTGCCGATCTTGATCCCATATTGAAATGTGGGTAAATAGAGAATATTTTTAATTATTTCATTCTTCTTTTTCAATCGTTGCTATAATGTCATCTTTTATTTTTTTTTTATTTCTAATTATATGATATTAGCTTTTTATATTCAATTCATGGTAAAGCATTTTAGATCATCCAGGGCAGCTGTAGGAGGGATTCCGTTTCCTAGTTATCGGATTCCAATAATTAAAATATTGATAATCAATGACAGCGGAATGATTTTATTTTTTTTTTTTATTTTCAGAATTATGTTTATATGTTAATGTTTATACATTAAATAGTATCCTTAGTAAATATAATGTCCCATATACAAATAACCTCATTTTGCGATCTATTGATACATTACTTTAGTATTATCATCATGAAATCATATTGAATGTTTCTTTATCGTATCCCATTCTGTTGTTTATTATCATTATATATATTGCACATGAACATACAGATTAATGAGTCCCCTTATATGTGGATCTTGAATATTATTACATACGTTATATTGTTTTACAACCTGTAATATTTCTGGAGCGCGCTAGGCGTTGATTTATCTAAATATAGCTTGATAACAATGCATTTACAGGATGAGATAAGGAAGGCATCATTTTATTGTTCACTTTATTGTATTTTATTGTATTGTATTACTCATAGAAATTAAAACTAAGCAGATGAAGCAGAGGAAGCAACAACAATACTTAATATTATATGCATATAATTATTATACAGTTACCCTTTTTAGACAAGATGCTACCAACGACCAATGATTTATAAATAACAAAACTTGTTTATTTTTTTTATATTTTGCATTTCACTGCATATATTATATAAATTATACATTGCATGATATACTATTAGTATTAGTTTAATATTTCAGTTTACCCAAGCAAGTCATCGAAATGAATATGAAGTTGAAGAAGCAGAGGAAATAAAAACATTAGATAATATTATATGTTTATAATTATTAAACATGTTATTTCTCGTCATGTTAGTTATTCATCACAATTTTGAGCATTATTGTTAGTATCATTCGAGCAAAATATATTTAATTGGTTAATATATCCTATACATTTCAGTGTTGCATCCACCTGCCATTGTGAGCTGAGGAGGTATAGAGCTGCATCTTATTATATGTAAAATACTTCTTCATTGCAGTAGCAACTATATTATCCATATAAATGTATTTGATTATGTCATATATTAATGCTCTGATATATTTCATTTCTCCATTGCATATAATTTCATTATATAAATAAATACTGGGTTGGGAGGGAGCATCAGGGTATCATTCAAACTGAAACTGGACGATGGTATGATTGACAGCCGGAGTCTAGGAGGGAATAAACACTATCATTTTCTTTATCCTACCGATTTGATTGTGGTGGTGTGAATTCTACTCCAACAGATTCAGGGCGATTGACGCGCCCTTCTCAACAAACCATCCAGTAGGAAGCTTAATAAGTATTGCGAATTGTGTTATTCGATTTGTTGGAGCGTATCGTTGGAAGGAGATTCTTAAATTCCCGTGGATTTCGCGTAAGTGTCTCTGCTTACGGGTCCGCCCTTCCGTTTTTGGCCCTTCATACAGCGATATAGTGAATTCAGATCGGTAGCTCAGATTGATCTTGCTATTAAGTGGAGCTGCATACAAGACAAGTCTTGAAAGGATGGTGGCTACCTTACATACATACATACATGGGTTTTGTAATTAATCCCCCTAAAAGTGAAATGGAAAATTTTTGTTTTCACAATGTCGAGATAAATGGTTGATGTCTTCAGCAAAGTTGTAGAAAAAATGGTTACAAACAACTTTGCTGAAGACTTAAATGTCGTAATTCCACTCAAATTGAGATAGAGAGCGTTGTTTGATGACGGACCCCCAAAAACACGTTTTTCATAAAAACATATATTTTCTTTAATTTTAGGTCTTCACTATGTTCAACAAAGTTGATTGATATACTAAAATAAACATCGAGCATCTCAAAACCATAATGCTTCGCGACAATACAGGACTACTTTTTCGCATAATATGGAAATAGTTTCCGAGGTTAATGTTCAATATCAAATATACAAATGATGGTGGCGATTTATTGTGCTGTGGAAGAGCTTGGGGTAAATCCATGATTTATTAGTAGTACCGCCATCTGTGGCGCACATAGTTAATTCTCTTGCGTTTGACGTTTTCACACTACCGCCATCTGTTTAGCGTACTACCCGAGCAAAGTCTGAAGCGAACCCCACACAGTAAGAAATATTGTCAATACTTACAAGTATTGACAATAATATTGATGATGTGAATACAGAAATATTGTCAATACCGATGTATTGACGTCAATATAAAATGTATTGACAATACGATTATTGTCAATAAAAGCCATCGTGTACGGTCCACATTTGATTTTGCGTCAATATGCCCATCAATATTTGCATCGATATGATTGTCAATATTTTTGTCCGTGTGGTGCTTGCTTGAGATCAAATGGAAATCTAAATTTCTTTTGTGATTTCGCTGATAATGACTACTCACGTTGCTGTCGTTTTGGTCATTTTACCGGTTAAATCAAAACTGAGAGCAAAAATCTTCCTGTTCATCAAATTGAAACCTATTTCTGCTATCAGTGAGAGCAAACTGAAAACTAAATTTGATAAAAAAAATTTCCTGTTGATAACAAAACAAGTATTCAATTTGATGTTATGCTAAGGCAATGAAAACAAACCCGCAACAACATTTTTTTGAAGAGCAAATGTTCAGCAAAATGAAAACAAAATTTGGTATCAAATTTGTGAATTGCGAAACTGAAATCAAATTATGATTTCAGTTTGACGTTGATATCAAAATTTGATTTTAATTTGCTGTCATTTTGATGCTGGACTGTGCTCGGGTACCCACCACAGTGTACTCAACAGATGGCGGTTATGATTTATCGACTGTAAAACAGAGAAGTATTCAATAAGTTATGTCTGTTTGTCTGTGCTATATCGCTAAACACCAACCCTAGGATAGAGCTGGAGGTACACATCTCTGGGGTATAAATTTGGATCAAGTTGCTAATTGGTTGATGTTCAATGTTTGTATGGATTTAGCACAGAGACTGCACGAGCGAATGATGAACTTGCGAAAAATAAAAAAATAAACAGATGTCCTATCTTGTCTTAGAGGAATAGCTGCAGTATTGCGTGGGCCACCAAAAGCATTCAAAATCCTATAGTAGAGCAAAAGAGAGTGGCTTAATTCTACCCACTATCAAATCTACAAATCTCGATTACCCCCTCAAAGGGACGCAGCAACCCCTGCAAACAATGAATCCGACCGCCTATCTGGCACAACCGGTAGCCCACCCTCGCACGCCAACACCACCATCAGATAGGGGAAATTTCTCCCTACCCGATAGCGGCACTAGCATGCGTGGGCGAGCCACCAGCCACGCCAAACCGAAGATCCAACAGCCTCGTTCCCTCGAAAAATCAATCAAGAATTGACCCTAGCTGGACACAAAAACATATATTTTCGTCAATTCAAATAAATTAACTAAAGATCGGAAATTAAAAAAAAATTCAAGCATAACTATTCAAATCGACGCATCCGCCCCCCTAAAACATCACCTCAATCGACGATTAAATCTTAAATATCCCCTACTAGCTGGTGCCGTCAGCTACCGTAAGTGAGCCAGTAGTTGCCACAATTCGTCGATTGAAGCAACCGAACACAAGATCAGACACGTCGACTGAAACAGTCACGATGGAGTGATGGAAAAATGCGGGAAAATTCAGCTTTACCATGGAGAAGAGAGGATGTGGGGGTGCAAAACATGGGGATCCATTAATCGTTTCGACTGCCCTCCGACACAACAAGCATACACGCGTGAATCATTTTATTTTTTTTTATTTTAATGTTGATGTTTTACAGTCCATGAACCATGTTTCCATTTTCGAGAACAGGTTCACGATATGAAGCACAACACTCATGAACTTTAATCACGTTTACCAGAACAAGATCATGATTTTCAGAACAGTGTTCACGTTTCTATAACATTTGTTGCCTTTGCTGGTGCCCGGTGCAACAATGTTCACGATTTCATGATTTTTATTAATGGTGTACTTTCCTAAACGAAACATTGACTTGTTCCGAAAACCGTGACTTAAGGATGATTTTTTTTCCCGTGCGAGCATATCCACCTTCACTAAATTGATTCGAATTTAACTCACATTTGAGTCGGTTTCATCGTCCGTGTATCGGTTGGGAAACATTTGCATTAAAGCACTTACGATCATTACCACGTTTAATAAGGTGCTGCTAACAGGTGCCATAAATTAGAATTTCGCCTGTAAAAACCTGTTCTCCCAGAAATGGAAAAACTTAGTACATATATTTCATCCCACTCAATGTTGCCGACGGGAATCAGTTACAAGTTCCCAAGATAGACCAAAGGAAATAATGTGAAACCAATAAAAACGGTGTAAAGTCGTTAGGACCAGATGGAACAGAGTAATTAAAACTAAAACTCTCAACAACAACAAAGTCATGCAAAGCTAAGTTGTTAAGCACCGCTGCGAGAAGGACAAAGCGAAAATTATGATTCAATTTTTTTGATTTTGGGGCTTAAAAAGGAGATTTCACCGGTTCGTCCTGAACTTTGAAGCAAATGTCACGTTCCATCAGCACATTTTCCACCGTGAAAATTTCCAAAACGGTGTGGCATTACGTTTCATGACTGCTGAATTTTAAAATAGCTTTTTTTTTTTTCCTTTACGAAGCACAACCGCACACAATACCTACCTAGCAACTCACACAAAGAACCCGCACATTTACGAGTGCAGTGGAGCTTAACCGAGTTTCCGCCTTCTGACGTTGTTTTTCGGTCCCTTAGGTCGTCTTCATCGTCCTTTTTAATGGCGAGCAAGACGATGCTGCTGGTTGCTATATTTTGTCGCTACTTTAGTGAGCTCACGACTTCCTCAAAATCCGCTCTTTTTTGCAGCTCCTTTCCGAAGCGAGCGTCAGAAAATTATGAAATAGGAAGCTATAAAACCGGAATGCTGTCGACACAGTCCTAGTGGCGTTCATTAAAATCCTCATAAAACAAAAACCGGAATAAGTCACTCCGCAGATTGATGTGTTGTTCATACAACAGTTTTCACGCTACACAACCCTTTTGGGCAAGGCGTACATATTGAGGAAGTAGCTTTGTTTCAACCATCCGGAAAGGACAGTCCAATTTTTACGCCGCATGGTCGACGGTCGTAAATTTTGCAGGACCCGGATACATGAGACGAACGAGAAGAGCAAGAATAAGATGTGATGATTTCTGATCCAAGCTTACTCCGGTCTTATAAACAAGGCACTCTTTGAAAAGCCCTCTTGGGATGATAACAAATGGTTCCAGAATGGATGGGTATGTTTCGTACTTCCCAGGGCTGCCGCCGATGTTGGAGTCAGTGGGGAAAGGGGAAAGGGGAAAGGGGAAAGGCATTTATTTTCTGCTAGTCTGTGACAATTTAATTCCGCACGCCCCTGGAGTAAAATAGTTTTATCACTCCTTTGACTGCTGATTTGGGAGGACAAAAGTGTAGCTGGGTTAATCGTTAGATTGCAAAGTTGAACCATGGGAACAGTTCAAATGAGTTCGTCTTATAATATTAAATATTTGCAGCATGTGACGAAATCTACACCCAACCGGGAAATGTAAGATTCTGTTACGGATTTGCATAAAAAGTATGCAGATTTGCAATGTTTCGTGACATTATCAGATTCTGAAATGTGGTCTCCGGAAGATTTTTAAAATATTTTTTTTTAATTTTAATGCTAGCGTAATTTTTTTCGAAAGTTTATTTCCATTGGCGTAGCTAGAAAATTTATCGGCAGGGGCTTAGGGGAGCCTGTTGATTTTTTTTTAATTTTGCTAAACTACGGTTAAATAAAAACTTGCGAAGATGCTTATTTTTGGGCAATTCTTTTCTGTGAAAAATAATATGAAATTGAGGCTTACTTTTACTTTAATGGTGAAGCAATAAATTTGATTATATTTATTTCATAGAAATGATTTGGACCTCGATTGAGGAGCCTTACAAACTTATTGAATTTGAACAAGCAATGATCCTTGCTTCAAGCTTTTTGTAATGAAATCACATAGCTTCCGGATGTCATAAATGTAATCATCTCAAACTTAAGAAAATGCTCAGAGTTAGGTAATTCCATGAGTTTTGTAACTAGCTTTTTTTTAGATTCCTAAATCATCATCAGTTATCTCAGACATAGGAACTAAAATTAAATTTTAGGAGTTTGAATTTTAAACATGGTAAAGTTCACACAGAATAAATTTCATACATTTAGGACGTAAACATGACAAGATTAAGATTTAAAAATTTCGAAAAATATTGAAAAGTATGATTATAATGTCATGACTCTGATATTTGAAGAGAATAGAAAGTAATAGAGCATTTATTCAGAACAATTTTTTATTCGATACATCGGACTAACTAACATTCGGAGTCAATCAAGATTAAACTTTAATTCTAATCGAAAGGAATGAACTTGAAACTTGAATGATTATGTCCCGGTTTGTAACTTCTTCTTCTTCTTCTTCTTCTTCGCATTTCAAGCTTATTGCGTATCGCATAGCTTATAGCGTGCTCTCAACTTAGTGTTCTAGATGCACTTCCACAGTTATTAATTGAGAGCTTTCGATGCCTGTACCATTTTTGCATTGATATGATTGTGTGGTAAGTCCAATCATACTTCTATGCCCAGGGAAGTCGAGAAATTTTCCAACCCGAAAAATTCCTAGACCGATCCGGGAATCGAACCCAGCCACCTCCAGCATGGTCTTGCTTTGTAGCGGCGCCTTTACCGACTGAACTAAGGGAGGCCCCCGGTTTGTAACTAGATAATAATTGATATTATTTTTACAAAAGCATTATGACTTTTTAATTTTAAATGAATTTAGTTTTGGTTATTTTCGTTAAGTGTTGGCCATTTGGAACCAATTAATTTTTTACACGAGATTTTTCAGTGTTCGAGATTTATTTAATAAAAAATATAAACACGGATTTTTTTATGTGCTAAGGCATTAAAAGTATCCTGTAGCTGATTTCCGGGCATACATTTCATCGAAAAGAAATAAATTTATACATATAAGATACATGTTTAAATTTCCATCTCATCGTTAAAATTGATGCTGGGAATTCAGCTGCTGGAGTGCTAGTTTTTCACAATATAGCTAAATCACCAAGACACGGGTCTTCCCTATGGAGAATCTACAAACATGTCCATAAAATCTAGATTCATGGTTCAAGATTCCATTAGATACAATTAGCTGGAAAACTTTTGAATACCGTAATCCGTAAATAAACTAATTTCTACAATAAACTAAATTGAAAAAAAAAACTAAGGTATTTAAATCAGAAGCTATGAGGGCTGCATTGTCCTGCATAATTTCTTAAAGGGTGTCCACGATGAAATTGCCACACACAAAATTGATTCGCAAAATTCGAGTTTTCATCCGATTGCCATCAAATTTTCAGGGATTGAGAAATAACTATTAAACTTCATTTTACCATTTTACTCGTATTTTATGTACAGTCCATACGCAAATGCCCGCACCTTGGCCTTAACCCCGGCCATAAGATTCTGCACAACCTGTGAATCAACCGATTTTTGCATGTAAACCCATACTTTCTTCAGTTCCTCGACTGTCTTCACTACCTTAGGTCGTTTAAGAAGGTGCTGCTTCATAATCGCCCAGTACTTCTCGATGGGGCGGAGCTCCGGAGTGTTGGGAGGGTTGAACATTTTCGGCACGAAATTGACCTTATTGTCCGCATACCACTTCAGCACGTCCTTGGAGTAGTGGCATGAGGCCAAATCCGGCCAGAAGATTGTTGGGACGTTGTGGGCCTTCAGGAGAGGAAGCAGCCGCTTCTGGAGGCACTCTTTTATGTACACCTGTCCGTTCATCGTGTCCTGGGTCACAAAAGGTGCACTCTGCTTCCCGCACGTTGCCGGGGATCTGTTTGAAGTCGGCCTTCACATATGTTTCGTCGTCCATGATGCAGCATTCAACTTTCGTCAGCATGTTGAGGTACAACTTCCTGGCACGGGTTTTGGTGGACTTGTTCTGCTTCTCGTCGCGATTAGGGGCCTTTTGTACCTTGAACGTTCGAAGCCCAGCCTTAGTTTTGGCCTTCTGGACAAAACTTCGGCTTAGGTGCAGCTTCTTAGCCACATCCCTAACGGAGGCGTTCGGATTTCGGTTGAAGGCCCCAACTACGCGGTTGTGATTTTTGGTGTTGTACGGAATACTTTTTCCTTCACTTCTGGGCTTCCGATCGGTGGTCAACCGTTCCTCGAACCGCTTAATCACTCGCGACACCGTGGAATTCGCGATTCCCAACGTTTTAGCGATGGAACGATGCGAGAGATCCTTGTTCTCGTGATGAATGCGCAAGATTTTATCACGCACGAGCTGTTCTTTCGACTCCATTTCCGCGAGTTTTGATCACAGGACTTTAAAACTTGCAGGATGTAAATAATGCACTATGAACTAAATCCACCCAAATTTTCATTAAATTCTACCCAACGGTTAAAAAGTTAGGGCAATTTCATAGTGTGGCAATTTCATCGTGGACACCCTTTATAGTATTGGATGTTTTGTAAATTTTTGGGAATTCTTTTTTTTTCAAATCTTAAATTTGAATACATCGATATGGTGAAATTGATCAACCCCTCAAATGGTTTCCCAGTGCATTTTCAGTAATTGTTCTTATTAAATGTGGGTTCCCTGAATCCGATTCAGATGCTAAAACTCTTATGTGAATTTTTTTTTAGTGATGTCTGTTTTCAACAGGATGGTCATGCTTATATACAAACGTAGGTACCATTTGGATATTCAGGTATAAATATTGTTTTGGTATTGAAGCTACTCTAACAGAGAAGCTCTTTTTTTTTCATGAAAAATACCATGGAAGACATTATAATGTACCTAAAATAATAAGGTGGATAGGTACATCAATATTAACAACTTAAATAGGATGAAACTACGCTTGATAATGAAAATAAGTGCAACTTAACTTGTGTTGGTTTCTATATTTAAAATAATAGTGTTTTCATTTCCCCTGTAAATTCTAAACGGGTTGTCTGATCGTTCAATCGTCAAAAGGCAAATTGAAGGTAAATATATGTGTATCTTGCTAAACTTATCAATGTTGATGGAGAATCACGAATAACTTATGAAAATGGCTTATTTTCTACAAAAAATTGATTTTTATGAAAGTAAATTTGAAATATCTCGAAAACGGTTATATTTAGGAAGTTTATCGATATGGGCACTATCGTTTGAAATGATTTTTATAATCATATTCTAACATCAAACTGAACATTTTGCCGTAAATAATGAAATTTTCAAAAATGCCTCAAAAGTTGCTCTTAGAAAAACTTTTTTATTGAAAGTTTGTCCATCCTAGAGTTGTTTTCAAAACTTCTGCTTTATGTTCAAGTTTTTATAAAAAAAAAATATAAAAAAAAAATCAAATTTACGTTATTTTTGCTATTTGATTTTTTTTTTATAAAGCCTTATTAGTTTCCTACAACTCCTTCTTAGTAAATTTTTTTCTACAACCAACTGTTTTCGAACTACATTTTTTTTAAAGTATGTGTGCAAAAACACATAGGCCCTTTTCAAAAATTACCCTTGAGTCAAAAGGGTCTCCTCTCCTGCGGAAAATACTTGGTCTATCATACTGAAAATATGTGCCAAGTATCACCCAAATCGAAGATGGTCGAGCACGATTTCAGGTTTTTTCAGCTCATTCTGGATGGAATACCTCAAAAGTGTTTTCAGCAGAAACGCCATAAAAGATGTAAATGCACAGTTGCACCTAAATGTAGGCAACTTGATTCAAAATAACTGGTAAATTTGCGAAAAACTCTGGATTTCTTGATATTTGAAACATTCTAGCGCAATTTATTAAATAACTCGGATTCATTGACAATTAGTTTAGTAAAACATGATACTTGAATGGAGTAACATCAATCGTTGGAGTCCTATGATCGTTTGGATGTTGATATTGAATACTACTTAACGTCAGATCTATAAAATTTACATTCATGCAATTTTTTTTTGCTGGCAAAAACACATCAAGGCATTCATTGGAGTCTCATGATGATATACTTTTAAGATTTCTCCAGATATCTCTCACTGAGCATGTTATACGTGACAATTAAAAGTGCAACGCATTATGATTAATTTAACCCTGGTGATTAATTTTCCCCCGGATTACGGTAATTCCTGAACAACCGACAGTTTTCAAAGAACATTGTATTTTTAAACAGTTGGAGATCCTCAGAAGTCATGGAAAAATATCCAGAGAACTTTACTAATATCATTGTCTTTATGGAGATCTTTTGAATATTTCCTGCTCTCTAGGAAGGATATCTGAAAGAATATCCTGTAACTTATGCAAAGTTTCCTGAACATCTACAAAACTCCCTTAAGTTTAACTACATTTCCTCAACTTCTCCGAAGTTCGCTGAATTCGCATATTTTGTCAATCTTTTTTAATTCCACAAAGATCTCTGAATATCTTTGCACTTTTAGAAAGGCACCTATCATCTACAAATATTCTTAAACATCCGGAAAGTTCCTTGAATTTAACGAAGTTCTCAAAACCCCCAAGAAGTTCATATAGTTTTTTTTGAATTAGGATCTCTGATAAACTGCAACGAAGTTCCCTATAGACGCATTTCGCGCCAATTAATAATAAAAATACCTAATTTTAGCTAAGAATGCTAAGTTTGCTATAGAAATATCGGATTTTGACTTTGTAGTAGACAATATAATCAATTATATTATTTTCTAATTATATAAGCCCTTTTCATATGGAAGTCTTGATTAATCCAAGTGATTAGTTGCTGATTAGACTAAATTGAATCACAAATTGAGCTTCATTGGATTCTGAGATGATTTTGAGCTTCACTGGTTTTGTTTTGAGTGAAAGTGCCAAATTAAAAAAAAAATCAGTTCAGACACGAAAAAGTTTTTGTTAGAAATTTTTTTTTCCTTAAAAGTGCCCATCTCGCGATGTATGAACGGATGGTAGTAAACATAATTACCTATCTTGAGGCAAAGTTTCATCCAAATCAATCATGGCCATTTTTTTAAATCGACTTCAAATTTTAAAAATCGATTTTTTTTTTTCAATACTGTATGAATTTTTTTTTGAGTATTTTTTTTTCGATAATTTGGACAATTTCCTAAAAGTCATCTATACAACATATTTTTGTAGGAGTTGTCATTTTTCCATTATTTTTTTTGAAAAAAATCAGCAGAAAAAGTTTGGCCCTTCTCAAATGTTAGTCTAGATAAATTTCGGAAAAACTAAGTATGGAAAAGTGCTTATTTAGTCAAAGTCTACACATCCAGAAAATTTCATTGAAATCTGAGAGGGTGTTGCCAGCTTCGATTCGATTTGGCGTGAAATGCGTCTATACTGAAGCAAGGATCCCTGAAGTTCCTAGAAGTTTATTGAACTATCTTTAGATCTTCTACAAAATTCCCTTAACTTTTTCAACATTCCTAACACTGATGTGAAGGTTTACGCAGCTCTTCAAAATGTTACGAAATTCGCAAAACTTCTACAAAGTTTGCTGTACTTTTACGTTTCTCAATGATTTTCCGTGAAGTTCCACGAACGAAATTTCTTGCATTTGTACGTAATTTCCACAACTATTCCAAGAACATGAGGCTTTAAAAAAGTGCCCTGAAATTATATTGAGGTCCCCGATCAACAATGAGCTTCTCTGGAATAAAATAATGTTCCCTTAGCTTCTACGAAGCTTCTCAAACTCAAATAAAGTTTACACTTGTACGCAGTTTTCAAAACTTTTCCAAGTTCTTTGTTTCTACGAATTTGTCTGTAGATCTATGAAGTCCCAAAAATTTCTAATAAATTTCCTCAATTCATACGATGTTCCCTGAACTTCTTAGAAGTCCTTGAAGTTTTACGAAGTTCCCTGAAGTTAAAGAAAAAATCCTGAGCTCATTACCAATTTGTAGAGCCTGTGGACGTCTTATCATGTCATCGATTAAATATCAATATTTTATAATTGATCAAAATTGCTTCTTCTAGTCCAGAACGTAAGAAAAGTAATCAACAAAAAGGACTTTAAAAAAAGATTAGTAACATCGAACTTGACAACCTTGACAAAATACCGGTGAAAGAAACCAAAAGTTCTGGGAGGGGGGGGGGGGGGGCTAAGTAATTCTTGAGGGAGCCTGGTCCCCTTGGCACCCCCAGTAGCTACACCAATGTTTGTTTCCCAGCAATACATGTCTAGAAAGTCATCTCCTGCAGTTTTCTACAAAAACATGCATTCTGGAAATACTTTCCTGTACGGTGTTAGTCCATTGCAAGAACTTCCATTACATTTGTTATATGAAGCATATGTAGAGGCTGTAAGAAATCTGTTCTCTGTTCAGATTCCAAAGAAAATTAACGTGTAAAACATTTTTTTCACAGGCATCTATTGAAAACAGGATTTTCAATACGTCACAAGGCAAGCTTCACTGATTAACATGAGTTGCCTCCGTAATGGTCCTACCTGAAGCTGATTAATATTTTCCGGAGAGGCCACAAAAATTCGTTCGGAAACCAATCCACGTCTATTATTAAGATTGAAAACTTGCTTCGTCGCTCGGCATATTTTGGTGATAAAATGGAAGATCTCAAAACAATTGCAGACGTTGCCGACTGACAAATCAGTTCACACGGAAACCAATTTGCCACCATTGTCTTCGACTTTTCTTATCACGGCATGTTTTGGAATTATTCATTTTACCATGCTTCTGCGTAATTTTCCTTCAGATGTCACTGTTGTTCTTAATGGTGACATCTATCTGAAATTACGCATATACGTAGTTCCGTTAATTGTTAACAGAGGGCATTTCAGTCAAAACATGTATGGTACATCTATATATTCAATAAGATTTAAATCCGAAGTCCCTCATTTTTTAAATATTCTGCACAAAACATGTTTTCTAAGCCCCGTCCCTGACAGGATTTCCCGCCGTTTTCTATTAATAGGGTGGAGCAGAAAGTATATTTTGTGCAGAATATGTAAAAAAGGAGGGACTTTGGATGTTAATCGAAATGCATACCTAGAGGTACCAGACATGTTTTGCAGAGGCAGGTACTTATTTTGTAGTCTTTGAGAGGGAAATCACAGATAGAGCGTCTTAAAAATACATGGCATGTTGAGAGAATGAGCTCGTGAGAGCGAATTTTCTCTCTCAAATTTGTTTTTTTTTTGCTATCTGGGGCTGATAGTAAAGCCGGTAAAACCATAGAGGTAACTCTAAGACTAGTAGGTCCCGAAGAAACGAGCTCAACTTTTTGGCTCAGCTCTGGTACTATCTTCGATCCCAAGCTAATCGATGCATCCCTCGAAACAGAAAAATCCACGAACCCATCATTTTATCTGTCAAACTTTCATAGCGAATCAAAACAAACGTAGTGTAGTACTAGAATATTGACTAGGATGGGGTACGTTAATCTATTTGCTTGGGACCAATAGGCTAGTCAAGTAGTGAGCCAATTTTAAATCGTTAGTTTCGACCGGTTGGTAAAACTGTATCGGGAAAAATCATTTTGAATGATTTCTTTAGGCTGTCGTCTATATGGAGATTTTTAATACTTTTTACCTGTGGAACAGTGCCATCTCTATGGAAAATGCTCTGACTATATGATTAATTAAAAATTTAAGTTTCACCATAATGGCTCTGCCGGAATTTACTCCAGATGATCAATATGTCCTGGAGTCGCTTCATTATTTGATACGGAAATCAATCTATCCAAATGAGAAAATGGTTTTTGTAATATTAAAGCGATGAAATACTTCTCAATGTGGTGTGTACATTATACTGGTTCAGCACTGCCGACTAGCTCAACCAGTTCACCCAACTAGCACGAATTTCAGTTGCTCTTGAATTTTCATACTGGTAGATGCTGACCCGCTCTTTTTCAATATGATGACTACTTTTTAGTACAGTTTTGGTACAGTAGCGCTAGCACATCAGGACTGCTGATGTGCTAGCGCTAGTGTACTAGAACTGTTAGCATTAGTATATAGCCTTTAATTACTAGCATTAGTAGTTGGGGCGGACAAGGGTGGAAGCACCTATTCCCCTATGGATATGGAAAACAAAGTATTACCAACAATCAATACGAAACTAACGATTTTAAATTGGCTCACTACTTGACTAGCCTATTGGTCCCAAGCAAACGATTAACGTATCCCATTCTAGTCGAAATTCTAGTACTACGCACTGTTTGTTTTGATTTGCTATGAAAGTTTGACAGATAAAATGAGGGGTTATTGGTTTTTCCTATGTTTCGAGGGGTGAATCGATTAGCTTGGGACCGAAGAGAGTACCAGAGCTGAGCCAAAAAGTAGAGAACGTTATTTCGGGAGCTCCTAGTCTTAGAGTTACCTCTATGGTATTACCATAGAGGTAACTCTAAGACTAGAAGGTCCCGAAATAACGTGCTCAACTTTTTGGCTCAGCTCTGGTACTCTATTCGGTCCCAAGCTAATCGATTCACCCCTCGAAACATAAGGAAAACCAATAACCCCTCATTTTATCTGTCAAACTTTCATAGCGAATCAAAACAAACATTGCGTAGTACTAGAATTTCGACTAGAATAGGGTACGTTAATCGTTTGCTTGGGACAAATAGGCTACTAAAGTGGTGAGCCAATTTAAAATCGTTAGTTTCGTATTGATTGTTGGTATTACACTTGCGCAACCTATTTGCATTTCTTCCTCCGTTGCTGGGTCATCCCTGCCTTGGATGGGTGGAACACCTCCACCTGTCCATGGTGGGGCTCCGTCTCATCCAACACCGAATTCGTACACCTTACCGAGGCCAAGCAGCATCGCCCACACGCAAAACACCATCTTTGATCACACCGCCGTTGGGACATCCCTGCCCTGGGTGGGCGGAACCCCTCAGCCTGCTCCTGGTGGGGCCCTCTCTTTTTCTGGACACAGCGAACTGTCAAGCAGCAACTCTAGTCAGACGCAAGCCTCCCACTTGTTTTATATCAGCGAGTTGGAAAACTTAAGCTGTCCCTCCGAGGACTTTACCACCAGCAGACACCCCGTTCCTGCTCTTCCAGCACCCATCAACTTTATCTTCCAGTGGAACGTGAACAGTTTCCTGAACCACCTCGGTGACTTTGAGATGCCACCCTGGGTGATAGCTCTCCAAGAAGTTAACAAGGTGACGGTAGACCAGATGGATCGTTCGCTTACCGGAAAATACACCTGGACCCTCATAAAAGGTAGCAATTTTTGCCACTCCGTAGCCATCGGTGTTCTAAGGAGCATACCTTTTAACGAGATTGACCTGGGAACTGATCTTTCCATAGTTGCCCGTTGAATTGTCAAATAAAATCACCGGCGTTTTCAGCAAGCTACCCAAGTCACGGATGTTTGTCGGAGGCCTCAATGGGCATCATCCAACTTGGGGCTGTCCTCGTCCGGATCCTAGAGGAAGCATCCTAATGGACTTACTCGATCAGGAAGACATGGCGGCGCTCAACTATGGAAACCCAACGTTCTTCAACGGAAGTCACGCCACGGCTATCGGCGTCTCTTCAATCAGCCGTTCCATAGCAGGAAAAGTCACGTGGTGTAAATTTGTACGGAATGGATCACTACTCCATAAAAATGCAGTTTTCGTCAGCCACGGCCCCAGAAGTCACTAAAAAACCTCGCTGGCGGTACGACGAGGCTGACTGGGATGGGTATCAGGGGACAATTGTGTCCCTGATCCTCGAACGCAATCCGTTAACCATCCTGGATTTTTCTAGGTTGGTGTTAGATGCTGCATCCGCTACCATACCAAAGACCAGTAGCCTACCTGGACGAAAAGCCCTCCGTTGGTGGAGCGAAGACACCAACAAAAGCCGTTAAAGCCCGCCGGAAAGCTCTACGGAAACTCAGGCGAACCAAGAGAGATGACCCAAACAGTGAAGAGCTACTAACCCGGTACCGTGCACTGCATATTCAATGCAGAAAATAAGTGAGAAGTGCGAAGCTAAGCAGTTGGTCTGGTTTCCTTGAATGCAGCAACGGTTCCCAGTTCTCTACCGACCACTGGAGCAGGGTTAATGCTCTCAGCGGTAAACGGCTTTCGTCGCCATTACATGTACAAGCTAACGGAGTTACCATCTCCGAACCGGCAGCCGTCGCTGAAGAATTCGGAGGGTATTTCGCCAAAATTTCGGCCATCTCCGGTTACCATAGCCACTTTCCTCGAGATTAACGAGCCTTTCTCCTGGGAGGAACTTCAGCGCGCACTAAGCCGCAGCAACGGCAAATCTGCGGGACCCGACGATCTCGGGTATCCACTTTTAAAAAAGCTGCCTCTTGAGGGCAAGTGCTGCATGCTTGAAATGTTCAACCAACTCTCGGTCTTGGATACCTACCCGACGCTGTGGAAGGAGAGTCTCGTCGTGCCCATCCCGAAGGCAAACGAAAAAGACAGGGGCACATCTAAGTTCCAGCCAATCGCTCTCACATCCTGCATGGCCAAGGTATTCGAACGGATGGTGAATCGTCGATTCAAGATGTTCCTTGAGACCAACAGCTTGCTCGACCACCGACAACATGCCTTTGGAAGAGGGTTCGGTACGTCCACGTACTTTGCCACTTTGGGAGACGTCCTCAAGGAAGCTTACAACCAGGAACACCACTCATTGGACATCTCCAAGGCCTTCAACCGGACGTCGACGCCAGCCGTCCTGGAAAAACTTACAAATTGGGGCTTGAAGGGGCATATGATGTATTTCATACGAAACTTCCTAACCGACCGGTCATTCCGTGTATTGGTGGGGAACACGCGGTCGAAAAGTTTCAAGCGTGGAAACCGGAGTCCCTCAAGGCTCCGTTATCGCAGTCACGTTGTTTCTGGTGGCAATGAACGGGACTGCCGCAGTAGAATCAACCTCGTTAAAACGATTTCTCAGCCTCACTGATCCAACAACCGTGGTCTACAACAGCTACATCCGCATCATATCTGGTCTCCTGATATGATCCACTCCAGCAGACGCCACATGCATCGAAGCGGGTCTTCTTCCTTTCCGGTTCTGCTTAAACGCAAATATTGCCACAAAACCCGCCGCCTTTTCCGCCAAGACCTCCGGAAACAATAGGATCTTTCTCCTCGACGAGGGGAACAGAGTCCTCTGCACGGCCACCGACATCGACCTCCCCCCAGTGGCCAAAGTCCATTGGCATGGAGAGAAAAGTTGGCACTCTTCACGAATCCAATTGGACAATCGGATCAAGAACCGCTTCAAAGCAGGGGATGCATCCGTGATTCTGCACAGATCGGTCGCCGAGCTACTTGTGTCCAACTATGCCGACCACGTACACCGGTACACCGACGGCTCTCGATCGAAAACCGAGTAGGTATTGGGATTTTTGGAGACGGTACTGCTGAAAGCAGCAATCTTCCTCCACAGTGCTCGGTTTTCTAGGCCAAGGCTGCAGTGATCTTCCGTGCCGCTATGACGCCAGCCAACAAACCGATACTTATCTTAACCGACTCACACAGCGTCGTTCAAGCGATCACCTCGGAAGCACCAAAACACCCATGGCGATTATCAAGCACGCCCCACCGAACACCGTATATACATGGATTCCCGGACACTGCGGAGAGCCTGCCAAAGAGTCTGCTGATCACCTTGCCTCTACCAGGACATCGGGTCCCAGACTCACCGACAAGGTACCCCTACAGGACGTCAGACGGTGGATCATGCGGACCATTCGAGCGTCATGGGAGGCCTAGTGATTCCGCAACAGAACTGCCTTCCTCCACAAAGTCAAAGGGTCATCTGAAGCATGGAGCGAACAGGGCAACCTGAGGGATCAACGCGTGATTTTGCGGCTTCGGACCGGGCACACCAAACTCTACTGTAACAATGGTGGCCTGCCGTTCCGCAGAAGCTGCATCATCTGCGGGGTACCCTACACCGTCGAACACATCCTGTGCAACTGGTATAGTGTGCACTTGGTATAGTAGGAATTTCTTTCGGCCGTCGGGACATCTCAGTTGGATGGATTTCCCCTATAGCACCCATGCCAGCTGAGCACTGTTTTGTTTGGATAATTCGTTTGTAGATTGTTTTAAATCATTTTGTTTTCTGTTGTTCCTCTGTTTCACTATTTTATATATTTTTTTTTCCATATAAGTTCAAGAGCCAACAACCCAAGTTATTTACAAAATGTTAATATACCATGTATTTAGAGGTTACTCACTCTGAGGCCTCTCCTTTGTCTGGAGATGAACTAGCCTTAGACTAAAAATCTCCTTAATAAAGAATTAAAAAAAACGGCATTACTACACAGCAAAAAAAAATGTAATATCAATCAACGTAATTCAAGCTGATGTATGAAATAATGATGTAATAGCAAAAAGCAGATACAATATTACATCAATTGATGTAATTTTGTTCGCAAAGTCGATGTACATCGTATAACGTAATATTACACAACCGGCGGAATGACCTCTGTGCAGCTGTTTGGATGTAATATTCAACAACTTTTTTTTCTGTGTAGTGATAAAAATAGCTTGGACACCACTGCTAATGCTGACAAGCCTTTAATCAGCATTTCTAA
The DNA here is from genome assembly GCF_037179485.1 of Ochlerotatus camptorhynchus. Lineage (NCBI taxonomy): Eukaryota > Metazoa > Arthropoda > Insecta > Diptera > Culicidae > Ochlerotatus > Ochlerotatus camptorhynchus. The sequence goes on along the minus strand of NW_027040887.1, from coordinate 1,259,479 downwards.
TGCTATATGCCATCAATCAGCACTTCTAATGCTTCATGCACATAATCCACATTATATGAGCACTAGCAGTGCTTCATAATATTTTGACAGGAAAACCACGTAGTCAGCATTTGTGAGTTGTAGTGTATTGTATCTATCGAACATTTTCACAAACACCAACATAGAACATTTACAAAAATGATAGAGTAAACGTTTGATGCATGCCTTTTGTAGAGATTTGTTTAGCCACTTCGTATATTTTCATGCTTAAATCTCTCGATCTACATAACCCAACAAACATTGAAAGAATAATAAGAGCTTGTTCAGGCAAATATATGCTTCTTCAGCTAAAAATGGCTTGTTCAGCCTTTAATCAGCACAAATTGTTTGTTGGGAATGTATGAATTTGAAAATAAAACTCATTGCAGCAGGAAAGTGCGCATAGAATTAAATATTTGTGATGATTCTTGAGGGACTGATTTGGACAAAGTGAGATCTATAACTAAAAAGTTCCAAAATATGAAAGCTCCAGGTGTTGATGGAATTTGATATGAGGATGTTGAAAAAAGGAGTACTTTTCTATGTAAAATTATTTATCAGATGTTTCCATTAGGTTTTTTTTCCATATATATGGAAAAAATGCTAATGTTATTCCAATTTTAAAGTCGAATAAAAATCCAACTGAAACTTCTACCTACAGTCCAATAAGTTTGCTGTCTTCAATAAGTAAACTTTTTGAAAAGATAATTTTGAATAGAATGGTGCTCCACATTAATACGAACTCCATTTTTGCAGATAAGCAGTTTGGATTTCTCCATGGGCATTCAACTACTCATCAACTCTTAAGAGCTCCAATTTAATTCGTCCAAACAAATCTGAATGCTTCTCAACTGGAGTTGTTCATCTAGACATAGAAAACAGCGTATTCTACAGCGTTTTGCATCCACTCTACATTATGAAACTTTTTTTTTTTCGATTTCCACTATTTCATGGGAAATTTTCGATACTGAAAAAGGTCAACATTTGACCACTTTGCGTAACCCCTAAATCAAGTCCGATTGAGCTCAAATTTCGAGGCAAAAATCATTTTGTAGAGCATATCTTTTTTTAAATTTGAGATGACCATTTCTATTGGCACCCTAAGGCACATGTTCTAGTTGAAACGTCAACTGACTACATGGCAAGACAATAAACTAACGAACTACCACTTGTATGTGCAGCACTTCCTGGGATCCACTCGACCAAAATACTTCTATTCCGCCATCCATCGTTATGGAATGGAATGTCTGCTTTGCAATTGTAATGCAGTTCATACCAGCAATTTTCCATATCAAAGGAGGAAATGAAATAAGAGCACAGAAGTCGCAGCGCGTCGCTTCCTTCTGCTACGAAGGATTCCATATTTTTCCACCACCTTTTGACTCCCATTTACACGCAGCAGCAATTTCCATTCGGCGTCAATCTAACGTTCTCCTCCCATTTTCCAGGTATGCTCACCATAACCAAGTGGTGCGAAGCATTGGAAGCTGCCACCAACTTGGGTCTGCCGTGGCGAATGCTGCGCGACAAGCTGGCCCCGGTAGATAACCCAACCGCTTCCAGCACCACTGCCGTGTCGGAAGTCAGCTACCGCAAGACGCTGCACCTGCTGGATACGGATTCATTTGTAAGTGTACCTGTGGTGATTTTTCCTCGACGGGATTGATTGACTTTTTAAATCGTGTTTCGTAGAAATGCGCCCAGAATGGAACGATGTCGGTGGCGGAATCGCTTTACAAGAACAAAAGCAGCCTGGAAGCGATTTTCCGAATTTTGGACAAGGACAACAGCGGGCAGATTTCGCTGGAAGAGTTTGGCGAAGCGTGTGATCTGCTGGAGAAGCACTTTCCACACAACACGCACGAACAGCTGCTGGATATGTGTCGGATGATGGACATCAACAAGGACGGGTTGGTTGACTTGAATGAGTTCTTGGAAACGTTCCGGTTGTGCGAGAATGCCAAGGAACAACTGCTGGAGCATCTGCAGGAGACGGCGCTGGCCAAGGAGGCAAATGGCGAACAGACCGATAAGGGTAAGAAGAATGGGGATGCCAAGCGTAAGGGGAATAAGAAGAGAAGTAGTGGTAAAAAGATTCTTGATTCTTCTAAAATAGCTGAAGATTCGGAAGATTATGAAGATTATGAGGCGAATGAGGAGAATAAGGAGCAGAAGAAGTGTAGGGCAGCTGCGGCAGCGGCAGCAGCTTCAGCGAGTTCAGCGGCATCGGCGGCCAGTGCCAATGGTATGGTAACTAGTGTTAGTGCCAATAGCAATGGGAACGTGGCAGAGGGAACCTAGGGAAGCTTGATGGCAGTAGCGGTGGCCGATCCGAGGGGCTTGGTGGTGGAGTAAGGGGAGCGAAGCTGAATATTATGTGCTCACTGGTATCAATTTTGAAGTTCACAGATGCGTGAAATCGAATCTCCCAAATTATCACCAAAGTTCCACCCCCATCGTCCAACTTTCCCACCCCACATTGCCCACATTTTCAGCTAATGTAATTTATTATTTAGAAATCACTTTCCCGCCCTCGCGTTTTTTCCACCAACTGGGACAATATTGCGCTGAGCTGCCGCCATCAAACTTCCCGTTCACTGCGACAACCATTATCTACCCATTCGCAAGATAAGAATCGCAAGGAAATTCCATTTTCCTTCCACTCTAGAGCTTCCTTCTTTCAAGCGATCTCCCAAAGCATAATAGTGAAAATATTATTACACGCTGCCTTGTGACGCACGATGACTATAATTGGCTTTTCGACAATTCCAGCGATGGCCACTCGTCGGTTCTAATTTTGCTAATTAATTGAATCTAGCGTTTATTCGTTTGATATTGTTTCACTTCTTATGTTCTCGAGCCGTAAGAACTAGACCTTATTGAAGTTTATTGCCAGATTCTGAGCAACTTGCTCGCTTGGTTTCTTTTCAATATCAAATTACAAATTTAATTTCATTTAGAAGGAAAATGTGATGAAACGTTACCCTCTCCATTCGATTAGGTCGAAGTCACAGATTCAAGATGAGATGACTCGTAAGAGGGCGGAACATTTTGAAACGAAGAAAATACCGGGATCAATGACTGTTTCAGATTGTTCAAATATCTTCTTCCCAGTTTGATAACACAACTAATCACAAAGAACAGAAGCAGAGCAATATCATATTACGAATCATAAGAAAATTTATATAACCTTACAAAATGTTGATAGCATCCATTTTAAACGCAAATTACCTAATACGAATCAATGAAACCAAAGAAATTTGTTCGCCAGGCGACAAGCAAAATATAATCGAAATTCAGCTTTAACTTATAAAAACAAATGTAGTCTTGAAAAGATCACCAAACAAATCCCATACAGAGACGTTTTAAACATGTTAAAAAATTATGAAAACCGATAAACAAATTCAAACATCATCTACGTGTACCAAGCAAACCGATGGTTTCCCGAAGCAAACCTACAAAGAAGAAGAAAAAAAAACTGTTTTTGATGTAAAATTTAACTGAGATCCACTTATTGCTAAGCAAATCAAGGCCAATTTCTATACCACTATTTGTATATCAAAAAAAAATCACCCCTTTCCTTCCTCTCGTGCACCCTCGTTTTCAATCTCTTTGTCAAATCCTGCTATCGTAAAAATTAAGAAACCCATTAAAATGAATGTTTGTTATTCGACAACAAAACAAATAAAGTCACATAAATTGCCAAAGTAATCGTAAACATTTAGCTAAATCGTGAAACTATGTCAAAAGAACCAAAAGTATGAAATACTCACCGTTTGATGTTTGCCGTTGAACGAAACGAAAATCATTAAAAAAAAACACATTTAAAGATATTGTTTCTCTCTTGAGTTACGTCACACACACACCCATAAATTAAATCGTTAAGTATTGTTGTTAAGCCTGATTGAATAAAAGACTTTAAAGCGATCGCTGCTAGGGATGCTGAGACTAGTGAAAAATTAAAATTATCAATCTGTTGTACATAACCTATATAGTTTAATGCTTCTTCGAAAGAGTTTTTGTTGAATGGGTGAGCGAGCGTTTGTTTTTGCTGGATATTTTTCCATTGCCGATATTGTGAGATTACATAAAGACAAGATTCGTTAACCATGCGCTTTAAATGCAGAAAATAAGGAACGATGCTGCGAAGGCAGATCAACCAAGAAGCATGATTTTTACGTAGGATGGCGAACGTTTTCTATTGATATAATGATAATGAATAAAAAATTTCCTATTTAGTGTTTTTCGATCTTTGAATATATTATACATACTAGAAAAGTAAACATACAAGAACATAAACAACCTAAAAGCAACTGTCATCGTTTTGTGAAAGATGTTAAGAAATAAATAAAAAAGACATAAAAATTTAACAAAAAATTGTCATTATGTGAAATTTATGCATACGTCTTCAATCATTCGAAAGCCTCTCAGTTTTCATGTTTCAAATCTTCGAAATATGTGTCATATACACGCTAAGATGCACATTAGAGTGTTTCAAAATAGGTCAAATCTGGGATTTCAAACGCTACCCTCTGTAATGGTAGTTTGGGGGGTCAGAAACACCCTGCCAAAATTTGAAGTCATTTGGTTCACGGGAACCCCTCACTCAAACGGCTTGAAATTTGTATGGGGAAAATCGACAAAATGTATGGGGGAGCTAGCCACTTTCACATTCGCGACTCTAGGTGGTGCTGTAGTGGGTCGATTTTCTTCGTGTACAAAATGTAGCACCTTTGGAGTATTGGGAACATCTTGGCTGAAGACCGGATGTGAATCCGAGTTACCCCCGAAAAGTTATTAGCGTTTCAAACGAACACCACCTGCTTTACTTCTGGCGAGGGCCTAACGCGCTTGTGCAGTTTTTATTTTTACGAACAGGTATACGAATAGCAATGTTTGCATAGGTATAACTTTTTTGTTTAACCATGAAATTGGTTGAAATTTACACAGTGAGTAGAAAAATGTTCGAAATTATGGTCTACTAAAAATTGGAACAGATTGGCCAAGTGGTTCGGTTTTATTCCGGGTTTCCGAGAGGCCATCGGGGGGAGAAAAGGTACCAGTCGTCTACAACAAGGTGGTGCTGAAAATCCACAGCAACAGGCATCTATGGGTAGTGCTGATTAATATTTTAACAAAATCAACCCATAACCTGGTTCTAAATACTGAGCGTCCACCGGAAGGCCTTCCGATGACCCGGATCAACCTTAATCTGGATTATTATGTATTTTTTTTTTATTAAAGCAGGCCTTGATTATTCTCTGCAACTATATGAAATGTAGTAGATTAATGTTTTAGATATATAAGCGTTTCAATGGCTTCAAGTGGTCACCAGATGACCTACCGGAAGATCCAGAACATCCGTAAAATTGATTGCTGTGTAAATTTGATCAAAGTAGGCCTTGTAAAATGTAGTAAAACGATGCTGTACCCACGATTCAGACTACGAAATATCCATCATCTTAGAGCAACCGTAACGGTCGTTGTCATTTGCGCGACTATTTTAACAGCGCACAGTGCTCTTATTTTAGTTTAGTCACTCTTCTCCACACCGGTCGCTGCTATCGCGGTTATCAATTTACTCGCCGTAGTCCGTACCGGTAGTGAGCATTTTGACATTTCTACGAATAGCAACCTTTCTCTCGCGCAGTCAAACTTTCATAGCGAATCAAAACAAACATTGTGTAGTACTAGAAGTTTGACTAGAATGGGGTACGTTAATCGATTTGCTTGGGGCTAATAGCAAATATTATAAATTAACAATATGGTTCACTTCCAGAATTCCCATATACAGGGTGTTTGGTTCCGGGTTTTACATATTTTCAGCGTAGATAGGGCTCCTAAAGTTATGAAAAAATTCCCATGAAACATAGGGTCGGAAATGACGGCTAAGTGAGTTATTCAACATTTATGTTTTTTTTTTGTATTGCCAACTTCGGTTAGCTATATTTTTTTAATCTTAATGTGGTTTTCTGATTTCAACATACCAAATGAAAGATTGAAGTCTAAGCTATCAGTGCTCTTTGAAAAAGAACTTGATTAAAGTTAATTATCATACATTAAAATTGAAAAGTATGTTGAAAGTACCAAAAAAACTGGTAAAATTTCATACATTTTGGTGTTTTTAAGTTGAAAATTTTCATTTCTGTTTATTTAGTTGTTCTACAAAACATTTTCCATGCAGTTCCCTAGATTTGTGCCTTTGGTAGTAACCTTGTAGGCTTTATGGTTTCTTCGTAATTATTGATTTAAAACAGCCATAAAAACTTGTGACGTTTTCTTAAAGTGTGCTATAGTCACCCTATTCATTCGTACGTTCGGCTGTTGCAGTGGACTACGCACATGAAAATTTGGTAGAATTTTATTTTAAATGTTTAGCTACATTCTTAACTTTTGAATACCGCACATCTCCTGCGCCGAAAGAAAACATAACTGCGGAGATGTTTCGCGGTATCGAATATTGCTCAGTCTCAGCAGAAAACACAACGAGAGACACCGAATCGGCGAATTCTGAGAGCGGAAGGGAGAAAAGTAGGTACACACAAAATCACGGCCTCCCTGTTCGGTAATTTTGACGTAGGACTACGTCTTTGATTTCTATATGGGGGTACACTTTGTGAAAACTGAAAATGGAACATGTAACAAATTAAGAAAGATTTTGAACGTTAATAACTTAGCTGCCCCTGGTTCAATTTAAATAATTTTATCACCAATCGATCAGAAATATGGCTACGTATCGATAACAATGCTTTCGAATGTTGATTTTCAACAAGAAACTATTGAAAAATTGGTAAATGTCTAGCATTGTCCAAAAGCGTCGAATTAACTAACAAATCCACCAATTACCTACATGCATATGCTGCTTCCCCAGCACAGTCGTCAGAGAGTAGTAAGTAGACGAAACAAGCCGAAGTGGCATTCGCCTTCGATCCTCGGGGGCGTGCGAATAGGGAGGATGGAA